>NC_064836.1:80440601-80748582 GCF_024166365.1 Elephas maximus indicus | reverse complement strand
GGGAGGACAGGCTGCTAAAAAATAGTAATGTATCAACTATAAGCTGATTTAAAATATTACTGCTACTACTACTACTACTAGTAATAAACTGTGACCCTAATACCTCGCAACATGTTTTCTCCTTTTCAAAATGGGTGATCGAGAGCTCGACATGACTAATACTGTAATGATATCCTAAGCAATATAGGGTAATGCTATTCAGCTATATGCATCCCTTCCCTAATGGAATCAGCTTTGCTATTCCCTGAAGCATGCTGGGGATGAATTCGGGATGGACTCTGGATAAGGTACAAGTCCAGGAGTTGCATGACTGGGCCAGTGGCCAAGGCAGAAGAATACCTCAGCGATGACAAGGAAAACATCTGGGTCTGGATGGGAAGTCCCTGGGAACACTGACTGCCAAAGGATGTGGGAGAAAACAGTGAGCCTTGGTCCCAGCTGGAATGGTATATAAGCTTGGGTCCCTTGCTAGGTGGTTGTGGAAAATACTCCATCTGGCCACCACTGGAGAGCAACTGCTTGCCGGTGTCAGTAAGTTTCCCTAAACTCATGAATCTGGAAAGGGCTATGTGTCAGTTCTTCAGATTATCTGCCAGGATGCACAGTGAGGGTCTTTCCTTGCTGGGGCTGTCCCCTGACATAATCTACAAGCATTTTTTTGTTGCACCAGCTGCACTGGTCTCTTTCCAAAGGGCTGCAGAGCCCTCTTGACTCCTGTGGCCTTGGTCTATCTCCTCTTCTTTGTTCTCTTGAGAAATGGCCTTCAGCCTGCAAGACGGCAGCTAGGAAGTTTTCCTGGTGCTTTTAGTTGGCAACTTTCTTTCTTGCTCCTTATCTCAGACAGAGTAGACTTGGCAGGCTAGTTCTACTAGATGAGTGATTCTTGTTTTTTTTCATCCTGTTATAAACATATAGGTTAGAGTACAGATGTCCGGCATGCAGTTTAATAAAGAGTTTTTTGTAGTTGTTTTGTGATGTATACAACCATTTAAGGGTTACATGCTTGAAAACATTAGGTAATCCTTGCCAAAATGATATATAAGCTCTGATGTAAAAATTGCTTTTGGGGGACTCCATAAAGGACAGCCTGCGTTGCAGTCGGGGCCCTCCCACTGGTGTCGCTTCATAATAAAACCTTCTCTCTTTCTGACTTGGAGTACGTTTCATTGGCTTGACTGCTCTAGGGCACGGAACCCAATCAGGTAACAAATTCAACCATGTTTTGGTAAATGTTTCCTGGTATTATAAAAGATGTAGCTTTCTGATTAGAAATGAAACAAAAGAGCTGGAGCCCATCAGAGGGACAGATTCAGCTTCTGGCAATTGACACCTGTAATGTCTACTTACTTTGATTACGGCAAGATACTATTTTCAGGTGGGAAGGTGCCACATAGGCATTGTCCCAACACAAATAGGTCTGTAAATGTTACTGTTTTTTAGTTGATCCGAAGCCTCATTGATGTTGCCTCCAAATGACGCTCTAGCAACGTGGATGTAATTTCCTGTTGTATTTTCTACTGATATGATAAATGAGGGAAAAAAAAAAACTTAACAGCTGATGGTAGAAAAAGATAACTCTTTGGTGTCTTATGAATGATTTCAAGGTTTTTCAGGCCCAACAAATGAGGAATATAAAACCTTTCCTAAAAAGACTCTGTATTTTGAAAACACCCATTATGTTGGTTCAGGCTGAGGAAAATTTATAGTAAATATTAAATAATCACACTCACTCCTTGACATAGAATGACTTGTGGAAAGTTTTCAAAATTCAAAAGGACTAAAATTTATCAATATGTATAAAATGTCTAATAGCATGCATCTGAGCATATATGTATAAGGAAATGGATTTTCATCTGGAAAAGTATCATATTTTATGTTTACAGAAAAACCTTATGTTAAACTAAAATTAAAAATGCATTTTAACACCAACTTTAATTGTTAATTTGGTCTTCATGTATACAAAGACCTCCTTCTAAATATACGCTGTGACTGAATCTGACAGAATTTGCTCACACTTTTTTCGTTTCTTGAAATATTCTAGTTTGTTTAGAACTTGAGCATCAATAATTTACTTATTGGAGTATTAATGTATAAATTTTTTTTTTATATGTTTATGGATATACATAAGGCACTGGTAAAGAGATTTTTTTCTATTATCTTTTTAACAGATACACCAAAAGTTATACATTTAAAAAGTTGTTCCCCCTTGAGTGTAGTCACCCTGGGAGACTATGCCCTTCTTTCAATAATTTAGCCGTTTTGGAAAGTCCATCAGAGGAGGGGGATTAAGGTAAGGATTTAGAACGAGTTTGCCAGTTTTGAGAGAAAATTGGCTTCAATATTTATTTTTATTTCATTTTATTGTGCTTTAGGTGAAGGTTTACAGCTCAAGTTGATTTCTCAATCAAATATTTATACACATATTGTTTTGTGACTTTGGGTTGCAGTCCCCACAATGTAACAGCACTCCTTCCTTTCCACCCCAGGTTCCCTGTGTTCATTTGTCCAGTTCTTGTCATTTCCTACCTTCTCCTCTTGTGTTTGGACAGGAGCTGCCCATTTGGGCTTGTGTATTTGATTGAACTAAGAAGCACATTCCTCATGTGTGTTATTTTTTGTTTTATAGGCCTCCTTAATCTTTGTTGAAGAAGCCCTGGTAGCACAGTGGTTAACATGCTCAGTTGCTAACCAAAAATTTGAACCCACCAGCCACTCCATGGGAGAAGAATGTGACATTCTGCTTCTGTGAAGATTTATAGCCTTGGAAACACTATGGGGCAGTTCTACTCTGTCCTATACTGTCTCTTTGAATCAGAATTGACTTAACAGCAATGGGTTTGGACTTCCTTGCCTATATCCTATGACTATCAATCTTTGTCTGAAAAGTGGGATTTGGGAACAGTTTCAGTTCTGGATTAGCAGAGTGTATGGGGCTATAGTTACAGGGGTTCCTCCAGTCTCTCTGTCAGACCATTAAGTCTGATATTTTTTGTGAATTTGAATTCTATTCTACATTTTTCTCTAACTCTGTCCAAGACTGTCTGTTGTAATCCCTGTCAAATTGGTTGTTGGGGGTAGCTGGGTACAATCTAGTTCTGGTCTCAGGCTGGTGGAGTCTCTGGTTCAAGTCATCCTTTAGCCATCTGAGCTAATATTTTCCTTGTGTCTTTGGTTTTCTTCATTCTCCTTTGCTCTGTACGTGATCGGACCAATAGATGTATCTTAGATGGACGTTCTCAAGCTTTTAAGACCCCAGACACTACTCACCAAAGTGGGATGTAGAACATTTTCTTTATGGACTATGTTATACCAATTGGCCTAGGCGTCCCCCGAGACTAAGGTTCCTAGACCCCAGCCCCAGGTACTCAATCTCTCAAGGTGTTTGGATGTATCTAGAAAACTTCTATGCTTTTGCTTTGGTTCAGTTGTGTTGACTTCTCTTACATTGTGTGTTGTTCTTCCCTTCACTGAAGTTGACACTTGTCTACTATCTAGTTAGTGATTTCCCCTCCCCCTCCCTGCACATCCTCGTAACCATCAAAGAATGCTTTTTCTGTATGTGCAAGCCTTTTCTCGAGTTCTTATAATAATGGTGTCATACAATATTTGTTGTTTTTAACTTATTTCACTCAGCCTAATGTACTCCAGATTCATCCATATTGTGAGACATTTTGTGAATTCATCATTGTTCTTTATTGTTGCATAGTATTCTGTTGTGTGTATGTACCATAATTTGTTTATCCATTCATCTGTTGATGGGCATTTAGGTTGTTTCCATGATTTTGTTATTGTGAACAGTGTTGCAATGAACATGGTTGTGCATATGTCTATTTGTGTGATGGCTCTTATTTCTCTAAGGTATATTCCTAGGAGTGGGATTGCTGGATTGTGTGGTATTTCTAGCTTTTTAAAGGAAGCACCACATTGTTTTCCAAAGTAGTATCATTTTACACCCCCAGGAACATTGCACAAGCGTTCTAATATCCCCACAACCTCTCCAGCATTTGTTGTTTTGTGTTTTTGGGATTAGTGTCAGTACTGTGGGGGTAAGATGGCATCTCAATGTAGTTTTGATTTACATTTCTCTAATGATCGAAAGCATTTCCTCATGTGTCTGTTAGCCAGTTGAATGTCTTCTTTGGGGAAGCATCTGTTCAAATCCTTTGCCCATTTTTTTTTTAAATAATTTTTCTTGTGCTTTAAGTGAAAGTTTACAAATCAAGTCAGTCTGTCACACACACCTTACTACATACTCCCATTTACTTTCCCCCTAATGAGTCAACCCGCTCCCTCCTTCCAGTCTCCCCTTTCATGACCGTTTTGCCAGTTTCTAACCCTCTCTACCCTCCCATCTCCCCTCCAGACAGGAGATAGCAACACAGTCTCAAGTGTCCACCTGATACAAGTAGCTCACTCTTCATCAGCATCTCTCTTCAGCCCATTGTCCAGTCCCTTCCATGTCTGATGAGTTGTCTTCAGGAATGGTTCCTGTCCTGGGCCAACAGAAGTTTTGGGGACCATGACCACTGGGATTCTTCTAGTTTTAGTCAGACCATTAAGTCTGGTCTTTTTATGAGAATTTGGGGTCTGCATCCCACTGTTCTCCTGCTCCCTCAGGGGTTCTCTGTCATGCTCCCTGTCAGGGCAGTCATCGGTTGTGGCCGGGCACCATCTAGTTCTTCTGGTCTCAGGATGATGTAAGTCTCTGGTTCCTGTGGCCCTTTCTGTCTCTTGGGCTCATAGTTATCATATGACCTTGCTGTTCTTCATTTTCCTTTGATCCAGATGTGTTGAGACCAATTGATGCATCTTAGATGGCCGCTTGTTAGCATTTAATACCCCAGACGCCACACTTCAAAGTGGGATGCAGAATGTTCTCATAATAGAATTTATTTTGCCAATTGACTTAGAAGTCCTCTTAAGCCATAGTCCCCAAACCCCTGCCCTTCCTCCGCTGACCTTTGAAGCATTCAGTTTATCCCGGAAACTTCTTTGCTTTTGGTCCAGTCCAGTTGAGCTGACCTTCTCTGTATTGAGTATTGTCCTTCCCTTCACCTAAAGTAGTTCTTATCTACTAACTAATCAGTAAATAACCCTTTCCCACCCTCCCTCCCTCCCCCCTTCGTAACCACAAAAGTATGTGTTCTCAGTTTTTACTATTTCTCAAGATCTTATAATAGTGGTCTTATACAATATTTGTCCTTTTGCCTCTGACTAATTTTGCTCAGCATGATGCCTTCCAGCTTCCTCCATGTTATGAAATGTTTCACAGATTCATCACTGTTCTTTATCGATGCGTAGTATTCCATTGTGTGAATATACCATAATTTATTTAACCATTCATCCGTTGATGGACACCTTGGTTGCTTCCAGCTTTTTGCTATTGTAAACAGAGCTGCAATAAACATGGGTGTGCATATATCTGTTCGTGTGAAGGCTCTTATTGCTCTAGGGTATATTCCGAGGAGTGGGATTTCTGAGTTGTATGGTAGTTCTATTTCTAACTTTTTAAGAAAATGCCAGATAAATTTCCAAAGTGGTTGTACCATTTTACATTCCCACCAGCAGTGTATAAGAGTTCCAATCTCTCCGCAGCCCCTCCAACATTTCTTATTTTGTGTTTTTTGGATTAATGCCAGCCTTGTTGGAGTGAGATGGAATCTCATCGTAGTTTTAATTTGCATTTCTCTAATGGCTAATGATCAAGAGCATTTTCTCATGTAACTGTTAGCTGCCTGAATATTTTCCTTAGTGAAGTGCGTGTTCATATCCTTTGCCCACTTTTTGATTGGGTTGTTTGTCTTTTTGTGGTTGAGTTTTAACAGAATCATATAGATTTTAGAGATCAGGTGCTGGTTGGAGATGTCATAGCTGAAAATTCTTTCCCCGTCTGTAGGTGGTCTTTTTACTCTTTTGGTGAAGTCTTTGGATGAGCATAGGTGTTTGATTTTCCTAGTTATCTGGTTTCTCTTTGTCATTTTTGGTAATATTTTGTGTTCTGTTTATGCCGTGTATTAGGGCTCCTAACGTTTTCTCTATTTTTTCTTCCATGACCTTTATCGTTTTAGTCTTTATGTTTAGGTCTTTGATCCACTTGGAATTAGTTTTTGTGCATGGTGTGAGGTATGGGTCCTGTTTCATTTTTTTGCAAATGGATATCCAGTTATGCCAGCACCATTTGTTAAAAAGACTATCTTTTCTCCAATTAACTGACACTGGGCCTTTGTCAAATATCAGCTGCTCATATGTGGATGGATTTATATCGGGGTTCTCAATTCTGTTCTGTTGGTCTATGTGCCTGTTGTTGTACCAGTACCAGGCTGTTTTGACTACTGTGGCTGTATAATATATTCTAAAATCACATAGAGTGAGGCCTCCCACTTTCTTCTTCTTTTTCAGTAATGCTTTAGTTATCCGAGGCTTCTTTCCCTTCCATATGAAGTTGGTGATTTGTTTCTCCATCACATTAAAAAATGTCATTGGAATTTGGATCGGAAGTGCATTGTATGTATAGATGGCTTTTGGTAAAATAGACATTTTTACTATGTTAAGTCTTCTTCCTATCCATGAGCAAGGTATGTTTTTCCACGTATGTAGGTCCTTTTTAGTTTCTTGCACTAGTACTTTGTAGTTTTCTTTGTATAGGTCTTTTACATCTTTGGTAAGATTTATTCCTAAGTATTTTATCTTCTTGGGGGCTACTGTGAATGGTATTGATTTGGTGATTTCCTCTTCGATGTTCTTTTTGTTGATGTAGAGGAATCCAAGTGATTTTTGTATATTTATCTTATAACCTGAGACTCTGCCGAACTCTTCTATTAGCTTCAGTAGTTTTCTGGAGTATTCCTTAGGATTTTCTGTGTATAAGATCATGTCATCTGCAAATAGAGATAATTTTACTTCCTCCTTGCCAATCCAGATGCCCTTCATTTCTTTGTCTAGGCTGATTGCTCTGGCTAGGACCTCTAGCACAATGTTGAATAAGAGCAGTGATAAAGGGCATCTTTGTCTGGTTCTGGTTCTCAAGGGAAATGCTTTCGGGCTGTCTCCATTTAGAGTGATGTTGGCTGTTGGCTTTGTATAGATGCCCTTTATTATGTTGAGGAATTTTCCTTCTATTCCTATTTTGCTGAGAGTTTTTATCATGAATGGGTGTTGGACTTTGTCAAATGCCTTTTCTGCATCAATTGATAAGATCATGTGGTTTTTGTCTTTTGTTTTATTTATATGGTGGATTACATTAATTTTTTTTTTTTTTAATATTAAACCAACCTTGCATACCTGGTATAAATCCCACTTGGTCGTGGTGGATTATCTTTTTGATATATTGTTGAATTCTATTGGCTAGAATTTTGTTGAGGATTTTTGCATCTATGTTCATGAGGGATATAGGTCTGTAATTTCCTTTTTTTGTGATGTCTTTATCTGGTTTTGGTATCAGGGATATGGTGGCTTCATAGAATGAGTTAGGTAGTATTCCATCATTTTCTATGCTTTGAAATACCTTTAGTAGTAGTGGTGTTAACTCTTCTCTGAAAATTTGGTAGAACTCTGTGGTGAAGTCGTCCGGGCCAGGGCTTTTTTTTTGTTGGGAGTTTTTTGATTACCTTTTCAATCTCTTTTTTTGTTATGGGTCTGTTTAGTTGTTCTACTTCTGATTGTGTTAGTTTAGGTAGGTAGTGTTTTTCCAGGAATTCATCCATTTCTTCTAGGTTTGCAAATTTGGTAGAGTACAATTTTTTGTAATAATCTGATATGATTCTTTTAATTTCAGTTGGATCTGTTGTGATATGGCCCATCTTGTTTCTTATTCGGGTTATTTGTTTCCTTTCCTGTATTTCTTTAGTCAGTCTGGCCAATGGTTTATCAATTTTGTTAATTTTTTCAAAAAACCAGCTTTTGGCTTTGTTAATTCTTTCAATTGTTTTTCTGTTCTGTTTTTTTTTTAATTCATTTAGTTCAGCTCTAATTTTTATTATTTGTTTTCTTCTGGTGCCTGATGGATTCTTTTGTTGCTCGCTTTCTATTTGTTCAAGTTGTAGGGAAAGTTCTCTGATTTTGGCTCTTTCTTTTTTTTGTATGTGTGCATTTATCGATATAAATTGACCTCTGAGCACTGCTTTTGTTGTGTCCCAGAGGTTTTGATAGGAAATGTTTTCATTCTCATTGCTTTCTATGAGTTTCTTTATTCCCTCCTTGATGTCTTCTGTAACCCAGTCTTTTTTGAGCAGGGTGTTGTTCAGTTTCCAAGTTCAAATCCTTTGCCCACTTTTAATTGAATTATTTGTCTTTTTGTTGTTGAGGTGTTGCAGTATCTCACAGATTTTAGAGGTTAGACCCTTGTTGGATATGTTGTAGCAAAAAGTTTTTTCCCTGTCTGTGGGTTCTGTTTTTACTCTTTTGGAGAAGGCTTTGGAAGAGCATGAGTGTTTAATTTTTAGGAGCTCCCGGTTGTCTTCTCTTCTGGTGTTTGCACATTGTTAGCTATGGCTTCTATCCTATTTATGCCATGAATTAGGGTCCCTAGCATTGTCACTATTTTTCCTTCCACGATCTTTATTGTTTTAGCTTTTATATTTAGGTCTTTAATCCATTTTGAAACAGTTTTTGTGTATGGTGTGAGGTATGGGTCCTGTTTCATTTTTTCACAAATGGACATCCAGTTATGCCAGCATCATTTGTTAAAAAGATTGTCTTTCCCCCATTTAATGGATGTTGGTCTTTTGTCAAAGATCAGCTGACCACAGATGGATGGATTTATGTTTGGGTTCTCAATTTTGTTCCATTGGTCTATGTGTCTGTCATTGTACCAGTACCAAGCTGTTTTGACTACCATTGCTGTATAATAGGTTCTAAAACCAGGTAATGTGAGGCCTCCCACTTTGTTCTTCTTCTTCAGTAAAGCTTTACTTATCTGAAGTCTTTTCCCTTTCCTTATAATATTGGTGGTTTTTTTCTCCATCTCATTGAAGAATGCTGTTGGTATTTGGATCAGTACAGCATTGTATCTGTAGATCGCTTTGGGTAGAGTTGACATTTACACAATGTTGAGTCTTCCTACCCACAGGCATGTTATTGTTTTTTCCATTTACGTAGGTCTCTTTGGTTTCCTGCAGTAGTGTTCTGTAGTTTTCTTTGTGTAGTTCTTTTATGTCCCTGCTTAGATTTGTTCCCAAGTATCTTCTTGGGGGCTATTGTAAATGGTATTGATTTGGTCATTTCCTTTTTGAAGTTCTCTTTGTTGATCGTCATGGATTGAATTATGTCCCACCAAAAATGTGTGTATTAACTTGGCTAGGC
The DNA here is from genome assembly GCF_024166365.1 of Elephas maximus indicus. Taxonomy (NCBI): domain Eukaryota; kingdom Metazoa; phylum Chordata; class Mammalia; order Proboscidea; family Elephantidae; genus Elephas; species Elephas maximus. The sequence continues at coordinate 80,739,282 of NC_064836.1, read as the reverse complement.
CATGATTCCCAGTATTCTGTGCTTGTCCTCTATTTTGTGATTGTAATCTTCTGTTAAAGAGGATTAGGGTGAGATTGTAACACCCTTGCCAGGTCACATCACTGATCCAATATAAAGGGAGTTTCCCTGGGTTGTGACCTCCACCACCTTTTATCTCTCAAGAGATAAAAGGAAAGGAAAGTAAGTAGAGAGTTGGGAACATCATACCACCAAGAAAGCAGTGCCGGGAACAGAGCATGTCCTTTGGACCTGAGGTTCCTGCACTGAGACGCTCGTAGACCAAGGGAAGACTGATGACAAGCACCTTCCTCCAGAGGTGACAGAGAAAGCCTTCCACCAGAGCCGGCACCCTGAATTAGGACTTCTAGCCTACTGCACTGTGAAAGAATAAACTTCTCTTTGTTAAAGCCATCCACTTGTGATATTTCTGTTATAGCAGGACTAGATGACTAAGCCATTGGTGTAGAGGAATCCTACTGATTTTTGTATGTTAATCTTATATCCTGCTACTTTGCTGAAATTTTCTCTTAGTTCCAGAATGTTTATTGTGAATTCTTTGGGGGTTTTCTGTGTATAAGATCATATCACCTGTGAATAGGGAAGGATTTACCTCTTCCTTACCAATTTGGATACCCTTTTTCTTGCCTTATTTCTCTGGCTAGGACTTCCAGCATGCTTTTGAATGAGAGTGGTAATAAAGGGCATCCTTGTCTGGTTCCCGTTCTCAACAGAAATGCTTTCAGTCTCTCTTCATTTAGAAAGATGTTGGCTTTATATAAATGTCCTTTATTATGGGGGGATTTCTATTCCTATTTTCTGAGAGATTTTATCAGGAATGGGTGTTGGATTTGTCAGATGCCTTTTCTGCACTGATTGATAAGATCATGTGGTTCTTTTATTTGTGTGGCGGATTACATCGATTGATTTTCTAATGTTGAACCATCCCTGCACGCCTGATATGAATCCCACTTGGTCATGACATATTATTTTTTGGTATGCTATTGAGTTCTGTTGGCTAGAATTTTGTTGAGAATTTTTACATATGTGTTCATGAGGGATATTGGACTGCAGTTTTCTTTTTCTGTGGTATCTTTACCTGGCTTTGGTATTGAGGTTATGCTGGATTCATAGAATGAGTTCGGGAGTATTCCTTCCTTTTCTATGTTCTGAAATAGCTTTAGTAGTATTGGTGTTAGCTCTTCTCTGAAAGTTTGGTAGAATTCTTCAGTGAAGCTGACTGAGACAGAGTTTTTTTAAATCTCTTCAATCTCTTCCTTTGTTATGGGCCTGTTAATTTTTCTACCTGTTTGTGTTAATTTAGGTAGGCAGTGTGTTTCTAGAAATTTGTCCATTTCCTCTGGGCTTTCAAATTTGTGGAGTATAATTTTTCATAGTGTTCTGTTATGATCCTTTTTATTTCTGTTGGATCTGTTGTGATATTACCCATCTCATTTCTTATTCAGGTTATATGTTTCTTCTTCTGTTTTTCTTTTGTCAGTTTGGCCAATGGTTTGTTGCTTTTGCTTATTTTTTCAAAGAACCAGCTTTTGGTCTTGTTGATTCTTTCAGTTGTTTTTCTGTTCTTTATTTCATTGATTTCTGCTCTCATCTTTATTATTTCCTTTCTTCTGGTGCCTCAGGGCTTCTTTTGCTGCTCTCTTTCTATTTGTTCAAGTTGTAGGGTTAATGTTTGGATTTTGTCCTTTTCTTCTATTTTGATGTGTGTTTATTGCTATAGATTGGCCTCTATGCACTGTTTTTGCTGTGTCCTGAAGATATTGGTAGGATGTGTTTTCATTCTCATTTGATTCTCTGAATGTTTTTATTCCATCCTTGATTTCTTCTATTACCCAGGAGTTTTTAAACCAGGTTTTGTTCAATTTCCATGTATTTGATTTTTTTCCTTGCTGTTTCTGTTATTGATTTCTACTTTTATGATATTATGATCAGAGATGCTTTGTGTTATTTTGATGGTTTGGATTTTGTTAAGGCTCGGTTTGTGGCCTAAAATGTGGCCTATGCTGGAGAATGTTCCATGTGTGTTCGAAAAGGATGTATACTTTGCTGCTGTTGGGTGGAGTGTTCTGTATATGTCTATGAGGCTGAGTTGGTTGATTGTGGCATTTAGACCTTCCGTGTCATTATTGAGTTTCTTTCTTGATGTTGAAGTCTCCTACTATTGTGAAACTGTCTCTTTTTCTTTTCAGTGCTGTTAGAGTTTATGTATTTTGGGCCCTGTCATTGGATGTGCGTATATTTACTATGGTTATGTCCTCCTGGTGTATTGACCTTTCAATCATTATACAATGTCCTTCCTTTATCGTGGATTTTACTTTCAAGTCTATTTCATCAGAGGTTAATGTTGCCACTTCTGTTCTTTTTTGGTTATTGTTTAGTTGATATATTTTTTTCCATCCTTTGAGTTTTAGTTTGTTTATGTCTTTCTGTGCAAAGTGTGTCTCTTGTAGACAGTATATAGATGGATCTTTTTTTTTTTTTTAAATCCATTCTGCCACCCTCTGTCTCTTTGCATTTAATCCATTTACATCCAGTATAATTATTGGTAGGTATCAGCTTACTGCTGTCATTTTGATTTTTTTTTGGTACTGACCCTTTCTTCGTTCTATTTAATTTTCTGCACTGAGTTCTTCTTGTTTATGTATTTTCTTTTCATCTCTTTCATTATTGTTGATTTTGTGTTTGCTGAATCTTTTTTGTTTTTCTTTTTATTTCGATGGGTGGGTTTGTAAGCTTCTTTTGTGGTTACCTGGAAATTTGCCTTTATTTTTCTAAGTTTAAATCAGTCTTTAGTTCTTGATATTGCCTTGACTTCCTCTTTATGTGGAAGTTCTATGACTTCCTCGTTTATTCCATCTTTTTTGTTTTGATGTTGTTGCAGTTTACATATTGCTGTCTCTGATTCTTCATTTTCAGTCTTTTAACTTTGTTCTATTTTTGAGAATTCCCTATCTGAGTTGGTGCCTGGTTGATCTCTCCTGTGTCGTAGTCTTTGATTATTGTCTGGTGTTGTTGGTTCTCTAACCAGAGGGGTCCCTTTAATACTTCTTGTAATTTTTATCTGGTTTTTACAAATTCTCTTAATTTCTGTTTATGTGGAAATGACCTGATTTCATCATCTTATGTGAGAGACTGTTTTGCTGGATATATAATTCTTGGCTGGCAATTTTTTTCTTTCAAGGCTTTATATATGTCATCCCATTGCCTTCTTGCCTGAGTGGTTTCTGTTGAGTAACCTAAGCTTAGTGTTATTGGTTCTCCTTTGTAGGTTACTTTTTGCTTACCCCTAGCTGCTCTCAGAATTCTTTCTTTGTCTTTGATTTTGGCAAATTTGATTGTGATATGTCTTGGTGACTTTCTTTTGGGGCCTATCCTATATAGTATTCATTTTGCTTCTTAGATAGATATTGTCTTGTCATCATGATATTGACGGAAAATCTCCAACAATTCTCTCTGTGTTTTCCTTTAACCCCTCCTCCGCTTCCTGGTACTTGTATCACTCGTAGGTTTTTATTCTTGATAGTATCCCACATAATTCTTAGGCTTTCTTCTTCTTTTCGTTTTTTTTTTTTTTCCTGATTTTTCCTCAGACAAATTGGTCTCAAGGGATTTATCTTCAACTTCACTAATTCTGACTTCCCTTGTCTCAATTCTGCTCCTATGACCTTCTATTGAATTATCTAATTATGAAATTTTATTATTAATCTTTTAGATTTCTAGTTGCTGTTTCTGAATGGTTTCTAGCAGCCTGTTTATTCTGTCATTTTGCTCTTGTGTTGTTTTCCTGAATTCTTCTATTGCTTTGTCCCTGTGTTGCATGGTTTGGTCTGAGTCTTGCCTGATCTCCTTCCTTATCTCTTGGAGAATTCTGTATATTAGTCTTTTGAATTCTTTTCAGGTAGTTCCATTGCCTTATCTTCCTATGGAAGGTTTTTTGGCTCTTTGTTTTAGTCACTTGCTGGAACCATTTTGTCCTGCTTCTTTATGTGATTTGACTTGTCTGTTGTCTCTGAGGCATCAGTAAGTTATTATATTTGTATATTTGATTTTTGTTTACTGCATCCTGTATTATTGTTTTGGTATGTACAATCAGGCTGCACATATGTGCTACTCTGGTTGTTGGTGTCATTAAGCTCTCACCTCTTGTCTCCAGGTGATCAGAACAGCTACTAGGTGTGTGAGCTCAGGAGTCTGTCCACTGTTCTTGCAGGGTGCAGTTGTTTGGGGTGCAGGTGTTTGGGTCATTGGTCACTGAGTGTGCAGTGTGGAGACTCTCAACTACAGTGCTAGGTGGGCAGGGCTGCATAGGGGTGTTTGGAGCAGACACAGGTCTCTGGTTGCAGTGTGGGGTGAGGATGTGTGAGGCAAGGCAGGGGGCTTTCAGCTGCTCACAGGTGCCTGGATGGAGGGTGTGTCCCTGTCCCTTTCTGTGTAGTGGGGGATAGGTAGCCCCTTTGGGCACCTGGTGGTGTTGGCTGGAGGGGTTGAGAGGCACTACGAATTCTCAGGCCCCTGTCATGGGTTGCTCTATGAAGTGGGCGGTACTACTGGCCCTCAGGCCCCCCAGTGTGGGTGGATGAAGCCTCTTCTTAGGGGACAAGGTGGTGTTTAATGTCACAAATCTGCAACTCCCACTTGGCTGCTGAGGGTGAAAATGGGCTTCAGGTGGATGTCCTGCCTGTTTTATGCTAATGAGGGCATGTGGTGTTGGATTGGTCTGCAAGCCACTGGGACAGGGTTGAGGGGTAGGGATGGAGAGCACTGTAAGTCCACGGACCCCCTATGCCATGGTTGGGTGGAGGGGCAGGTACCTCTGGACCTGCTGTGAGTTCCTGGCTTAAGGGGTGTGGCATTGCTGAATGCAGCAGCACTGGTGCCAAAGCAGGGTGGCGGATGGACGAGGGGAAGGGAGTGTTCCTTGGCCATGGAACTCTGGTGGGGAGATGGGTTATGGTGTCAGTGCACACAGTGGGTTGGGAACTTGCACTTAACTTTCACAGGTCTGGTATTGCTCCTGTTTAATTCTAGCGGTGTGCGCAGATTAGTTTCTGCTTGGCTGCACCAGGTGGGGTGGGTGTTGCTTTGGGTTGTTGCTATTTTCTTCAGCCTATGTGTGCTGTGCAGGTTCAGCTAGTGGGATGCAGGCAATCCCACAATCTGTAGTTCCTCTTTTATGCTGTTTTTGAAATGTCTCTCCTTCCACCTGCCTCTCAGTCTGATTTTTCAGCTTTGTCTTTGATGATTAGGATTCCTAGATTGTCATATATATTTGATTCACTTGTTTTTTTGTGTGTCTTTATTATAAAAGGGACAACATGAAATGTCTGACTATTTGGTCATCTTGGGCCTGCCTCCCGGTTTCAGTACTTATTATCTTATCTGTTTTTGAGTCCAAACTGCTTGATCATATTATTTACCTTATTTACCTGCCTTGGTCTTAATAACATTTGATTGTTTCCATACGATGGTATAAAAAATGCCTCCCCAAAATAGGAATTTTCTATGTGCCAGCAGGCAATGGCGTCAGATATCCCAAAGAAGGGTTCTAAAATATTTTAAATCCTGGTGGTATTGTGGAAATAAGTGTTGTTGCCTCTAAAGAGGAACTCTTTGGATGTGCTGATTCTGGTATTTTTATTATAAAATGTATATTTTTAATATCTAGCTACATCATGTGTGCATAGGAATTTTTCATTAAACATATAACTCTGTGATTTTTTGTTGGCAACTCTTAATTTTTATCTGACTATTGGCCTCAACAAAATAGCCCAGGTCCCGAAGCTTAAATCTGCACGTCTTAGTGTTCACCTGTTAATTGATTATCAGAAATTTATTAAAGAACTTCATTTTAGTTACCTTGAAACTCATTATGATAAGGGTTATGAAAAATGCATATCCCAGGAGACACTATTCTGGGACTCAAAGAACTTAAGGTGTAATCGGAAAGATGTCTGAAAACAAAACCTTTTATTGGTTTTTAGCAAGCAAACAAGTAAATTTGTTTAGCAGCTACTGTGTATAAAACTTTGAATTTATATGCTGTCCGGTCACATACCTCAACTTACACACAGTCTCCTTCTCCCCTTCCTCCCTTTCCCTTCCCTTCCTTTCTTTTCCTTCTTCTCCCTTACCTTTCTTCTTCTTCTTTTCTCTTCTCTTCCTGTAAATGGTAAAGCCTGAGACTCTCTTTAGGCTACACAATGGGTTTCTGGAGTATTATTCACACTGTTACATCAAACCCATTTAAAGTTAAAGGACACAAATAATTTGTGATATTTTTCCAACATTCACAATGTGAAACAGTGAAGCATTTGTTACGAATAGGTCTCGCCCTTAGGAAATATGCAGTTAGTTAGGGGACTTGTAAGTCTAATACATATAAAAATATGAGTCAATATAAGTGTAAAAAGGTACAGACAAAGGCCTTAAGAGACCAGAAGAGCAGAGTTTAGCCCTGTCTGCAGGGATCTAGGAAGGCCTGGTGGGGAGGGGGTAAATTTCAGCTGGGTCTTAAGGACTGGGTGTGATTTCAGCAGGTGAAGCTGGGAAGAGACATGTTGTAGGTGAAGCGACTGGCAAGATCAAAGGCAAAGAATATGCTCAGAAATGTTAGGAGGTCTAGTTGCAGCATAGAATACACAGAAGAAGTAGTGGGAAGAAAAATAGGAATGTCAGGTTGTGAGGGATTTTAATTACATCTTGAAGAGTTTAAATATTATTTTAGGCACTGAGGAGCCAAAGAGACTTCTGAGCTGTTTTTGATCAATGGAGTAGTCAGCGCTGCTCATGTTTAATCTGGTGGGTTCGTGTTGGATATCTCAGATGGGAGGAAAGACTGAAGTTAAGGCAGTTAGAAAGCTGTCATAGCAGTCCAGCTGAGAAATAAAAAGACCTTGAACGAGGACAGTAGAAATGGAAACAGTAAGAAAGTGATAGATACAAGAGAGAGGAAGGCAGAACTGGTAATATTTGAAGAGAGATCAGAGTGCTAATGCTCTGAATCAGGGCAGCTGATGCTATGGGGCAGAAAGTAATTACTTTTTTTCCTGACCTATTTGGAAATTATTTTGCTGGAGGACCCCATATTTCTTTGAAGCTTTAGCAAGCCTGAGCACTTGTCAAGAGAAGACCATGAAGAAAGCTGTGTTTTTCCCCCTCCTGAGTTTAGTTGTTACATTTTGAATCATGAAATCTACTTGCTTTACATAAAACTTCATTCCTTCCAAAATGGAAGTTGACATCACTAGAGGCCTATGTGGTCCTTGTGTGGGGAACTCTGTGGCTCCTAGTGAAATTTTGCCACAATTTTAACAGGTACCACCCCAGGAGATGCTTACTTTTTTAAATGATTCATTCCAACTTTTATCGAAGGTTGACTATAGGCACGGTAGGAAAATACACGGTACAAGATAGAGTCCATGTGCTCCCGGAGCTTACACCAATGAATCAGTTTTTCATTTACCAGACTCTTTCTCCTCCTTATGCCTCATTTTGCCAACGACCTACAAGGTCAGTGCCGTCAGGAACAAGACAGACGTTGGTTTCGTCTAGAACACTTCATATCCCTAATTTTTGCATCCTTCCCCTCTTAGGTGCTTGGGATGAAGGGCAGGTGTTCCAGAATTCTTCATTACAACAGTTGCTGGTGGAATGTTACTCAGGAAATTTTCTATAAAACGCAGGTCTAAGCCTATGAGACTATACAAAAGAGGTAGGAAACCATAGTCCATATATTAAAATAATAGACTCAGGTGGATCAAAAACATGCTTTTCACATACCTGGCAAACCAGCACGTGGAAGAAGAATTAGACCTATTTACATGGCTTAAATGGGGTAATTTGGAACAAAGAACTCTGAACGACAAACAAATTTTCCGCTAATACATCACCCATCTAGAGCCTTGACTTGGGAGCCCTGATGGTGCAGGGGTTAAGAGCTTGGCTACTAACCAAAAGGCTGATAGTTTGAATCCACCAGCCCCTCCTGTTAAACCCTATGGGGCCACTCTACTCTGTCCTATAGGGTGGCTATGAGTTGCAATTTTACTTGAAGACAACAGGATAGAGTCTTGACTTAGAGTTGGTGGGTTCTTTCTCCACGAAAATGTTCCAGCAGAATCTAACCTGCCTTTTAAGGGAATTTGTGAAGGGATTTGAGGATCTTTTAGGTGAGTTGTACCAGACCTCCAGTGTCCCTCCTAACCTACAAGTCTATGATTCTTAGGTATAAAGGATGGGTAGAACATCACAAAATCTATGTTGTTGGGGAAAGCTATCTTGTTCTATCTTGGAATTCTCATGGCATTTTATCTGTACCTCTATTTTGCCTGTTTTGTAGTCTATATATTATGTACGGAGTTCCTGGGTGATGCAAACAGATAATATGCTTGGCTGCTAACTGAGAAGTTGGAGGTTTGAGTCTACTCAGAGGCACCTTGGAAGAAAGGCCTGGTGATCTCCTTCTGAAATGTCAGCCATTGAAAATTCTACAGAGGGAGCATGGTTCCACTCTGACATGCGTGGGGTCACCATGAGTCAGAACTGATTCAACAGCAGTTGGCTTTGTGTTATATGTATGACTTGTCTTCTCGGCTAGATGACCTGGAGCCAGCACCCATGTCTGATTCACCTTGGTATAACTCAAAGTTACTGGTACAGTGATTTGTTCACACGAGGAAATTCAAAAATATTTGTGGAGTAGATAAATGAATAAACAAATACATACATATATGTGCAAATATTAAGAATCCTTGATTTTCCCCCCAAAACTTGTTTTTCACTGGTGCACGTACCCCATATTGGATAGTGGCAGCATCCATCACCTAGTAGTTCAGGACAAAAACCTGGTCATCCTTGATTCCTTTTTCTCTTATTCCCCACACCCGTTCGGGCCAATAGCAATTGTGTCCTAGCTTGACTTTCAATATATATCACTTTTCCAAAGATTTCTTGCAATGCCAACTCTACCACTACTCTAGATCAGTTTCTGCAAACTATGGTCCTGTGGGCCAAATCCAGCCTGCAGCCTGTTTTTATAAATAAACCTTTATTGGAAAATAGCCACACCTATTTTGTTTATATATCACTGATTGCTGCTTTCAGCAGAACAATGCCAGGTGAAACAGATATGGACCACAAAACCTGAAATATTTACTGTATAGCCCTGCAGAGAAAAAAGTTGCTGATAGGGGTCATACAGTCTCTTGTTACATATTCTTCTTTGTTTTCGTTTGTTATTGTGCTTTCACAACCCTTTAAATGTATAAAGCATTCTTAGCTCACTGGCTTTCCAATACCAGTCACAGGCAGGGTTTGGCCTATGGGCTCTATTCCACCAACCTCTGTTCTCGTCTTCTAGACCAATCATTCCTTTGAAGCATAGATAAAATCACATCACTCTTTGTTAAGCATCTCCAAAGGCTTTCAATCATACTTCAAATAAAACCTAAAGTTTTCACTATGACCTATAAGGCCGATGTTATCTCATGCAGTGTGCTCCACCTGACTAGCTTTGCTGTGTCCGAACTTGTCTTCCTGCAGAACCTCAAACTCGCCAAGTACATTCCCGCCTCAGGGGCTCTACATTCTTCCTCTCACTGCCAGAATGCTAGTCACCTAGATCTCATCGGGGTTTGCTCTTCTCATTTAGGTTCTTGGTCAGAAGGGTCTTACCTGACTACCCCACCTAAAACAGCCCACACCCAAGCCCCAGTTACTCTCTATCTCTTTAATTTGCAGGATACTTCAGAGCATTTAAGGAGCTGCTGGCACAGCAGTTAAGTGCTCAGCTGCTAACTGAAAGGTTGGCAGTTTGAACCCACCAGCTGCTTCACAGGAGAAAGATGTGGCAGTCTGCTTCTGTAAAGATTTACAACGTCGAAAAGCTTATGGGGCAGTTCAACTCTGGCCTATAGGATCATTATGAATTGGAATCTACTCAATGGCAACAGTTTTGGTTTTGGTTTTCAGAGCACTTGTGTGAAACTGTTGTTTGTTGCCGTCGCGTCTGCTCCAACTCGTGGAAACCCCATGTACAACAGAATGAAATGTTGCCACGTCCTGTGCCATCCTGATGATAGCCGGCATGATCAAGCCTCTTGTTGCAGCCACTGTGTATTTTGAGTGCCTTACAACCTAGGGGACCCATCTTCTAGCACTATATCAGATAGCATTCTATTATGATCCACACAGTTTTCATTGGCTAATTTTCAGAAGTTGATTGCCAGGCCTTTCTTCCTAGTCTGTCTTAGTCTAGAAGCTTTGCTGAAACTTGTCCACCATGGGTGACCCTACTCATATTTGAAATACCTGTGGCATAGTTTTCAGCATCATAGCAAGATGCAAGCCACCGCAGTATATCAAACTGACAGATGGGTGGTGGTATGTGAAACTAAGTTATTTGTTTTTGTTTCCTTGCTTATTGTCTGTCTGCACCACCAGAACATAAGAACCATAAGGGCAGACACTTTGTATATGTGTCTCAGTGCTGCATTGCCAACTCTTGCACCTAGCATGTATTTAACAAATGTTTGTTTGAATGGGTGATTGACTAGTTATGTGCAGTGAATGTCCCTTTCCCTTATCAACTGATTAGGTCTCTGGGGAAGAATTTACTCTGACTCCCTACTGAAAATACTGTTTCCTGGTGTTTCTATATGCTGCCCATATGTATCGCCAACAGCCAATGGGTACCCTTTCTATCCTTGAAGAGGAGTATATGTTCCCTAGGGCTACAGACGGGACTTTCAAGACTAAGCTCTCTGACAACAATTTAGGAAAATTGGTTCATCTCCTGAAGCCCAAGCCCAACAAGAGGAGAAAATAGGAAGCTCACTCTGAACTTGTCCGCTATGCAGGAGTGATAAGTTACCCCCGGGCCTGAATTATCCTGACTCTGTTTCAAATTCACTTAACCAAAATCTTTATATGTAAGTAAAGTTTAAATTAAATAAAGATAAAGAAAATAAATCTCAGCACTTAGCAAAAGAAATACCCAGACTGTGATAACATTCCATGAGCACAGGAGTTAAAAATCTCAAAATTGACTTTGTCACCCCAGCTCTAAAGCCAGACAGTCCTAGACCATCAAAGTCCCAGATTTTTCCCATATTTGTCCTTTCTTTTAACTTAACATTGTGTGAATGAGTGATTTCAATTGATCTTTTTATTGAAGTTTTTTTTTTTTTTTTTTTAATCTTCCCATAAAGAAATAGCCAATGTGAAGTGATATTCTCTAAACTACGGCCAACAAAGGTTTCTCATGACCCACACTGACTCCTCAGCTGGTGTGCGTGCCCCCTTTTTTCCTGCCTTTATGCTTCTGGCTAGTGACTCTGGTTGGAAAAGAGAGAGAACTGATAAAGAATAATACTTCAACCTAAAAATGACCTGCCACTGTACACAAATATGTTTATAGTTCTCTTCTTTGGTATCCTAGATTATTATAATGATAATTATAGTAAAATATCATAATTGCTAACTCTTTTGAGTGCTCACTGTACACCAGGGACAGCTTACTTGGATTATTTTAGCTATTCTTGCCTATGATGTAAATTGTTTCTATTGGAAATACCACCTTATCCTTCCTCCCACCTTCCCTTTCCTCTTCCTCCTCTCCCCTCCGCTTTCCTTCTTTTTCCCTTCCTTTCCCTTTCTCCTTCCCTTCTCTTCTCTTTCTGCTAATGGTAAAGCCTGAGAATTTCTTTAGGCTGCACAATGGGCTTCTAGAGATTGTTCACACTGTTACATCAAACTGATGGAAAATTAAATGACCTACACAATTTGTGATGTTTTCCCAAGGAATGCACAATTTGCTATGCTAATTTATCCATTTTCCCCTTTTGTTACCTGAACCGCAGCCTTTCCAAAGGTGCCTTATAACTTCAGTGGTTAGCTTGAAAAGAACAACAACAACAAAAAAAAGACGCTGTTAATGAAACAGTGCTGGCTATATTTCAGAAGTCTTTCAACAGACTCTTACGGAGCCTTTCTGAAAATTTCATGAGTACCAACAGTACTGAGTTAAACAGTCATCCTTGATTTTTCAGCCTCAGAATGGATCTGATGACTGCCTCAGCTTTTACAAAAATCCTTGCCTCTTTCCCATGATATCAGCTTCTGCTCCCTGTGGACTGAGACTCTTAGTCTTTCTACCAGTCTGGTGTTTCTTCAAGGAAATGGTACTAGTGCTCTAAGGTAGACATATTTTAAGCACTCTACTCCTGGTCTATGGGGACAGTGGTGGTTCAGTGCTAGAATTTTCCCCTTCCACGTGGGAAACTGTCCCAGCATGGACTTGTAATATGAAAGTTGCCTCCAAAAATGGAGGGTGCTGAGAAAACAAAGAAAGAGGTGGGCAACTCCAGAGTGGCAGCAAAGGAGTTTATTGGGAGAATTACATACAAGGTAAGTCCTGGGTGGCCACAGGACCAACCAGGTCTCCACTCTCTACAGTGGGAGGACAGAGGCTTGATAGCAGTGTTGGACAATAGTGGCTACATGCCAGGGATTTACGAAGGAATGACCTAGCAAACTGTAGTGAATTAGTGGGACACTCATGTTCAGCCTCACAAAGCCTGGTTACCCTTCAGTCCACCTTTGAGGCTAGCCCTTGCAGTCTAGCATGTTCCCCTTCTTCCACAAAGTCCTTAAGGGCCCCAAAAGGAGGCGTTACACCTTTGCAGATAGGGACAAGCAGCTTTACTGTAGTTGGAGGCACAGACCACACCAGCAATATAGACAAACACAGCAAAAAACCCCTATACCCAGGGAAAGACCCAGGTCTAACAAAAACCTTGCCAACCAGAAGGGAAAGGGGAAAACCAGGTGACCACAGCAGACCAGACATCAGGTGTGTCCAAAGCTCTGTTTGTTCATACGGCCTAGCAAATCACTTATGCTCTGATAGTAGTCTGGTATATAGATATATAGGCACAACACTCAGTTTTTACTGTGGAACATGGCCTTCCTTGAGTGGCTGATAGAACTTCTGCAGCCATTTGCTTCTGAAGACTACCTTCTTCATTTGGTGGTTTTGGCAGCTAGTAGCCACAAGCTTTCTCTGCTATCGTTGAGGGCCTATTTAGTAAAATTAGTTAGAGCTTCAATTTGTCCCATTACTTCTAAGGAGCTAATGGGGGTGGGGGTGGGGGAGAACCAAAACAGTTAAAAGGAGATCATGCCAGTGGAAAAACCTAGGCTTGGTCCACCTGGCTTTAAAAAAAAAAAAAAAAAAAAAATGGGGTAATTCAGAGGTTTGGGTATAGTTTTTCTAACAGTTCCTGCAGCATAGGATAACCTCAAAGTGCAGTGCCCTATCCAATCATATAGCAACCAGGGCCACAAGTAGGGCCACACAGCCATTGAGTGGCATGAGGAGTGAGGTAGGCTCCTGCAGTCCTGTTGGGGTTTTTAAGCAGAAACCATTCAGTGGGATTAGGTGTCATCACCTGTCAGCAGTGGGACACAGGCTTCTGGCCCACTACACTGGAGGAAGAATTAGAGGGAGACAAGTGCCAGTAGGTGGTTCCACGTCCCATTGCCAGATCCTGAGGTGTCAGGACGACCTTGCTGTTTTGTTCTGGTAACAATCTTGGTGAATATGTTTCTGGAGCCTATGGTGTCACTCGCATTTTTGTTGGAGGGTCATTTGGGGCTCCTAGTCTGGCATATGGGGCTAAAGCCTCAGTGGGAGCCAAATTTATCAACCTCAAAGCCTCAGGCAGCACCCTAGTCTGCCTCACCGGGGAAGCCTTGGACTACGGCTTCAGGCAACACGGGGTCTTACCTGATCAGAAAACCCCTAGGAATTTTACTACGTTCCCAGCATCTGCACATTTTGGGGATTCACAGCCCATACTCTCCCTGGTAGGTAGATGACTAGGGTGTCTAGACACTCCTGTAACAGAGAAACATCTTCAGCAGTTAACACGACATCATCAATATAATGAAACCAATGGAAAGTAGCAGGCAAGGGGAAAAGATTAGGGGGGATCACCTTGTTAAGTTCTCTATAGTCCACGGTCATGCACCAGGACCCATCTGCTTTCTTCACAGACCACACAGGGATATTAAAGGCACTTTGGGCTTCCTGGAGGATGTCTACTCTTTTCAATTCCAAAGTAGTATGTCCTCCAGACAACCTTGATGTCTACCACTCTTCGTGGTAGGGCACTGGTTCCCATGCTGCATTCCCTCTTAAGATTGCTTTTACGATTGCCAGCTGCAATTGAATTTCTCCCACAGATATGGTCAAAGTCAGCCTCATGAGGACATCCACCCATAGAATGTATTCTGGTATGGGGGAAATATAAACTTGCCATGGTTTTGTGGGGGGTATGTCTTATTTGGAGAGTCAGGAATACTTGACTTACATAGATGGACTTTCTGCCATGTCTATCAATTGCCAAGCGAGTGGTCCTCAAAACTGTTCAGGGTTTCCAAAGATGAGGGTGCATTCTGCCCCTGTATCAACCAGAGCATCATCTACTGCTTATTTGTTTTTGACCAAAGTATTGTGACCTCTACATGGGGTGTTTGGTTTTTCTGCAGGGCCCTGAGCTGCAGGTGACCTTAGCCCCAATCCTAGTCCCCCGGGGCTTGGGGGGGGGGTCCTGGTGGGCCACAGGTGGTGGGGGCCTGACTTTGGCTCTGGGTGTTAAGGGATAAGATGACAGCATACCCTGGTCTCCTCCTCTTCTTCTCTTTCCTCCTCCCTGCTGCTCACCACCACCTCCTCCTTGTTCACTTCCTCCTCCTCCTGCAGCAGCACTAGCAGTCTCTGAAGTGCTGGCCTGCTCTCCTTGAGCTCTAAAGGGGTAGAGGGGCCAGCTGCAGGCTCCTGTGACTGAGGCAGAGCTAGGGCAGGGGCTGGTGACTTTCATCTTATGAGTAATGAGCGGCTGTGCCCAGAGGGGCCACTCTGCAAAGCCAGGATCCTCCTCTCCTTCCCCCATCTCTACAAACCTGCAGGCAAGTGTTTCTAGTTGCTCATCTTGTTCGTGGACATGGCTGCTCAATGTGTCAGTCATGACCACACACTACTGCTGCACATTCCTTTCCAAATGTAACTTTTTCTGCAAAGCTTTTATGCATGCTTCAGCAGCTATCTGGGTGTTGGTGGCCAGCTGAATGGCCCAGAGCAGCGGCCACCCTACAGCTGCCGCTGGTTTCCTAGCTTCCTTTCCATACTTATGAAGGTGTGTGTCTTCCCACGATCGTGCTATGCTGCTTGGTGTTTTGGGGGCATCTCCATACTCACATAGTGTTGCACATACATCAAGCATACAGGTCAGACCTCCCCTCCTGGAGGCTGCTGGGCAACCTGGGATTTCCCCCACAGAGGCCTCACTCCCACTTGCAATTTCCTCAGTCTCCTGGCTGGCTAGCCAATTGTCCTGGCATGGACTTGTAATGTGAAACTTACCTCCAAAAATGGAGGGTGATTGGTGGGATCCCTGGGGGCCTTTCTTTGTATTTATTTATTTTTCTTTTCCTTTTTGCTTTTCTTCATTTCTCAGTTTCTCATCTCTCTCTCTTTCTTTTTCTGTCTCCTGAATACCTGGTACTGTGTGTCATCCCCACCCCTTCTAGACAGGCCATGCCCAGAGGCCTGGGAGCCACCTTCCCAGTCACTGGTAGGATCTCTGGGGGTGTTTCTTTTCTTTTTCTTAAAATTTATATTTATTTTTTTCTCTTTTCCTTTTTGTTTTTCTTCATTTCTCTGTTTCTCATCTCTCCACTCCAATGGCAGACTCCCTCAGCACTCTTTTTGGGTTTTTTGGCTCTTGTTTCTCTCTCCTATCTCTCTTCTTTCCCAATCCCAACTCAGCTCCACACATCATAACCACCCCCTCCCTCCTGCCTATCTGTACCATGTGCTGAACATTGCACCCCCAAGCAGCACAGGCATGGCCTACTAGAACCTGCCCTGTGCTGACCCCGGCCCACCTTGTTGGCCCCAGTACATGCCACAAACAACCCATCCCAGCTACCACCTTCAGCTGGACCTGCTTTGTTACAGCATAGCTGAGGGACTGGCCTTGCCCATTGGAAAAGGAGGTGAAAAGTATCATATCTAGAAAGGAGCAAGCAGCAAAGAATGCACAGTGTGTCTGTTCAGACATAACCAAATAAAAGAAAAAAGCAGGATGAAACACACAAATCTACAATCAATAAATGAGAGAAATAACTACTGAATGTCCAGAAGACAGCAGACAACATCAAGGCATATTAAAAAAAAGAAACAGGACAAGATGGTTCCAGTTGGTGTCCAAAATAAAACACCAGGTGACTTTCCAGTAGAAGAAAAGGCACCAAAACTACCTGACAGGGAATTCAAATCTCTAAAGTTCAGAGCTATCCAAGGGTTGGAACAAAAAGCAGACAAAAATGAGGAAAAAACAGACAAATTCATGGAAAAGGCAGACAAATTCATGGAAAATACAGACAAAACAATGGAAGAATTCAGGAAAATAATACAGGAACAAAATATCAAAATAAATTCACAACTAGAAATCATACAGAAACAACAATGAGAAATCCAAAAGATAAACAAGATTTCAGAAATGGACAGTGTCATAGAAGGTCTGTGGAGCAGGTTTGAAACACTGGGAGATACGATCAGTGAAACTGAAGACAAATACTTGGATACTCCTTTTTTTGAGGAAAAACTAGAAAAAGAAAAATGAAAAAAAAAAAACTCTGAGAATGATGTGGGATACAATCAAAAGCAAAAATTTTTGAGTGACCAGAGTTCCAGAACAGGGAGAAAATGGAAAACACAGAGAGAATTATTGAAAAACTGCTGACAGAAAACTTATCTGATATAACGAAAGATGAAAAGCTGACCATCCAAGAAGCTCCTATCATAATCACACTCACTAAAACCAAAGACAAAGAAAGAATCCTGAGAACAGCTTGAGAAAAACAAAAACTCACATACAGAGGGGAAACAATAACTCTGATTATTTGACAGAAACTATGCAGGCAAGAAGGCATTGGGGTGACATATATAAAACCTTAAAAGAAAAAAATTGTCAACCAAGAATAATATATCCTGCAAAGCTCTCATTCTAATATGATGGTGAAATTAGGACACTTCCAGATAAACAGAAATTAAGGGAAATGTAAAAACCAAACCACACTTACAAGAATTATTAAAGGGAGTCCAGTTTGAGAACAAATAATATCAGACCACAGCCTGAATCTAGGACAAGAGATCACACCAGCCAGACACCAACCTCGGAAATGAACTGTCAAGGACTATTCAAAACCAAAAGATTTACAACAGGGAACCAGAGAGGCTAATCTGCAAATGACAACAACATCAGAACAATAAAAGAGGGAATAAATGGCATAGGTCTAGAACATTCTAATGGAGAGGAAGGCAAGGCAAAACCAAGTAATAATAGACTTGTTCAAATGTAGGAAGATACTAGTAAATTTCAAAGTAACCACAAAGAAAGTTAACAAACCTACTCATCAAAATAAAGAAGAAAAACAAAGCCTCAGTAAAAACAAAATCTACAAAAACAAAAGAAATGAAAAAAAAATCCACAAACAAAAGAAATACAGCACAGAAGAGTAAAAGGAACAAAGAAAACATCAGCGCCACAAAAAAAGCACTACAAAATGACAGCAATAAACTCAACGCCTATCAATAATTACACTGAACATAAATAGCTTAAATGCATCAATAAAGACAGAGTGACAGAACGGACAGAAAAAAACGGGACCCATCAACATGCTGTCTACAAGAGACACATCTTAGAGACACAGACAGAAATGTATTAAAAAAATCAAAGGATGGAAAATAATATATCAAGCGAACAGCTACCAAAAGGAAAAAAAAAACAGGAGTGGCAATACTAATCTCAGATAAAATAGACTTTAAAGCACAATCCACCATAAAAGGGCACTATATCATGATTAAAGCGACAATCCATCATGAGGACTTAACCATAATAAATATCTATACACCCAAAGACAGGACTCCAACATACATAAAACAAACTCTAAAAGCACTGAAAAGAGAAATTGATAGTTCCACAATAATAGGAGACTTCAACACAACACTCTCAGTAAAGGACAGAACATCCAGAAAGAAACTCAACAAAGATACGGAAGATCTAAAGGCCACAGTCAGCCAACTTGAACTCACAGACATATATAGAACACTCCACCCAAAAGCTACAAAGTACACATTCTTTTCCAACACACACGGAATGTTCTCCAGAATAGACTACATCTTAGGCCACAGAGCAACCCTCAACAAAATCCAAAACAGTGAGATAATACAAAGTATCTTCCCTGACCACGATGCCATCAAAGTAGAAATTAACAACATATCAAAAAAACGATACACCATGACCAACTAGAATTCATATCAGGTATGCAAGGATGGTTCAATGTTAAAAAAATCAATCAATGTAATCCACCATATAAATAAAAGAGAAGAAACACTGGCCAAATCGACAAAAGAAAAACAGGAGAGGATGCAAATAACCCAAATAAGAAATGAAATGGGAGACATTACAACAGACCCAACTAAAATAAAAAGGATCATAACAGAGTATTATGAAAAACTATACTCCAACAAACTTGAAAACCTAGAGGAAATGGACAAATTTTTTAGAAACACACTACCTACCTAACACAAAATGATGTTGAAAATCTGAACAGACTCATAAAAAGAGAAGAAATTGAAAACGTAATTTAAAAACTCCCACCCCCCCCCAAAAAAAGGTGTGGCCCAGATATCTTCACCTGAGAATTCTATCAAACATTCAAAGACAAGCATACACCAGTACTACTTAAACTATTTCAAAGCATAGAAAAGGAAGGGGTACTCCTAAATTCATTCTATGAAGCTAGCATAACCCTGATAATCAAACCAGGCAAAGACACCACAAAAAAAGAAAGTTACAGACCAATATCTCTCATGAATATGATGCAAAAATTCTTGACATAATTCTAGCCAATAGAATTCGACAACATGATTATTTCAATTCATGCAGAAAAGGTATTTGACGAAGCCCAACACCGATTGCTGATAAAAACTCTCAATAAAATAGGTGTAGAAGGAAAATTCCTCAACATAATAAAGGACGTCTATACAAAACCACTAGCCAACATCATTCTTAATGGAAAGAGGCTGAAAACATTCCCCTTGAGAAGGAATAAGACAATAAGACAAGACATTGTGCTGGAAGTCCTAGCTAAAGCAATAAGGCAAAAAAAAAAAAGAGCATCCAGATTGGTAATGAAGAAGTAAAACTGTCCCTATTTGCCGTTGATTTGTTACTATACTTAGCAAACCCAAAAGACTCCATGAGAAAACTACTGGAACTAATGGAAAGATTCAGCAGAGTAGCAGGATACGAGGTTGACATACAAAAATAAGTTGGATTCCCGTACATCAATAAAGAGAACAATGAAAAGGAAATCAGGAAAACAATACCATTTATAACAGCCCCCCACCCCCCCAAAAAAAATTCTTAGGAATAAGCCTAACCAGAGATGTACAAGACCTACACAAAGAAAACTACAAAACACTGCTGCTAGAAACCAAAAGAGATCTACATGAATGGAAAAACATAACATGCTCATGGATAGGTAGACTAGATTGTGAAAATGACAATTCTACCCAAAGTAATTTACAAATACAATGCAATTCCAATCCAAATACCAACAACATTCTTTAAAGAGATGGAAAAACCATTCATCAACTTTATATGGAAAGGGAAGAGACCCCGGATAAGTAAAGCACTATTGAAGAAGAAGAATAAAGTAGGTGAACTTGCACTACCTGACCTCAGAACCTACTATACGGCTACAGTAGTCGAAACAGCCTGGTACTGGTATAACGACAGATACATTGACCCATGGAACAGAATTGTGAACCCAGATGTAAATCCAACCACCTATGGTCACCTGATCTTCAACAAGGGCCCAAAGTGCATCAAGTGGGGAAAAGACAGTCTCTTTAACAAATGATGCTGGCAAAACTTGAAGTCCATCTGCAAAAAAATGAAACAGAACCCATACCTCACACCATACACAAAAACTAGTTCAAAATGGATCAAAGACCTAAATATAAAACCGAAAGCTATAAAGATCAAAGATAAAATAGAACCAAAACTACAGGGACTAATACATGGCATACATAGGATACGAATCATAACAAACAATACACAAACACCAGAAGATAAGCTAGATTACTGGGATCTTCTAAAAATTAAATACTTACATTCATCAAAAGAGTAAAAACAGAACCTACATACTGGGAAAAAAATTTTTGACTATTACAGATCTGACAAAGGTCTAATCTCTAACATCTACAGGAAAATCCAACACCTCTACAACAAAAAGACAATGCAATTATAAAATGCGCAAAGGAAATGAACAGACACTTTACCAGTGAAGACATTCAAGTGGCTAAC
Source organism: Elephas maximus indicus (assembly GCF_024166365.1). Classification (NCBI taxonomy): domain Eukaryota; kingdom Metazoa; phylum Chordata; class Mammalia; order Proboscidea; family Elephantidae; genus Elephas; species Elephas maximus. The sequence goes on along the minus strand of NC_064836.1, from coordinate 80,718,823 downwards.
AGACACATGAGGAAATGCTCATGATCACCAGTTATTAGAGAAAGGCAAATCAAAACCACAGTGAGATGCCATCTCACCCTAGCATTACTGGCATGAATCAAAAAAAACAAAAAATTAAAAACGTTGGAGAGGCTGGGGGAAACTGGAACTCTTATGCACTGCTGGTGGGAGTGCAAAATGGTACAACCGTTTTGGGAAACAATATGGCTCTTCCTTAAAAGGCTAGGAATAGAAATACCATATGATCCAGCAATCCCACTTCTAGGAATATGTCCTAGAGGAATAAGAGCCGTCACACAAATAGACGTATGCATACCCATGTTCATTGCAGCATTGTTCACAATAGTAAAAAGATGGAAGCAACCTAGATGCCCATCAACAGATGAATGGATATGCAAACTATGGTGCATACACACAATGGGGTACTTATACAATGATAAAGAACAATGATGAATCTGTGAAGCATCTCACAACAAGAATAAATCTGGAGGGCATTATGCCAAGTGAAATAAGTCAATCACAAAAGGACAAATATTGTACAAGACCACTATTATAAAATTCACAAAAAGATTTACACACAAAAAGAAACAATCTGATGGTTATGAGGGAAGGGAGAGGTGGGGATAGAAAAGCACTAAACAGAAATAGGTAAAGCGTTACTCTGGTGAAGGGTAGGACAGTACACAATACTGGGGAAGCCAGCACAACCTGTACAAGGCAAGGTCATAGAAGCTCCGTAGAGACATCCAGACTCCCTGAGGGACCAAATTTCTGGGCTGAGGGCTGTGAGGACCATGGTCTTGGGGAATATCTAACTCAACTGACATAAAATAGTTTATAAAGAAAATGTTCTACATTCTACTTTGGTGAGTAGCATCTGGGGTCTTAAAAGCCTGTGCATGGCCATCTAAGATACTCCACTGGTCTTACTCCTTCAGGAGCAAGGGAGAATGAAAAAAACTAAAGACTCAAGGGAAAGATTAGTCCAAAGAACTAATGGACCACAGCTACCATGGCCTCCACCAGACCGAGTCCAAGTACAACCAGATGGTGCCCAGCTACCACCACTGACTGCTCTGACAGGGATGACAATAGAGGTCCTGGACAGAGCTGGAGAAAAACGTAGAACAAAAATCTAACTCACACACACACACACACAAGACCAGATTTACTGGCCTGACAGATACACTTTTAGCTCAGAAATGAAGTCACTCCTGAGGTTCGCCCTTCATCCAAAGATTAGACAGGCATATAAAACAAAATGAGACTAAAGGGGCACACCAGCCAGGGCCAAGGGCTAGAAGGCAGGAGGGGACAGGAAAGCTGGTAATAGGAAACCCAAGGTCCAGAAGGGAGAGTGCTGACATGTCGTGGGGCTGCTGACCAGTGTCATAGAACAATAAGTGAACTGTTTAACGAGAAGCTAGCTAGTTCTGTAAACCTTCATCTAAATTACACACGCACACACAAATTGGAGGCTGCTGAAAGACTGAAAAAAGATGTGGGCAACTCCAGGGTGGCTGCAAAGAAGTTTATTAGGCAGACTTACATACAAGATGAGTCCTGGGCGGCCACAGGACCAAGCAGATCTCCGCACTTCACAGTGGGAAGGCAGAGGTTTTATAGCAGTGGTGGACAATAGTGGCTGCGTGCCAGGGGTTTACAGAAGAACAACTTAGCAAACTTTAGTGAACTAGCAGAACGCATGAGGGTGCTCATATTCAGCCTCGCAAAGCCTGATTTCCCGTCAGAGACCTGGGTTTGATTCCTGGCCAAAGTCCCTCATGCGCAGCCACCACCCACCTGTCAGTGGAGGCTTGCGTGTTGTTAGGATGTTGAACAGGTTTCAGTGGAACATAAAATTGTGTTTTAGTAAATAATTTGGGGAAAATAATAAGCCCCTTTAATACATATTTTCAAAATAATTTTTAATTCCTCCTCACAGCACTCTATGCTCTTGCAGTTATTATAAGCTCCACAAGGGTAAGGACTATGCCTAACTTGTTCAACCATAGACTTAAAAAAAAAAAAAAAAAAACTTAGTATCTAGCAAATGATTGGTTAGGAGGCACTTGATAAATATTTAGTGACCAGCTGACAACTAATCTTGTAAAACATTTTGTAATTTACAAGGTACTTTTAGGTACATCATCTCAATCAATCCTTGCCATGACCCTTTCAGATAAATTCAGGAGGGATATCTCCATTTCATTCTGCTGTGCATTAGGTTGTTATGAGTTGGAACCGACTCAATGGCACCTAACAACAACATCTCCATATCTTATAGGAACCAATACAGAGGAGTTAAGTGGCATCCCCAATTTCACAAATTAGGTGGCAAAGCTTGGGTATGAAGCAGGACTTTTGGTTCTTAGTCTAGTGCCTATTCTATTTTAACTTCCTTGTCTCAGAGACAAACAAACAGAGATAGGCTACACACGTTTAGGATACCATTAAAGCTTTTGCACCACTATACAGTACAAAGGGCTTGAAGACACTGAGCCCAGGTTGATAAGATCAGCCTCATAATTGTGCTAATGCTACGTAGGAGGAAAGCTCTTTACCTTTTCTGCTGCAAGTCACAAACTGGCAGCCATGACCTGAACCTGGCCTCCAAACAGTTTTTGTTTGATCTATACAGGTTAAGAAAATCAGAAGATTTTACATACAAATTTGCATTTCCTTTATTCCTTGAAAAATGGAAATTCTGGGAAAACAGAAAATCTGGTCTCCCTGGTTTCAAAATCCAGTGGATGTGCTCTTCCTTCCTCACAATCCCACCCTCCTATTATCTTACATCCAACTCCCCTCCTTTGTGTTAAGTCTGGCACCTGTAGGCTGACTTGGGTCACTTGACTGAGACCATCAGGAAACAGAGAATTTTGGGGTTGGTTTGGGTTGGTTACTTCAGCACATGTTAACATAATTCAGGAAAGTGCCTTAAATCTCATAGGCCTGCCTCAAGACGAGGTTGACAATTGGAAGCTGTTGTGTTTGAACCCTGATAATTTTCAGGCAGTGCATTTGCCTGATTCTAATAGTTTCTAAAGTGGTCCTGAGACGTCTCTTAGGCAGTGGCCACATAAACTTATGGCTCCCAGCTAAGTAATTCTCTGGTCATAAGAGATAAGACAGTGGTTTATCCAGAGAGTTAGAGAGAAAATAATCTTCTAACTCTTCAGGGTGTGTGCTGCATTCTTTGGAACTAGAAGTGAATTGTCCAGAATGTCTTTTTTCATAATTCTTTAAAGCACCTCTGGAAAATATTTGCCTTCAAGTTTCTGACTCATCCAAACATTGAATTGCTCATTTAATAACCATGTTTTCCCTGGGGAATTCAAATACTTTGACTAGAGTTACAACTCTTTTTAAAAAAATTAATGGACAATAGTATTATTCCTTTCCGTGGGTGGAAAAACTGAAGTGCAAAGAGGTCAAGTGATTCACTAGAGGGCCTGGCACATGTCATCTGGCTCAGCTCAGCTGCCACTAAAGCCCAGAGAATATTTGATTAGTTTTCCGTATTGATAGCTGGTCCATTTTCTCTAAGTTGCTCATGGGTTTTGTTGTTACTCTTGTGGTTGTACATCTTAGTGAGTTAGCAACTTCACAGATGTTTATAAAGCAGATTGGCTTACCATAGGGTCTTTTACTTCAAGAAAATGAGAATAGATGTATTGTTTTTTAATAAATTATAAAAATAATACATAAATGTTGTAAAAATACAGACATTGAAAAGAACATAAAAAATGCCTACAATTTCACATACAGAGATAACTCAACATTTTGTCTCAATATTTTCTATGTACATAGTCATCTATAACATACTTGTTGCCGTTGAGTCTATTCTGACTCATAGCAACCCTATAGGACAGAGCAGAACTGCCCCATAATGTTTCCAGGACTGCAATCTTTATGGAAGCAGACTGCCACATCTTTTTCCCATGGAGCGGCTGGTGGGTTTGAACCTCTGAAGCAGCCTAGCGCTTGACCACTGCGTCACCAGGGCTCCTTATCTATAACATATCCACACTTCAAAACAAGAACAGACGCTCAGGATCATAATATGCAAACTGTTTTTTAGCCTATATTTTCAGTTAAAATAAATCCTAGAAAATTTTCTGTGCCAATTATATGGATGTGTATCATTGCTTTAAAAGGCTGCAGTGGTCCAGTATATACACTGCTGTTCGTAGTTGCTATTGAGTTGGCTCTGACTCACGGAGACCTTTTGTATGACAGTGAAATTTTGCCCAGTCTGTGCCACCTTCATGATCACGGGCGTACGTAAGGTCACTGCTGTGGCTGTTGTGTCCACCCATCCCACTGAGGGCTTCCCTCGCTTTCACTGACCCTTTACACACACTCCTTCGTAATTTAATTAAGCAATCTCCTATTGTGGACATTTATTGATAACTTACTTTTGCTTAATTTTTGGCTTTGAATAAACTATGCTGCAGTGAGTGTCTTTGCACAGTTGTCTGATTATTTCTTAAGGAAAGGCATTAGGAATAGACTTTTTGTGTCAAAAGATATAAATATTTTTAAATCTTTTGATAGATATTGCCATAGTGCTTTTCAGAACATTGACAAATTTACGCTTCCATCAGCGGGGTATGAGACTGTGACAAAAAAGTACTTTTTAAATGCTTTTTCCTTTTTTTTTTTTTTCATTTTACAATTTGGGGAGAAGAAACGCAAAAAAAGAAGCTTCATTCCAAATGGCTGCATCTCTGCATAAAGTAGTTTTTAATTATGTCTGTTTATATATTAACTGTCTCGAAATCTGCATGTGTTGCCGCTTATTTGAAATTTTACATTTTCAAATAGGGATAAACTATCTGAAACTAGCCAAGTTGGGGAAGTTGAATTATGCTCTTGGTATCACCAAGGGCTTTATGGACACTGTTGGTGCCCCACTGGGTCTACTTTACCAGTAGTGTACTCATCCTGCAGCTGACGTGAATCTTGGCACAGCCTTTCACAGCTGCCTAAAGTTGTCCTTGGACAAATGGGAAGCTAAGCTGTCTCCTTGAGCTTCCCTCCAGACTTTGACCCCTATCTTACCTCAAGGTGGGGTCAACTGCTGTGCTATTGGTGTTCCTATGCTCAAAGCTCCCTAAGGGATCAGACTAAAGCTAGTTTCTAGCTGAGTCCACAACATTGCTTGGATTTCTAACCCCCTGCCCTCACCTGCTTCCTTCATCAAATAAATCTCTTGAACCAGAATCCCCATCTCTGCTTCCACTTCTAGAGAGTTTGACCTAAGATAAAGGTTTTCCACAGACAGGAAGCTTGAGGAACAATTTCTTTCTTCAAGCTGTTTTATTGCCCAGCCATAAGTTATTGCTATCAAATTCAAAACACAGAGATGATTCACAACAGCACTGTGTCTGTCAGATAAATATCGACTTGCCATAGAAAAGACATACTGTAATTGGTAAGCAGGAACAAACGTAGAATTCCTCATTTTACTATTGGTATGCAACTTGGCTATAAGGTTAAACTGAGAGATTTGGAGGCATTTGTAGGTAGACTGGTGCTATAGTGATTTGCCAAATTATTTTGTTTATTATGGTCTCCATTTTAGGGAAACCTAAATAAACTAAGAAATAATCTGAAATGAACAGCACCTCATTTCCTGAGATGCATAAATCCCGAAGTGAACAAAATATGAGGTAGGATCTAAACTTCTTTGTAACCCACACTAGGAAATATATTTGATTTCAGCTATGTTAAATGTCTTTTCAAGAAGCATTTTCTGGTTCCTTTTATAAAAGGGCAGATTTTCAGATAGAAAAATGAAAGTAAGCTAAAAGCGAGGTCTTCAGAACCTCAAGATTGTCTTTGAATTGAGATTGAAGTGGATGCACAGAAAGATTTCACAAAGCAGACTCAACTGGATAACATAAGACTGCTTGATTTTACCATTTAAATCCTCCTTGAATTTCATGCTAAAGCGTAGATAAGTTCCTAAGCCACTGTCTATAAGGGCAAAGTATAATCAAAAGTGACTGAATCATCTTCTCGAGGATTAGTGCTAGTTGCCGAGCTGGCGCTCATGGCCACCCCGCGTGTGTCGGAGCGCGGCCGCGTTCCACCCCGCGTGTGTCAGAGCACGGCCGCGTTGCACCCCCCGTGTGTCGGAGCACGGCCGCGTTCCACCCCGCGTGTGTCCGAGTATGGCCGTGTTCCACAGGGTTTCCAATAGCTGATTCCTCAGGAGTGCTCGCCACGCCTTTCTTCTGAGATGCCTCTGGGTTTCCTTGAACTGCCAACCTTTCAGTTAGCAGCAAGCAAGTTAACCATTTATACCATCGGGGACTTCTATCTCAGACTAGGGCAGTTATTTGGTTGAAGCTATCTAAATTGACCATAAAGATATTTCTAAATCAGTATGTAAGTGTTAAGAACTCCCTCTGGCCTTCCTTCTTAATTCTAACATCTCCCCTCTCCCTAATATACCCATTTCCAAACCCAGTGCCATCGAGTTGATTTTGACTCATAGCGACACTATAGGACAGAGTAGAACTGGCCCATAGAGTTTCCAAGGAGCACCTGGTGGATTTGAACTGCCTACCCTTTGGTTAGCAGTCATAGCGCTTAACCACTACGCCACCAGGGTTTCCATACCCATTTCATTAGTCATATAATTCTGGGCTATGGGTACTTTTGATGAGTAAATAGTATGATGAGGTTGGAGGGTGAAAGTGAGATTTATTTTTATGTTTTTTACTGCCAAGACAAAATTTTTACAGACATTGATTACATGCATTGCTTTTCTTATATCATGGGTTTGAAGATTCCTGCGATTTCTATGAAATTCCAAGTAATCCATCGCTAACCAAAAGGTTGGTGGTTTGAAACCACCAGCAGCTCCAAGGGAGAAAGATGTGGCAACCTGTTTCTGCAGAGGTTTACAGCCTTGGAAACCCTATGGGGTTGCTATGAGTCGAAATCGACTCGACAGCACTGGGTGTAGCTCTTTGGTGGGAGGCTGTCAGCCCCAGAGGAATGTGTATGACAAGCACTTACGTCTCCAGAGCACCAATCACCCTGGGAACATGTAGCCAGACATTGCCGATTCTGGTTTCTGAGGATTGTAGTATCTTGCATTTTTATTAACTTCCTGTAATTAAGACCCCAATCTTGACAGTCTGTGGTCTATTTTGGGAAAGTGTGATGCTAAACAATGATGCTGCAGTTTGAGTTTTAGCGTGTAAATCCTTCATGTTCATTCACTGCTGTATGTTTTTACCTCACTGCTTTCCACCGGCTGGATTTCTGAACGCACCCAGGGACACTGCTTCCATCTTGCAAGGAATCTAATTAGCTGCCTCTATTTTGGAGCGATTCTGTTCCCTATTAGAGTTGCTTCCAATTGAGTTAGCCCTGATTTAATCAGTTTTTTTTTTTTTTAAGCCAAGAGACAAAGACATAAGAAAAGCTTCATGATCTAATTAGAAAGGTTTTTCATATGTACTTAAAGGGAAAGAACATGCTTGATCTTCAGATGTCATAGGACTGCACCATCTGCTTCTGTTCGTGAAAGGGACTGGGGGAAGGCGTATGGGTATGTGGTTTAGGGTGGGTATCTATGACCCTGGGCACAGGTGGAGAGTCACCTCTGCCCCATTTTCCTTGTAGGACCACAGCAGGCCTTTGTGTTAGGAGGACTGCTGCTTGGCTGCTTCCGGAAGACGTGCTGAGAGCCAGATGCAGTGGCTTCTTGGATGGTTTTGCAAAGGCTCTATCAGAGATTGCTGCACACGGCTGTAGTGGGGCTTCTTCTGATGAACGGAAGGTGACAGGAGGTGATTAGACTACAGAATAAAACAGGAGCTCTCGAGATAATAGAGGGGATGCCATCGATTCCTCCTAGAGGCAAAACTGTAAAACAGAATTTTCATTTCCCCATCCCCCACTTTGAGGACCAAGGTACACCTGACCCAAGCTTTGGTATAAGGAAGACTGAAGAATTGAGGCCTTTGAATTATGGTGTTGGCAAAGAATATTGAGTGTACCATGGACTACAAGAAGAATGAATATGTCAGTCTTGGAAGTACAGCAGAATGCTCCTTAGAAGCATGGTGAGATTTTGTCTCATGTACTTTGGCCATGTTATCAGGAGGGACAAGTATCTGGAAAATTACATCATGCTTGGTAGAGGGTCAGTGAAAGAGAGGAAGACCCTCAATGAGATGGATTGACACAGTGGCTGCAACAATGGACTTAAGCACAATAACAATTGTGAAGATGGTGCAGAACTAGGCGGTATTTTGTTCTGTTGTACATAGGGTTGCTATGAATTGGAACTGACTGGAAGGCACCTGACAACAACAGTGGCCCCATCTGCCCCTTTCTTTTCATTCCCCTGTCCCCCATGTACTTGGAGATAGATATTCCCTTTTGTGTTTTTGTCCCTCTCCCTCGCTGATTTTAATAGGTGAATAGATGTGATACTCGCTGTTTACATTCTAGCAAAAATGTCTTTTTTTTTTATTTCGAGGAGTATTTACTCATAAAATCTCATCTAACTGTGAAATAAAGGGTGTTTACCATGTTAAAGGAATTTCAGGTAAATCATTTTATATTTGGAGCCCCTTATGTCTAAGGTGGATACTGTGAGTGCCATCAGGCTGGCCATGAGGAAACTCACTTACCTACCATACAGAGAGCACCAAATTCAGGCTTTTTCTTTTTAACCCAAGATGCACCAATTTGCACAAAATCTGGAGTAATATTTTTTCTAGGGAAAGAAACAAACTTGATCCTCCTTTCAGGTGTAATGGACACTTCCTTTTTTCTGCAGCAGCTGTGGTATAGTGGTGTCTTGGAAGAAATTAGGATATGCTGGGAAGATTTCCAGAGGACTGCTGTATAAAGCCGGCTTTAAACAAAGGTAAACATACGTCCCAGGATCCAAGAAGCCTGAGGCAGTCCATTCTGTTTTTCCTCTTGAGCTTAGGCACATATTGTTTTTTTGGTTGCTGCCCCCCAGGCCACAGATCGATGTGTTTTGGTGGTGGTGAGACATAGGACGACAGAGTTCCATCATTATTATTTCCTCTTGAACCCCTCGTCCATGTAGCTGTAATATCCTTAAATCTCTATTAATGGATAATAGACCCACATGTGGAAGAAATATATACAGAAGAAGGATATGGAGGCTGAATTGAATCTCTGAAATGTGTGTACTTAATCTTAGCTGCCATCTGAGCAGGCTGTTGCTATACAAGTAAGCTATGAAAGGAAGGAAGCTAGCAAGATGTGTGGTAAGGATATTTCTGAAGGCAGGAGAGGCATCTTTGCTATTTACTGAATTCTAAAAGTATAAATTATAGGTCATCAAGCAAATCGGTGCAAATTATGATGAAACACAAAGAACACCTCTCTCAGAATTAGGAAGCATATTTCTAGTTCTCTGCCAAATCACTGTTAGAGTGAAGGAATCTTGGAAAAGACATTTAATGTTTCTGGTTTTCATTTTTGTTATCTCTATAATAAATCTGTTGTTGCCAAGACAATTTTGACTTGTAGAGACCATACAGGACAGAGTAAAACTACCCATAGGGTTTCCAAGGCTGTAAACTTTACAGAAGCCAACTACCACATCTTCCTCCTGCAGAGAAGCTGGCAGTTTGGAATTGGTGAGTTTGAACGGCCAGCCTTTCGGTTAGGAACTACGCCACTGGGGTTCCTTATCTCTACAACAGAGATGCTAAAGCTTGCCTTTATCCCTCCCTTACCCCTGTCATTTCTTTTCTCCCTAATAAAGCAGAGAATCAAAGTTGTCTCTACAGTCCCGAGAAAGTACAACACACCAATGTGAGGGATTATTGCTTCCTCCTCATTATCACTGCCAAGAGTTTTGTCAAAATTGGTAGGAGGATATCCTTTCACCTCACTTGTCCAATTATTCTTTATTTGACTCACATGATCGTTTGCCCCCAGTATTTATTCTTTACCCATTTTAAATTAGTTACAGTATGCTGAACCCGAAGGCCTTTCCAGAGAGCAAGTTTGTGAGCAGCCGAAAAGCAGTTGAAGAACAACTTGGCTCCTTGGAGACAGACCATACCCAGCACTACTTCAGAATCCCTAAGGTAACCAGAAAACTGCAAGGAATGCATCTGGAGAAGAGGGGGAGGAAAGAGTCTGTATCTTCAAATACCTATGAAAGCATAATTATAAGGCATTCTTACAGCTCTTATGGCCACAAACACCACAAATAGAGCTCAGTTGAAAGTAGAAACTTCAGCATTGTGAGAGAGAAAATTTAATTCTTCTTAAACCTCAGTCTTAACTACATTTGCATTTTTATAATTATTCATCTAAACAAGTTTGTGCCAAAATATAAAATAGTGAGTCAACCTTAGGGTGCTAGGAAATATATATGCACATAGAGTCAGAAAGTGGGGATTAATTTTCTGGAGTTTACTGCTTCTCTGCATATGAACTGATTCATCCACAAGTGCTCTTGTAGGGAATGAATTCTAGAAGACTGTCTGGAAAGCCTGGTGGCGTAGTGGTTAAGTGCTATGGCTGCTAACCAAAAGGTCAGCAGTTTGAATCCACCAGGTGCTCCTTGGAAACTCTATGGGGCAGTTCTACTCTGTCCTATAGGATCACTATGAGTCAGAATCAACTCGACGGCAGCAGGTTTGTTTTTTTTTTTTTTGGTTTGCCTGAGTAATTTAACAATTTTAAGGTCAATCCCAGCACTCAAAAATTAATCCAAAGTCAACTTCCTTAAATGTTGCTGCAAAAATGGCATGAGGGCATTACTTGACCTCTTCTAACTTCACATAAGGGAAGGAAAATCAAGATCAACAGCCCAAGGCTGATTTCTATGAGACAGAGGTCAGACATGCCTCCTCTCTCCACCATCTTGATCAATACTGACACCAACCGTTCCTCCCATGGCACTCTCTACTTCTCTACTGGGTTCGATAATTCATGGCAATGGCCACACAGAACTCACAGACCATACTCACAGTTATGGGGTTTATTAGGGAAGTAACAGATTACAATTCAGGTTCCAGAATGCTCAGGATACAGTTCTTCCATCGGGGCAGTCCCTTCTCAAATGTGCTCACAGGCATGCCTCTCTCTGGCCCTTTGGGCCTTTGTCCTGCTTGGGCAAGTATTTCAAAGCTCTTTTAGCTCTGCTGATAAGTACCCCAGTGCACTCCTCTCTGCCAGTGAGCCTTGGCTCGAAGGTGCTCAACTATAGCTCTGTGGGCCAGCAAACCTAGCTCCACCAAGTGTCCAGAGGCACCCTACTCCTCCAGCAAGACTGCTGCCTGAAGGCACTCAGCTTTCTCGCCCCTAGGCTGGGAAGCCCACCACACTGTCTCCTGCTGGTCTCTTCTTCTGCTGTTTCTCTGCCACTGCTTCTTGCTATCTTCTGTATTACAGCTTTATCTCTCTTTAGGTCTCCTGGTTCCAGAAGCTTCTGAGTACAGGGATCCCAGAGCCCAACTCCTGGCTTTTCTTCCTTGGTGGTGGTAAGATCCTCTTCTTCCCATCTCTGGGATGGCTCATTTAGAGCCTAGCAGGATGGCAAAACTGACCAATTCCTTCATTAGGGGTCAATATACATTATTATCATGGTCCCACCTCATCATGTGGTGGGAGTTACAAAGACTAGGGCTAGAAGGGCCATATTAAGTAATTCATTGCACCACAGGCCACCCCTGGCTCTTTTAGCCATTGACCCTTTCATACCTGAAGGATTAATTTCCCCCTCCCAACCATTTTACCAGTCCAAAACAGTTAGTCCTTCTGTAGGATAAAGAATCCTAAAGGTGAGATTACTCAGGTACCAGCCATTCAGGTCTGCTGCAGGTGTCCATCTGATGGGGTCAGGTTCTCCAAAAGTCATCTCAGCTTCACACTTACTGGTGTCTGATAAAATCTGAGAGAAGATCATTCCCTTGCTCTGAGCCTCATGAGGTATCAATGTAACAAAACCTTTAAGGGATGTTAGGTTAAGCCCTGGACTCCAGTCCAGCAGTGCTTCTCCCTTAGTCCACTCTTTCACATAGCTTCTACAAGTATAGTTTTTACAATCACAATTAACCCTGTTAACAATCGACACAACTAAATCATATAACCCTATTAGCATCTCTCCCCCCCTCTCTCCCCCAAACCTATCAGGAAAAGAGGAATCTATTCAGTGGGGATCCTCTGTTGTCACCCTTGTTTAATGTAAGCACATCCAGGAAAGCATGTAAGCCAGTCACTTCATGCCTTTATCTGCCCCCTGCTTTAGATAGCCAATTTCTAAATTGCCCATCCCTATTAAACCTGTACTCTGAGGAGACAAGCACATTCCTTGGTCTTGAAGAATCTTCTGTTCCAGTTGGAACTTTGAGCATCTGCATCCATTAGCAAAGTCCAGTCCAGAGCAAGCCATCAACTTGCAGCAATCTACACCAGTTCACAGTATCAAATATCCTTCTCTTCATTCGGTTAGGTTCTAGTCAGCTCATCCCTAACCATCCAAGATAGGTCACAATGGGGAGCCCCTTCTCTCTCTCTCATCTCTAGCCTCCTTGGGCTAGGTCAGCAGGCCCCACCTATATACTCAGGAGTCTGCACAACTCCCTGAACTTCTGACCAGCCTGTCCTTCCTTCCGCTCACTCTCTCATTCCTATACCCCGTGGGCTAGGTCAAAAGGTACAAAAGGAACATGTCCAAACTCAGCCCAACTCTTCATTGCCGTACTCCCCCCACTTCCACTCACAAGTGGACCCAGGTGGTCACCACAGGTGAGCATACCAAGGTGTCTACTTGCCAGCTTCCTGTCCTGGAAGGGGTTTCCTTCTGATGGGCACTGATTTTCCTGCTTCCGTGCACCCAGGGGCAAACTGCTTCCTTAAAATTCAAAAAGCAAAAGAGTTATTTTTTTTCTGCATGTCCTTCCTTCAAAGGCAAATCTCATGTTCTCTATCAGTTCTGGGTAGGTCTGCGTGTCTTTTCAAATACAAAACCTGGGTGAGGCTCAGGTTTTGAGCCTAAGGCTCCCACTCTGTATAAGGCCACTGTATTCAAACAGCCTGTGTTTCTCTGGGGGAAAATCCTAGCTCCCCTTTTAGCATAGCCAATCAAGTATTGGCTGAAGGCAGAGTTATAGGCTTCCTTTAATCTATAATATCTAGTTTTCATTTCTGTTATACACTTAGGTCTGATTTATAACACTAGGCATGAAAAACATTCAATATCCATAGTACATTCAGATAACCACATAATCCTAAATACATAACCCTTTTTAAAGCATTCCAGTTTCATCTTCTCCCCACCCTTGACTATCTTCCCATTCATATGCATATGGCCTTGGGCCTCTGGCTGGTTGGAACCAGCAGGCCCTGGTCCCCTATCAATCATCTTGCTTATCCAGCCTGGCTTTTGCTCCAAGCCATTCCAAATGAGGCTTTTCTCCTCTGGGCTGCAGCATGACTTTCCTTTCAGTCATTACAGGTAACAACAACCAAAATAACTATCTAAGAATCAAAAGTTTCACTTTCCAAGCCCCTTCATTCTTTCTCTTACAAAGTTCCATGCCTTCATGAGTCTGGAACCATTGCAAAGAACCCTGCTTTTGAAGCCAAATGTAAAAAGTCATGAGGGCGGGGTCTGACCTTCTCTAAATTCACAAAGCGGGAGGAGAATCCAGATCAAGACCCCAAGGCTAATTCCTACTAGGTGGAGGTCAGACATGCCTCATCTGTACCAGTTCTGACACCAGCCATCCCTCCCATGGCACTCTCTACTTCTTTGCTGAGTTCGATAATTTATTGCAATGGCCACGTGGAACTCACAGACCATACTCACAGTTTTGGGATTTCTCAGGGAAATAATGGGTTACGATTCAAGTTTAAGTATGCTTGGGATATAGCTATTCCATCAGGACAGCCTCTTCTCAGCTATGCCCATAGGCACGCCTCTTTCTGGCCCCTCAGCCCCTGCCCTACTTGGGCAAGTATTACAAAGTTCTTTTAGCTCTACTGATAAGTACCCTGAGGTACCCCACTCTGCCAGTGAGCCTTGGTCTGAAGGTGCTCAGCTATAGCTCTGTGGTTCAGCAAACCTAGCTCCACCACGTGCCTGGAGGCACTCTACTCCTTTAACAAGCCTCCTGTTCAAAGGCACTAAGTTCTGTCCATCCACGGGCCAAGAAAGCACTGCACCATCTCTTGCCAGTCTTGCCTGCTGGTCTCTCCTGCTGCTATTTCTCTGCCACTGCTTCTCTTCATCTTCACTGTTACAGCACTCTCTTTATCTTGGTCTTCTTATTCCAGTTGCTTCTCAGTGCAAGGATCCTGGTTCCAAAGGACATGATCCACTCCTAGCTCTTCTTTCTTGGTAGTGGTAAGATCCTCTTCCCTCCTCTGGGATGGCTCATCTGAAGCCTAGCTGGATGGCAAAATTGACCAATCCCTCCATTAGGTTTCCATATACATTATTAGCATGGCCACACCCAATCATTTGGTGGGTTACAAGGACATAACTAGAAGGGCCATATTAAGTAATTCATTTACACCTCAGTTGCTTTCTAAATTCTGCCTCATCTTAGATGATCTTTGTATGACCCGTATATCTTGGGAAACTTTTAAGGCATAGATTTAGTTTTATCTAGAAGTCAACATCAGATTATTCCTAATGACATCCATATAATTGCAAATTATTTGAAGGAAATTTGGAAAGTCCAGGATGAAGAGCTCATTGAAGAAGAACTCTGTATGACATGGTTGTATATTGTTACTTGACTCCTTATTTTGAGTACCTGAGAATCAGTTTTTGCTTTCTGTTGTTTCTGGTGATTTTCATTAATGATTTCCTGTTTCCCTGTGTGTTCATTTAGTTTTACTGTATAGGACTCATCTGGACCAGGGCTAGCATGAGGCAAGGGAGGTGACTAAGGCACAAAATTCAAGCAGGCACTTACTCTCAGGGTTGTGCAAGTGCTGACTTGTGCAATCCTGAAAGTGAGTAAAATGTGTGCCTTACTCATCTCATCTTGGCCCTGATTAATTATTTTTGGGAAAAATATGTGTGTGCATTCTTTGATGCCTAAGATAAAAATACCTTCTTCTAGAGTGGGGTCAGCAAATTATGGCTGGAGGGCCATATCCAGGTTGTGGTCTAGTCTTTTTTTAACTCGGCCTGTGAACTAAGAAAGGCTTTACATTTTTAAATATTTGTTTAAAAAAAAAAAGAGGAAAAAAGGAGAAGAAGGAGAAGAAAGAAGGAAGAAGATTTTACAGAGATGATATATGGTCTGTAAAGTCTAAAGATATTTGCTATCTGACTCTTTACAGAAAAAGTTTGCTTATGTTTGCCTGCCACTTTGGAGCACTGTCTACCTGGACCTATCTTAAAACTTAAACCTGGTTCCCTGCTCAACCTAGACAACATTAATAGGAAACGGAGATAAGAGTCTAAATTCTTCAGCAATCAATTAAATATTTTTGCAAAAGTTTAAATTTATAAAACCAAACTTTCTAGAATGTTCCTTTTACACATTCAACAAAACTTAACAAGAAATACAGTAGATTTGCCAAATATTCATAATGAGTAGATCTAACATCTGGCTTATTTCCTTCAAGCGTTATTCAGAGTTGGCTTTCTGGACCATCTGGAAACAATGAGAGACTACTTAAAGTCTTCACATTGTTCCAAGTTGGACCACAGGGCAAATCGATATGAATTAAATTCCAAAAGGTGCTAGAAAAGAGATATAATACGCCTAGCCCACATTTCTACCAGTAGAATCATGGTGTGCCTCAACCAATGTGGCCCTATCTCATTGTTTTATGATAAAAAACCAGAACCAAACCTGTTGCCATCGAGTCAATTCCAACTCATTGCAACCCTGTAGGACAGAGTAGAACTGCCCCATAGGGTTTATAAGGAGCAGCTGGTAGATTCAAACTGCTGACCTTTTGGTTAGCAGCCAAAGTTCTTATCTGCTGCGCCACCAGGGCTCCTGTCTTATGATAGGCCATGGTTAAGGGCTACTTCCTCTGCCTTGGCCAAGTCTTACTTAAAATTCTTTTAATCACGGTGTGCCAAAAAAGACCGAGGACAAAGGACTTTTATTGTCACAGACAATTGAGTATAAGCATGATTCAGATATTTCTTACATTGCTTCCAGCCTTCCCTTTATAGTCTGAGATGTCTGGACCTCTGAGGATGTTGTGACTCACAATTTATATCATAAGCAGACCTGTAAGGGTTTGCATGTATTCCACAGACAACACTGCAGAAGTTTGCTTCAAAGTGGGGAGGTGTTCTGACTGTTTTATTACCTCTCTTGGGACAGAAACTGGCTGTTGATGACATGTAATCACAACTCTCTTACCTCATTTGGGACAGGTTCACTAGAGACATTTATTACCACATTTTGGACGTTAACATACAGGTTCTATCTATTCTTTAATAGAATCATGGAAAGCAAAGCTAACAAAATCTATAAACAAAGGGACTTTGAGAGGGATTCAACAGTTGTTATATTCTTTTTTTCCTTGATAGAGTTTATCTTCTGGAAAGAGGTCCACTGGTCTTGTTATAACTTGCCTAATAGACGATTTTTAAATTTCATCTATTTCCCAAAAGAAGAAAAAAAATCATTACATGGTGATGTCAAAAATATTAGAAAAACATCTTGTAGAGGTCTTGTGTGACTCCTCATATGTCCTCAATATGGTACAGAGTTTGGGGATCACGGGACATGGCTTCTAGGACCAGTTTGGTGAGTTTAGGTAAGACATAATTTCACCATAGTTCACTTTCTTCATCTCTAAAAATAAGGCTTTTAACATCCATCCTCTCTAAATCATAGAAGGATATTGAAAGAAACTTATGATGAAATGTTTCAAACATACAGGAAAATATAATGAGCATTTATAGAATCACCATGAAGGTATATAAATTCTTAACATTTTTCTGTTGTTCATGACTCATTTTTTTTTTTTTTTCTGGTGCTTTAAGTGAAAGTTTACAGCTCAGTTAGTTTCTCATACATTTATACACACATTGTTATGTGATCCTAGTTGCTATCCCTATAACGTGACAGTACATTCCTCCTTTCCACCCTGGATTTCCTGTGCCCATACTGCCAGCTCCTGTCCCTTTCTGTCTTCTCATCTCGCCTCTGGACAGGAGCTGGGCATTTAGTCTCATGTCTCTACTTGAACTAAGAAGCACACTCTTCATGAGCATCATGTCTTATAGTTCAGTCTGATCTATGTCTGAAGAGTTGGCTTCGGGAATGGTTTTAGTTCTGGGTTAACTGAGAGTTCAGGGGCCATGCCTTCTAGGGTTCCTCTAGTCTCAGTCAGACCATTAAGTCTGGTCTTTTTACATGAATTCAAGTTCTGCACCCCACTTATCTCCTGCTCCGTCAGGGACTTTCTCTTGTGGTCCCTGTCAGGGCAGTCATTGGTGGTAGCTGGGCACCATCTAGCTCTTCTAGCCCAAGTCTGAAGTAGTCTCTGGTTTATATAACCCTTTTTGTCTCTTGAGCTAATATTTTCTTTTGTCTTTGGTGTTCTTCATTCTCCTTTGCTTCAGGTGGGTTGGGACCAATTGATGCATCTCAGATGGCCGCTTGCTAGCTTTTAAGACCCCAGACGCCACTCACCAAAGTGCCATGCAGAACATTTTCTTAATAAACTTTGTTATGCCAGTTGACCTAGATGTCCCCTGAAACTATGGTCCCCAGACCCCAGCCCCTGCTCCTCTGTCCCTCAGAGTGTTTGGCTGTATTCAGGAAACTTTTTAGCTTTTGGTTTAGACCAGTTGTGCTGAATTCCCCTATATTGTGTGTTGTCCTTCCCTTCACCTAAAATAATTCTTGTCTATCTTTATCATCTAGTTAGTGAATACCCTTCTCCCTTCCTTCCCACCATAGAAGAATGTTTTCTTCTGTTTTTAAACCTTTTCTTGAGTTCTTTTAATAGTGGTCATGACTCATTTTTTAAAAAAACTAAATAAATTAACAGGTACCGTAAAGCCGTTTGGGTATTTCTCCCTTGATTCAAGTCCTATTCTTCCCTCCCCAGATCCGGAATTTGTATTTAGCATTCCTGTGTATGTGTTCATATCCTTACTAGATATGCAGATGTCCTTAAATATACGAAATAGTTTTAGTCTTCACATAAATAATATTCCGGATCTATTATTCTGAAATTTGTTTCTTATACTCAATATTATCTTTAAAATTTATCCACGTTGATAAATCTAGGACTAGATTATTGATTTTAACTGCTGTGTTGTATTCCTTTGTGTGAGCATACACTTATTTATGCGTTCCCCAGCTCATGTAAACTTAAGCCATTTCCAATTTTTGCTATTATGAGCAGTTCTGCAGTGAACATTTTTGTGACTGTCTCCCATGCACTGATAACGCTTTGTTGACCAGTGGCTGGTCCAAGTCTGCACTTGGAATGGCACTTCTCTAGGGTAAGAAGTAGCAAGTTGTAGGCTATAAACAATGTCAACTTTACTAGATATTTCCTGAAAGCTTTTCAATTTACTTTCTACCAGAAGTATATGAGGACCCCTTTGTCCCACATTCTCACCAACTCATGGTATTTCAGATTTGAAAAAAATTTGCCAAATTTTGTCATGCTTCTGACTGTTTTGGGAAAGCTAACATTTGTATTTTAAGAATGGAGTTTTCTGTAGGTATGATTTATTGTGTGGAAAATTTCTCTTCCATTTTATTTTGTTAAGTGCTTTTATTGCAAATAGGGGTTAAGTGCTTTTTCTGCATCAGTTGGGATTCTCACATGATTTTCACTTTGGGCATAAAATATTATCTTTTTCATGAATTGATGGTTTTAACTGTAATATTATCATGAGGATTATTACATCATTGTTTGCTAACAAGATTAGCCTGTAGCTTTTCTTTCTTCTGCTACGTTATTTAATTGGGGATCAAGGTTACCCTAGCCTCATAAGGAAGTTGGGGAATGTTTCCTCTTTTTAAAACATGAAACAGTTTATTGAAATTATCTGTTCCTTGAACATTTGGTAGAACTTATCTATAAAACCATCTGAACTTGATTACTATTTTGTGGTAGATTTTTCAGTTTTGATTCAATTTATATAATGGTTATAGACATATTAGATTTTTAGATTTCTTCTTGAATCACTTTAGGTAAGTTTTCTTTTTTAAAGAAATTTTACTTTTGAATTTTCCAATTTACTAGATTATGATTTTTTAATCTGTGTTATATCTATAGTTATGTTCCTATAATATTATAATTCCTAATATTGTTGCTTGGAAACCCTGGTGGCATAGTGGTTAAGTGCTACAGCTGCTAACCAAAAGGCCAGCAGTTCAAATCTGCCACGTGCTCCTTGGAGACTCTATGGGGCCGTTCTACTCTGCCCTATAGGGTCTTTATGAGTCGGAATCGACTCGATCGCAGTGGTTTTGGGTTTTTTTGGAATATTGTTGCTATGAGTTGGGATTGACTTGACAGCAATGGTTGTGTTTTTTTGTGTGTGTGTGTGTGTGTGTGGTCGTAATAGTATTTATTTGTGTTTTCTTCCCTTTCTCTTGATCGTTTATGGCAGATGTTTATTTAGTAGCTGCACTTAATAAACCAGTTTTTAAAATTTACTTTATTGTTTTCACGTTCATTACTTTCTGATCACATTTTTATTCTTTTCACTTGCTTTGGGTTTATTCTTTTCTTAGTTCCAAATAAATTCCACAGATTCATTTTCCATTTCACTAGTTTTCCTTCAGTGTGTCTAATTAGCTGCTTAATTCTTCCACTGAGTGTTTAATTTTAACAACTGTATTTTTCATTTCTAGACTTTTTATTTGGTGTCTTTTCCAATCCATCTGCCCTTTGATCACAGTGGCTCATTTCTTTCTTTTTTTTGTTTTTCTTTTCTTTATACCTTTATTGATTTTTAACTAACTTATTTTATTGTCTTCATCAGTTTCTTTAATTATCTGAAATTCTTAGGGATTTAATCAAGCTTTTTATTGTATACACTCACCCTCACTGATGGTTGATTATTTTCCTATATGTATTGTGTAATTTTGGATTATAAACTCATCTTTGGTGGGGCTTATCTAAGAGAAAATCCAGTGCTTGATTTTAGGGTGTTTTGTTCAGCTCACTTTTGTATTTGTTTTCCCCAAAAGGCCCAAAATGATACAGTGTAAAAAAAAAAAATGCTAATTTTGCCTTAGTTCTCCACCAATCAAATATTTCACAAATATTTCAGTGGTGTTTGTACCGAAGAATTCTTTCACCAAGACCAAAACAAACGTACTTCTTTTTGGCATCTCTCCATGGAAGTGAGTGAATTTTTTTATTTACTCTTTCGTTAATGGTGAAGTATTTTGAAAACCTCAGCCTTCTTTCTATGCATGTGAATATAAAAACACCAAAACCAAACCTGTTGCCATCGAGTCAATTCCAACTCATAGTGACCCTATAAGAATGGCCACCTAGGGTGACCACAGACTGCCACATCTTTCTCCCCCAGAGTGCCTGGTGGGTTCCAACTGCTGACCTTTCAGTTAGCAGCCAAGCTCTTCAACCACTATCACCAGGACTCCTTATTAAAAAAAAAAAAAAAAAAAAAGGAAAAGATAAAAAGGTAAATCCCTACAATACCAAGACTGACTTCCTCTTTCCATGAAGATGGCCAAGGTATGCAGACATTTACTTATTGCTCAGGTTTTTATCTCCCTCTTTACGTCTTACTCTCTTTAAGGCTCAGGTCTCATTTAAAGGCTGTATATGGTGGGAGCATTTTCAGGATATCCACTCTACAATATCAGTAGCCTCAGAAGCCCCTCTTAGGTTTGTGCCAGATTCAAATGAGAGCCCAAATGTAGAAGTGCTTTGAAAACTAATAAGGATTCATTATAACTTCTAAAAAGATGTGTTTTTTAAAGATCTTAACTCTCTTATAGCTTGGGTTAACTTGCTTATCTTTTTTCTCTCTTGATTTAGGGATGCACTTATTTTGATCTAGTGGAACATACAAGCTTTCATGGCTGTGAAGAACAGGCCCTGGATGAGGCTTTTCTTCAAAATCAAGCCTTCTGTTAAGTCTGTCCAAGTGGGAAAGGAGATGGCCAGACTGAAGAAGAGTATGTGCAACTGTGGAAAGCCTTGGAGAAATCAGAATCTCAGAGAGGGGAATTGAAAGCAGAGCAAGTCTCTCTCATCTGGGAAAAGAATGATGGCTTCTTCAGCTGCAGAGTGGCCTCACCATTTGTTCTTTAAAATCCAGTTTTTCATTAGACTCCCTTGTTTTGTAGGCAGTTGACTTGGGAAAAATATAGGCATGTGATTTTCAAATACCATAGAATTTCCTCAAACACAGACAATGAAAACATTTAAAGAGACACTATTTCACATCCAAGTGCTTTCACTGGCAATGTGCCTTAAAAAGGGACAAACTACCAGATGAGGTTTACCATGTAAAATTACTACCATCTACTATGAGGGCCAGGAAGCTCTGAGCTTCTAATTTTAAATCTGCATGTTGCCCTGAGCCATTAGCAAATTGACAGACAAGATTTCACTAGGTCCAGAGGAAAGCTGTACTGAAATCTTAAGGGTTATTCCAGATTTTGGTCTCTCCACTTCCCCTTCCCCAGTCCAAATTAACATTACTAATGAATTGAGTTTCTCAGAACAGTGGTTCCCAACCTGGGCTCTGCAGCAAACTTGTTTATGAAGAATTAAAAAAGAAAAAAAAATGTCTAGGCTCCATTCTCAGATATTTTGATTAAGCAGGCTTTGTATGAAAAGGGAGCCCTGGTGGCACAATGGTTAAGTGCTCAACTGCTAACCAAAAGGTCTGAGGTTCGAACCCACCAGCTGCTCAGCAGGAGAAAAGGCCTAGAAATCTGCTCCCCTAAAGATTACAGCCCAGGAAACCCTATGGGGCAGTTCTACTCTGTCATATAGGGTCACTATGATTGGGAATCGACTTGACCGCACACAACAACAACATTGAAGCCCAAGAATCTGTGTGAGTGATTCTGATACATAGTCTTAAAAAAAAAATCACGTTCCTTCTTTGATGGCCAACCTTCAGATCCTGCACCGTCTGCAGGATAAAATCAGATCCCTTGGTCCTGTCATTCAAGTCCCCTCAATATAATGACAATGTGCCATTACCCCATCCCTCTCACATTCTTCTTCGCCAGCCACCTGGACTGTTCTTATCCCCAAATATCCTAAAGGGCAGGGGTCAGACCTTCTCCACCTTGATTATACTCTTCACCCCTCTCTGTGCAATGCTGACTTGAGAAATACTGGGTTCAAATACGATTATAGAAATAAGACATGTTTTTTCCTGCTTTTTTCAGCTTACTGGAAACAGAAAAATTTAGTAATTTTAGATCAACTCAAGTTATTCTTTTATTTGGGGGTCTTGCTGTCTGCCAGTTTTCCTACAGGCCATATTTCATATGAGAATTTATACCCAATCCACCTCGTTAATACATATTTAACATAGCAGTGTTTCTAGAACTTCAGTAAATATCAGCCTTACCTGGGATGCTAATTAAAAATACCAATTCCTGGGCCCTGCTGGAAACCAACTTTGAGTTGCACAGTGTAAGAGTCGTAGTTTGTAACATGGTGTTTGTCTGATTTAGGGAGAGGCAGCTTTGGATGAAACCTGTCCCCCTCCATTACCCTTCCTGGAGAGCAGCCAGCACCACTTAGTGGGAGGTTAAAGCTGGGGATACATTTTGGGGAGCACAGGGACGCAAATTCCAGGACAAACCCAGGCAGACTGAGATAAGCCTGGATTTACACGAGTTCAAATTGTGTGATTAAAAAGTTAGCAGAGCTCTGGGGTATTTTATCATAATTTATTTCTAAAGAACAGAGCTAAAACCAATACAGATCATAGAAATAGGATTTCTTTAAAATCATTCATGTACTCAAAATGCCAGCAAAACTGAGTGAGCTCACTTCAACTGACATTGTGAACCTGCGAAAGAACTACAATTGAGGAAAGGCTCTCCCTACCATTAAAGTGCCACACCAGCGCTCAGCTGGCCCCGAATCCTGCTGTCTTGTTTAATGAAGGGCTCAGTGATGGTTGATTGGACTGTTCTCTTCATTCTGTGTTGGTGCCAAGTCTCCTACACAGGCTGAATGGAAGGGAGCAAACAACTGTTTAGCTTGTCAACCTGGGTGAACTGAGGTATCGAAAAGTCCCCATTATTTCCTACGTGTTCGAAGCTTCTTTGATTTGCATAGTCCCTTTCTAAATGCCTTGCCTTTTTTTTTTTTTTTTTTAAATTTTAGCCCCTCTCTTTGTGGTCCTCAGTGAAGGTGGACACTTGTTCCATTCCCCTTGCCTCCCACCAATACGCCTCGTTTGTTGGGCAGACAGGCATTCTGTTGCCAGGAGTTAGCTGGAGGCCAAGAGCCCAGATTTTTCTGCTCTTGATCTAATTAGCTGAGACAACTTAAGCGAGGCAAGTGGTAGTTAACACAGTGTCCAAACTGGCACATAGTGGGGAATGCATGAGGTCTAGAGATGGGAAATGAAGAGGAATGTGGCCTTAGGGTGCAACAAGAGCAACAAGATCTGAAGCAATTAGGAACCTGCTCACAAAGAAGAGGCTTTGTTTAGCTTCTGTGGAGACCAAATCGGAGGGGTTCAAAGCTATGAAAGATGTTTTATAGTAAAAAGCAATAAGCCCCTTCTTTTTTAACTTGACCCATAGCACAGGAACAATGGGTCACTCGGTGAGAGCTGGAGGAAGCACATTTGAATTAGATAAAAGGAAATAGTTTTTATGCTCTATGTTTGTCACTTGGGGAGTTTACTTCAGGCAGAATCACTGAGGAAAAAATTTTAGTCAAAAATCATAGTGAAATCTTATTAGAGAATTGCAAGTAATCTCAGGAATTTTAAATTCAGCCAATGAACAACAACACCAAAAATACAGCTCCATGGTCTCTCTCTGTACGTATATAACCATATATATGACAAGTATTTTCGAGGCACTTATAATATCATCAATATTCTGTTGTCTGAGGGAACACTGCTTTCATCAGAGAGCAGGCATCAACCTCAAACTGTGTACCCATATGAATGCTTCCAGAAACTGCAATTTAAGCAGCCACACCACTGATTTGGGGGGGCCTATAAACCCTGGTGGCATAGTCGTTAAGTGCTACAGCTGCTAACCAAAGGGTCAGCAGATCGAATCTGCCAGGTGCTCCTTGGAAACTCTATGAGGCAGTTCTGCTCTGTCCTAGAGGGTCGTTATAGGTCAGAATCGACTCGACGGAACTGGTTTTTTTGGGGGTATTAGCTCCTTTAGGCCACCAGGATTCTATTAAGTGCTTCAGAAGAGGTAATCTAATCTTCTGAATGTGCCTGAAAGATCGAAAGCCCTCCAAACACAAGCAACTCCTCCACTTCTCAACAATAGATCAGGGAGCTGGGAATACTATTTCAGCTGCCTAGGATTTTTTTTTTTTTTTAGGAAAGGTAGGTGAAAAGTGCTGGGCAGAGGGCAGACAATTATCTCTTTGCTATGTGTTAAGCAGCATTCTCGCCTAGCTCATAAATTACTTCCAGCTGTTGGCAACAATTTTCTCCTCATCATGGCGGGAGCAAGAGACCCTGGCAAATGTTGAAGAGCAGTGCCTGTCGCTGATTAAATCCAAGATCCAGCTGGAGGCCAGAGTCAAGGAGCTGTCTGAGCGGGTGGAGGAAGAAGAGGGGATAAATTCTGAGCAGACTGCCAGGGGGTGGAAACTGGAAGATGAATGCTCTGTATTTGCAGAAAGAAATCAATGACCTGGAAACAATATTGGTGAAGTCAGAAAAGGAGAAGCATGCTACACACCACAAGGTACTTTTTCTATGATGTTTGGAAGGACTAGATCCCTGAATTCCACTCAAATCAGGCTTTGGTACCAGAC
The DNA here is from genome assembly GCF_024166365.1 of Elephas maximus indicus. NCBI lineage: Eukaryota > Metazoa > Chordata > Mammalia > Proboscidea > Elephantidae > Elephas > Elephas maximus. Next base: position 80,693,869 of record NC_064836.1, on the reverse strand, counting down.
TTGCTCTGTTTAAGTTAATTAACACAGTGGCCTGCAGCTTTTTACAACACGGTGAATCAGAGCCACATAAAATAGTCTGATGAACTGCGTTACCCCAAGTCAAGTTTCACATTTGAAGTTATGGCACACCACTTAATCTCCCAAGTGAAATGTTTTCATTTACTCCAATCTTATTGCATCAGAAATCTAATAGAAAGAGTGAAATGGTTTCATTGGGACACTAAGTATGCTTTTTTTTTGGAAGGAGAGCAAGCATGTTACAGTTTACTAAAAGGTGATTTGGGATGTTTCTGAATCCCCAGCTCTGACATTGATTTGGAATTTGACCTTGCTGATGTCACTTTAATTCCAGTTAAGGATTTTGGTTTTTTGTTTGTTTTAGGTGAGGGTTTCAACTTGTGTGTCTGCATATGGATTGAGAGTAGCTGAGGAGTCTGTATCAGATCTCAGATAATAATTACACTACAAAATGATACCCTAATGTTGACAGAAGGTTACCTAGTGGCCCTTGTGCTACTGATTCCTTTCCATAAAAAGCAAGTGGGCCTGGGATAGCCAGTTTCCGTTATCACACACTCGATCAGCTGGAATTCTTCTTGAACTTGCTTAGGACACTTAGGTATAAAGTTGGTATAAAAAACCAAAAACCAAATCCATTGCTGTCCAGTTGATTCCAACTCACAGAGACCCTATAGGACAGAGTAGAACTGACCCATAAAGTTTCCAAGGAGCGCCTGGTGGATTTGAACTGCCAACCTTTTGGTTAGCAGCTATAGCATTTAACCACTACGCCACCAGGGTTTCCAAAATCAGTATACGCCTCCTAAATCCTCAAAAGAAAGTGCTAAGTTATCTTTGTCGCTGTTGTTAACTGCCATTGAGTTGGCCCCGAACTCTTGGTAACCTCATGCAGACCGTTGTGGTTCATAGGGTTTTCATTGGCTGATTTTTCCGAAGCGGATTGCCAGGCCCCTCTCTACCAAGGTACCTCTAACTGGACTCAAACCTCCAACCTTTTGGTTAGCAGCTGAGCACATTAATCATTTGTGCCACTAGGGACTCCAGATTACCTCTAGTGGTGTTATTGTTATACAATAATATGTACAACACTCTGAAAATGGGCCACTCATAAGTCATAACTCTATTAATAACATTTCATTAACCAAAATGTCTCAATCCCTGCCCATGACAGATAACGGATTATTTTTTGTGGAAGAAAAAGTGAATTTAGAGTTTTTAAAAGTGTATCAGGAATTGGGATAAATTAGCGTCTTTATGACAGTGGATACTTTTTGAATTTCTGTAGTAGAAAAGAGACACGGTGACCTTTCTTAGCCTTATGTCCAACCTTTCCGTAGCAGTGCTAATAAAGGCTTCATTGTCTTCTTCCCTGAGGTCAAGAAACTGACCGAGGAACTAGAGTCTCTAAAAGAGGATCTCAGCAAACTTCACAGTGACCAAGATTGTGCAGGGGCCCACCAGCAAACCTGGGTGACCTGCAGGCAGAGGAGGGAAACCTGAGCAAAGCAGAGGGGAAATTGGAACAGCAAGTTCATTAGGTAAATAGTGATTTAGCGAGCTATCTGTCCATGTGTATGGAGATGTCCAGTTTTTACTTAGTTAATTTCTGTTGACAGATTCAGGAGAACTTGGTAGCATAGCTTATTTCCTTCATTACTTAGATATTAAAAAAGAGGCCTTTTTTTCCCTCCTTAATGTACAGTGAACCACTACAGGCAAAGCAGGACCCCAGCAAATAATCTGTCATGTATGGGTTTTAAATGTAACTTTCATTTTGCTCCAGGGGTATGTTGATAGCAGGCAGTCCCCAGGTTATGAACGTCCCACTTAACTGACAGCTTGTACTTGCTCTTTAATGTTATGTAAATTTGCCCTCACTTTGAAACAATTGAACCAACCCGTGTTTAGAGAAATTCATCACAATCGCCTTCACTTGCTGCACGCGCAGCTTCTAAATCGTTAAAAAGGCTTTGAGCGTTCTCTTCTACCAAACCCCTGATCATTGGGTAGATTCCAACTCAGAGCACTATAAATAAGATAAGGCTAAATAAGAACCTTATGTACCTGTTCTTACTTAATTACAAACTCAACTTATAGACACTGGAACAGATCTCGTTCATAACCCTGTTTGATATACCCCTGGAGCAAAATACCAGGTTCTTTGGGAGCTATAGGGGAAAGTCAGTCACTTTGAGAGATAACCCTTTACCCTTCATCTCAGTGTTCCTCCCCTAAATGTGAAAGTTACATTTAAAACCCATATATGACAGATTATTTGCTGGGGTCCTGCTTTGCCTGTAGTGGTTCAGTGTATGCTAAGGAGGGGAAAAAAAGGCCTCCACATCTAAATAATGAAGGAAATAAGCTATGCTACCAAGTTCTCCTGAATCTGTCAACAGAAATTAACTAAGTAAAAACTGGACATCTCCATACATGGTGCAGAGGAATTGGTTTAAAGGCTGGCCCTGTTTTGTCTCCAGTGGTTGAGATTTATTTACAGTATGCAAGCCACAAGCTGCGTTCTACCCACACTATTGGACAATACTTATAGGAGTCTAAAGATGGTGCTCCTGCTCTGCCTTCAGTAACCCTGTGAGGTAAGGATGTTTCAGACCAGGTTCAAGGGATGAGTTCATCATTCTTCTTTTTTTCCCTCTACAGCTGACACAGTACAAGCATTCCTTCTTTTATTTCCCCCTAAAGTTTGGCCATTATAAAACTGCTGACAGGGTGGTCAGGTTTGTTACTGTTGTTATGTGCTTTCTCCTACTGTGTCTCTATCAGTTTTCTCTATTACCTGTTAATTGTCGTCACCTCTCTTCCTATTCCCACTGATGCTTATTTCCCAAAGCCTCTGTATGCGGATTTATGAGTGCTGTGCACATTTGCATACATACATACACATGAATGCTCACTCTCTCCTAAAATTCACCTACTTTCAGGTTTTTATGTATACCTTCCAGAATTCTCCTTTCATTTGAATTTTGTCTTTTGCTGCTTACAGAAAGTATCTTCCATTGCTGAAAAGTAAACATGACAATGATCAAAAGCTATATTGTCGCTGTTACCAAGCCTACTGCTCAACTAAACAAAGCTGGAATGTTCTGACCACCTTGGTGAGGCACCAGACTGTGACATGATGTTATGGACTGGAAGGGGTTACCAAGATGGTGAAGGAGGTATGGAAATCATGCCATGTGAGACATGTTTGAAAGGACCCATGATTTGATGTTTGAGACATGTTTGTCCTGGCCCAGGCCCATGGAAGGTGCTAAATATTCATAATGGTCACTTCATAACCAACAGGGTTAAACTGTTCCCCTCCCTCCATCACACCCCTGTCTGTGAGTTCCTGATAAGGCATCCTGGGTAGTGGCCCAAGGTCACTTCACTGCTCTCCCTCCATTCAGACATGTGCAGTAAGCTGCAGAGCCATCCTTAGATGAACTTCATGCGTCATACCCCAAAAAACACACCCCTAGCCGCCATGACACTGCACCCCCACACGTGTTAATTAGTTTCTATTCCAATTAGCCTATTCTCAGAAGCTTCATGAATTATGCATAACTTCCCTATCCCAAAACGTATATCTACCCTGGAAGCCCCAACCTCAGGGAACTGATCTGAGACTTAGTCTCTGAGCTCCTTGCTTACCAGTTTGTAATAAAGTCCACTTTCTCTTTCTCAAAGGCCTGGTGTCTCTCAATGACTCAAGGGGTCACATCAGGCAGGACCCACCCTCATCACGTTACAACACGGAGAAAGATTTGCTTGGTGTTGCTCCAGAGAACAGAGCCAGAGCTTGGACTTGTGGGTAGAATTCATAGAGGATATTTTGGCTTCTAGGAAGAAGCACTTCTGAATAAATGGACTTATCCACCCGTGAAATGAGCTGCCATGTGAAGAAGCGAGTTTCTCATTACTGGGAAGTGATCAAACTAGAGCTCACTGGCCATTTATTATTGGTTCCTCCCTAGGACAAAGCTCTTATTCCATTGCCTCTAAAGTTTTCTTACTTCACTGTGACTGTATATTCTTTTGTTAACCTATTGATGCATGCAATATTTATTTTAAATATCTGTGTAGCTAGGTATCATTTACAAAATCTGCTTCTACTTTTCTTTTCCCAGAGATAGTGGTTAATGAACACACCTAGGGAGGCATAAACTTTAGCTACTTATTTGGCTGAATAGTGTTTCCTTTTGTCAGATCGAGAATGCCCTTGAGCAGGAAAGAAAAGCGAGAATGCACTGTGAAAGAGAAAAGTGCAAATTGGAGAGATTTAAAGCTGAACCAGGAAAGTATGGAGAACCTGGAGAGCAGCCAGCTGCAACTAGCAGACAACCTGAGGAAGTAAGCCACCTTTCTGTTGACATGAGATTCTGGGGAACTTTATACTGGAAGCAGCAGCTCTCTCATTTCATTTATTCTCAAGACTCTAGGGCCGGGTATCTCAAAATCTGAAGAGCAGGATAACAAGTATGTGATTTTTTTTTTTTCCTGGACTTTATTATATAAAAAAAATATAGTTATAAAAAAGAGTAAATCTAGAAGAATGTAACCTAGAGGGCATCTGACTAGCAGATACGAATAAAAGGTATAAGGCATATGAAATATGAATTAAATTATTGGGAATTAGAGGCTGCAAACCAATAGAATGAAAATAGCTCACTTCTTTTAACTCATGGTAAAAACAATGGCATAAAAATTAAAAAAAAAAAAGACCTTGATTCAAAGTCTGATTACTTCAGAAATACTTGTCACACACGATTTCATTATCATTTACACAGCTTTTTTTGTCAAATAATTTACTACGTAAGTTTTTTTTTTTTTTTTTACTACTGCATAAATATTAAAACTTAAAGTTGAAAGCAAACATGACAATGATTAAAATTAGTGGAACTTCCAAATCATATGAATTCCTTATACTCTTAAGGAACTCAAAGCAAGATGGCTCTCTCGGTTTGGTTTCATTGCTCAGAGAAATGGATTATCTCACTTTTTGTCTTTTTCTGATTTAGCTCAACTTCCTTCTTCCCATTTACAGGTTTTCAAGTTATTCGGAATAGTCCAAATAAAAAGGGAAAACTGTGAGGTCCAAGAGTGTGATAAGGCCAGATTAAAGCTGGAAGCATATGAATGATTAGGGCCCACAGGAAAAGAAAATACTCAAGTGAGCAGCTATGAGGTTCTGGTTTTCTTGTTGTGTACATATGTTGTCATTATACAGGATCTCCTTGGTGAGGCTTGGCTAATATTCTACTATTAAGTTACTGAATTTAAGAGATGTTTGGGAAAGTGAAATAAGTAACAATAGTGAAAGGCAAAACGGATTCAATTTTGAAGACTGTTTAGCTCAGAGGAAAAATGATACTCCAAGTCCTTGTAGGCCACAGTTTAAAGAGTTCTGATGCTTAAGAAATGCATGTTTTCAGTAAGTTATAACTTTTTTTGTAAAACCTTTTTGCCCAAATTGACCTATGTATATATGAAAATTTAATATGTGATAAAGGTGACATTTCAAATTAGTGAGGACAGGATATAATACTTAATAAATGGAGTTGGGATTAGTAGCTATTTAATTTTCTGAGGTAAAAGTTAAATCCCTACCTCGAACTGTTCACATGTACAAAATCCAGTTACATTAAACAATTGAATGTAAAAACAAAGCTATAAAACCATTAAAAGAAAATATAGGTGATAAGTTTTAGGTAATTGACAGGAGAAGTCTTCTTAAGTCACAAAAAAGCCAAAAACATAAAAGAAAAATATTGATGTTTGACTACATCAAGTTTTTAAACTTGTGTGTGTATGAGAAAAAGAATTATATAAAGTTGAGACAAGATAATGAAATGGGAGAAAATATTGTAACATATATAAAAATTAATATCTAGACTTAAAAGAAAATGTGTAATTCAATAATAAGACAAACAATCTAATAGAAAAAAATGACAAAAGGACACAAACAGGCAAATCATTTGGTTTATTGACTGTTGCTAATTCCTCAGCGTTGACAAGATGCTTTCATCACTGGTGAACAAGAGAGTTCAAAATAAAAAATGGGTTAAGAAAAATCAGGAAGTATGATAATGCTAAGGGTAAATATAGGAAAATAACAATAGCATATTGCTACTGGAGGGCAAATGGCAAGGCTATTGTATTTTAAAGTATATACCTATACACGATCCAGGAATTTACCTGCTCAGTGTCCACACAGAGAAACACTAACATGTACACAAGGAGGCAAGTGTATGAACAGTGTTATTTGGAAATGCAAAATATTGGGAAAAACCTAAGCGATTATTAATAGGAAAATGGATAAACTACAATGTTCATCAACCTGAACAAGGCCAGGGGCCAACTGCAGAAAAGATCATCAACTGCTAACGTGCAAGTTCAAGTTGAAACTGAAGAAAATAAGAACAATTCCACAAGAACTAAAGTATGACCTTGAGTACATCCCACCTCAATTTAGAGACCATCTCAAGAATAGATTTGACGGGTCAAACACTAATGACTGAAGACAGAAGTACCACCAGAATGCTCATTAGAAGAAAAGATGGCTAGAGTATGTCTCACATACTTTGGACATGTTACTGGGAGGGATCAGTCCCTGGAGAAGGACATCATGTGTAGTAGAGGGTCAGTGAAAAAGAGGAAGACCCTCAAAGAGATGGATCCACACAGTGGCTGCAACAATGGGCTTAAGCATAACAACGATTGTGAGGATGTTGCAGGACCAGACGGTGTTTCGTTCTATTGTACATAGTGTCACTATGAATTGGAACCGACTTGATGGCACATAACAACAACATTATGTTCAAATCATGCACTTTGTTAATCATGCCACAGTTAAAATTTTTAAATGAAAAACATGTATCTGTGGGCCAGCATAGAAAAATCTCCAATATGTTATTGGGTTAAAAATAAATTATAGAACTATGGGTTTTATACAAATATATGCAATCTTATACCTTTTACGAGGAGCCCTGGTGGTACAGTTGTTAAGCACTCAGCTGCTAAACAAAAGGTCGGTGATTCAAACCCATCAACCATTCCACAGAAGAAAAATGTGGCAATCTGCTTCTGTAACGATTTACAGCTTTGGAAACCCCATGGGTCTCTGACCTACAGGGTCGCTATGAATCAGAATCGACTTGATGGCAATGGATTTGGTTTTTTGGTTTTATACCTTTTACAGTCAAGAAAATGAAACTTTCCACACACACATATTAACACAAACAAATGTAAATGCTTAGAAAAATGAATGTCTGGAAGGATGGACGTCAAACTGATAATGGTGATTACCTTTAGAGAGGGAACAGGACTGGGTGTAAAGACAAGGAGACTTCAAATGTAGCCATAATAGTTAATTTTTTTTTTAATGAGAATAAGTCCATGCATCATTTATATAATTAAAAAATATTTAAACAAAACATTACTATTACAAACAATTCCACTAGTTACCTTTTCCCAACAGGAAAGAATTAGAAATGAGCCAGATGAGTTCAAAGGTGGCAAATGAGAAAGGTTTAGCAGCTTAGCTTCAAAAGATGGTTAAAGAGCTTCAGGTAATTTACCAAATATCTGTGTGTATTTAGGCCAAGACGGGTGATGATTGGTGCTTCCCTGGTAAATGCCCTTCTAGCCATAGACAGCACAACAAAAGCACAGTGGTTAAGAGGGAAAACTGTGGTGTTCCAACTTTTATCTACCACTTTCTGGATGTTTGACTCTGGGAAAATGAAATTTTAAGCTTAAATTTCCTTATCATGAGGATAATAAAAATGAATTGCTAACTTGGCATTGGCTAAAATCCCAAATGAGTATATTTTCACTCATTAACCCTCCCAACAACCTTTGAGCTCATATTGTGCAAGGGTACATTGAGAATGCTAAACATGGAGCCTGAGCTGTGGTAAGCATTTGGTCTTAGCAGATTAATTTTTTATGATGATTATTCTTAGAAGGCAGTTATGCTGAAAATCACTCAATTCTGTAGCTATTTGTCGCCTCAAAACATTATTTTATAATGAATAACTATAAGTCTTAGACCATGTAACTGTTTTATACTCTTTGAGCATGTTATAAAATAACACACACACACATATATCTATATCTATCTCTTTCTGTATCTCTCTATCTCTATACATCCAGATGGATGTGTTTCTCCTTTGGAGCTAAATTTTTATCTCAATAATGTAAGCATTACTTAAAATGGTTTTGGAACTCCTTTCTGATAATTAACTTCTAAGACATTTTGAGCCAAATAAAACCAATCTCACTGCTTTATGGACATGCTTTATTTTCAGACACGTTATTAATCAAGTGATTACCCATCGTATTCACCAGACTTACCTTCAAATGATAGCTTTTTCAAAAATAAAAAAAGTCAAGTCCTCAGTTTATCCAAAAGACAAATTTTCTTACCTTGATGTCTTTAAGTGTTGCTCTAAAGATTATTTCCAAATAAATGTTTCGGAAATGTTTGGTTCAATGACAGTATTGTTTGAGATAAATATATTGGATCTCAAGGTAACTAACTAGTTGAAAGAGGACAACGTTTATTCGGATGTGGAAATCATTCCTTTTTGAGCACCTTCTCTGTCACATTTCATACAGAGAGCTGATAGCCTACTTGTTTGGTACGATCCAGAAATTAGCTTCCTCTAAGTCATTTTTTTTTAAGTCATAGCACTCTTAATTACTGCAAAGAAAAAGATATCCTAAAATAGATTCTCTCATTTTTCCTCCTGCCCTAACCTATTCCTAATTACTTGAGGTGAAGTTAATGAATGTCAATGGCTTCATGTTCTGTAATACAATGATGCTCTCTGGATTTATAGTGCTGTTTTTCTCTACCCTAAAAGGGCTGTTTGCTCTGAGGGTTCTTGCCACTACCTTTTTTCCCCCTAGTAATTCTTCATCCTCTAATTGTGTCAGGTTATTCCTCACTTTAGTAGTCCCCGTTTCTCCACCAACTCCAATGTATCACTTCAGATCTGCTACTGAAAATCTCCTGCAGACTAGAAAACCAAGTTTCTAAGAATTGTGTTTAAAATTAACGTCGTTTCTTATGAGTATGTTGTTTGAGCTTAGAACTTCGAGATACTCATTCCCTTGATCAGATTTCTGCCTGAGTTCCTGATAGTTGAGGTTGTCAGGTAAAAAACTCCAGATGAGTGAGGCGTTATATGTGAAATCCATCATGATATGTGTATATATATAAAATAATTTCTCTGTAGGGTTTTCTTGATGCATGAAAGATGTTTTCGTATTCCCTTGGGCAGTGTTCTTTGCTGAGTTTTGCCTTCATGTGCATACTGCGATGAAGCTGCATAGCAGCAAGGGCTGGTGCATCTGGAGGAACTACAAATCCTAATTCTGGCCTTGGCACTAAATTAGGGCAAAGCACTTCTGTTTGTATATTCTGTTTTCTTTTACTATAAAATAGGAATCAAAAGTGTCATGTCATCTTTCTTAGTTTTGAGAAATAAATGAAAAAAAATAATAAGGTAAAGCTCTTGAACAGAAAATGTGCTGCAAGGGCTTGGTAAACACAGAAATTATTTGTTGCTACAGACTCAGATACAGGATTTGAAAGAAGAGCTGGAATCCGAAAGGACCACTCGAGCCAAGGTGGAGAGGGAAACAGCTGACCACACTTAAGAACTGGAAGACTTTGAATAGAGGCTAGACGAGGCAGAAGGTGCCAACTTGGCTCAGCTGGAGGTAAGTAAGAAACGAAACAAAATTCCAGAAGCTTCACCAAGACACTGCACTTTGAGGCAACCTCTGCCTCTTTGCTGACAGCCTCACTGTGCTTGAGGGCCAGGTAGAAAATCTACAGTGGGTCAGGCAGAAACTGGAAAAGACAGAGTAATTTGCAGCTAGAAGTGGCTGACCTCCTGACCCATACTGAGCAGACCGCCAGAGCTGAGGTAGGTGATCTCAAGCCCTTCTGGTGGATTTCTTAACTTAACATGGGAGTAGGGAGAGGAGGAGAGGGAAAAAAAAACAACCAGATGGGTGACCTGAGGTATCTGCTAATGAAGGCCATAGCTTTTCAGGTTTGCTAGATTAGTATTAGTAGAACAGCAGTTGTTGTTAAGGTCACACAGCTGTCACCTAAAAGTGGCCTGATGGTTGCTTTGGGTTTTATTGGAATTCCAGTCTGTACTCCTATGGGCTTTTTTCATAATAGCATAAGTAAGTGAATAGAACCTTTTGAACAAATGGCCAACACAAGCAGCTTTGCTGAGAAGAGGAACTTTTTCTCCCTGGTGTCCTCTGGCACCTCTTTAACCAGCCAGCACCAGAAGAAATTTCTTTCTTCACTGAGCCCATTAATCTATACACTGCAAGCTCCCTTTTTTTTTAATGAATTTTTATTAAGCTTCAAGTGAACATTTACAAATCCAATCAGTCTGTCACACGTAAGTTTACATACATCTTACTCCCATCTCCCACTTGCTCTCCCCCTATTGAGTCAGCCCTTTCAGTCTCTCGTTTCGTGACAATTTTGCCAGCTTCCCTCTCTCTCTATCTTCCCATTCCCTCTCCAGACAAGAGTTGCCAACACGCTCTCAAGTGTCCACCTGATTTAATTAGCTCACTCTTCATCAGCATCTCTCCCCCCCCGCCCCCCCCCCCACGCTGACCAGTCCCTTTCATGTCTGATGAGTTGTCTTCGGGAATGGTTCCTGTCCTGTGCCAACAGAAGGTCTGGGGAGCATGGCCGCCGGGATTCCTCCAGTCGCAGTCAGACCCTTAAGTATGGTCTTTTTATGAGAATTTGGGGTCTGCATCCCACTGATCTCCTGCTCCCTCAGGAGTTCTCCGTTGTGCTCCCTGACAGGGCAGTCATCGACTGTGGCCGGGCACCAACTAGTTCTTCTGGTCTCAGGATGATGTAGGTCTCTGGTTCATGTGGCCCTTTCTGTCTCTTGGGCTCTTAGTTGTCGTGTGACCTTGGTGTTCTTCATTTTCCTTTGCTCCAGGTGGGTTGAGACCAATTGATGCATCTTAGATGGCCGCTTGTTAGCATTTAAGACCCCAGACGCCACATTTCAAAGTGGGATGCAGAATGTTTTCATAACAGAATTATTTTGCCAATTGACTTAGAAGTCCCCTCAAACCATGTTCCCCAGACCCCCGCCCCTGCTCCGCTGAGCTTTGAAGTATTTATTTTATCCCGGAAACTTCTTTGCTTTTAGTCCAGTCCAATTGAGCTGACCTTCCATGTATTGAGTGTTGTCTTTCCCTTCACCCAAAGCAGTTCTTATCTACTGATTATTCAATAAAAAACCCTCTCCCACCCTCCCTCCCTCCCCCCTTCGTAACCACAAAAGTATGTGTTCTTCTCAGTTTATACTATTTCTCAAGATCTTATAATAGTGGTCTTATACAATATTTGTCCTTTTGCCTCTGACTGATTTCGCTCAGCATAATGCCTTCCAGGTTCCTCCATGTTATGAAATGTTTCACAGATTCGTCACTGTTCTTTATCGATGCGTCGTATTCCATTGTGTGAATATACCACAATTTATTTACCCATTCATCCGTTGACGGACACCTTGGTTGCTTCCAGCTTTTTGCTATTGTAAACAGAGCTGCAATAAACATGAGTGTGCATATATCTGTTTGTGTGAAGGCTCTTGTATCTCTAGGGTATATTCCGAGGAGTGGGATTTCTGGGTTGTATGGTAGTTCTATTTCTAACTGTTTAAGATAACGCCAGATAGATTTCCAAAGTGGTTGTACCATTTTACATTCCCACCAGCAGTGTATAAGAGTTCCAGTCTCTCCGCAGCCTCTCCAACATTTATTATTTTGTGTTTTTTGGATTAATGCCAGTCTAGTTGGAGTGAGATGGAATCTCATCATAGTTTTAATTTGCATTTTTCTAATGGCTAATGATCGAGAGCATTTTCTCATGTATCTGTTGGCTGCCTGAATATCTTCTTTAGTGAAATGTGTGTTCATATCCTTTGCCCACTTCTTGATTGGGTTGTTTGTCTTTTTGTGGTTGAGTTTTGACAGAATCATGTAGATTTTAGAGATCAGGCGCTGGTCTGAGACGTCATAGCTGAAAATTCTTTCCCAGTCTGTAGGTGGTCTTTTTACTCTTTTGGTAAAGTCTTTAGATGAGCATAGGTGTTTGATTTTTAGGAGCTCCCAGTTATCTGGTTTCTCTTCGTCATTTTTGGTAATGTTTTGTATTCTGTTTATGCCTTGTATTAGGGCTCCTAGGGTTGTCCCTATTTTTTCTTCCATGATCTTCATCGTTTTAGTCTTTATGTTTAGGTCTTTGATCCACTTGGAGTTAGTTTTTGTGCATGGTGTGAGGTATGGGTCCTGTTTCATTTTTTTGCAAATGGATATCCAGTTATGCCAGCACCATTTGTTAAAAAGACTATCTTTTCCCCAATTAACTGACACTGGTCCTTTGTCAAATATCAGCTGCTCATACATGGATGGATTTATATCTGGGTTCTCAATTCTGTTCCATTGGTCTATGTGCCTGTTATTGTACCAATACCAGGCTGTTTTGTCTACTGTGGCTGTATAATAGGTTCTGAAATCAGGTAGAGTGAGGCCTCCCACTTTCTTCTTCTTTTTCAGTAATGCTTTGCTTATCCGGGGGTTCTTTCCCTTCCATATGAAATTGGTGATTTGTTTCTCTAGCCCCTTAAAATATGACATTGGAATTTGGGTTGGAAGTGCGTTATATGTATAGATGGCTTTTGGTAGAATAGACATTTTTACTATGTTAAGTCTTCCTATCCATGAGCAAGGTATGTTTTTCCACTTAAGTATGTCCTTTTGAATTTCTTGTAGTAGAGCTTTGTAGTTTTCTTTGTATAGGTCTTTTACATCCTTGGTAAGATTTATTCCTAAGTATTTTATCTTCTTGGGGGCTACTGTGAATGGTATTGATTTGGTTATTTCCTCTTCGGTGTTCTTTTTGTTGATGTAGAGGAATCCAAGTGATTTTTGTATGTTTATTTTATAACCTGAGACTCTTCCAAACTCTTCCATTAGTTTCAGTAGTTTTCTGGAGTATTCCTTAGGGTTTTCTGTGTATAAGATCATGTCATCTGCAAATAGTGATAACTTTACTTCCTCCTTGCCAATCCGGATACCCTTTATTTCTTTGTCTAGCCTAATTGCCCTGGCTAGGACTTCAAGTACAATGTTGAATAAGGTGGTGATAAAGGGCATCCTTGTCTGGTTCCCGTTCTCAAGGGAAATGCTTTCAGGTTCTCTCCATTTAGAGTGATATTGGCTGTTGGCTTTGCATAAAAAAAGAGTTGGCTTTGCATAGATGCCCTTTATTATGTTGAGGAATTTTCCTTCAATTCCTATTTTGGTAAGAGTTTTTATCATAAATGGGTGTTGAACTTTGTCAAATGCCTTTTCTGCATCAGTTGATAAGATCATTTGATTTTTATCTTTTGTTTTATTTATGTGATGGATTAGATTAATGGTTTTTCTGATATTAAACCAGCCTTGCATACCTGGTATAAATCCCACTTGATCAGGGTGAATTATTTTTTTGATGTGTTGTTGGATTCTATTGGCTAGAATTTTGTTAAGGATTTTTGCATCTATGTTCATGAGGGATATAGGTCTAAAATTTTCTTTTTTTGTAATGTCTTTACCTGGTTTTGGTATCAGGGAGATGGTAGCTTCATAGAATGAGTTGGGTAGTATTCCATCATTTTCTATGCTTTGAAATACCTTCAGTAGTAGTGGTGTTAAGTCTTCTCTGAAAGTTTGGTAGAACTCTGCAGTGAAGCCGTCCAGGCCAGGGCTTTTTTTTGTTGGAAGTTTTGTTATTACTGTTTCAATCTCTTTTTTTGTTATGGGTCTATTTAGTTGTTCTACTTCTGAATGTGTTAGTTTAGGTAGGTAGTGTTTTTCCAAGAATTCATCCATTTCTTCTAGGTTTTCAAATTTGTTAGAGTACAATTTTTCGTAGTAATCTGAAATGATTCTTTTAATTTCATTTGGTTCTGTTGTGATGTGGTCCTTCTCGTTTCTTATTCGGGTTATTTGTTTCCTTTCCTGTATTTCTTTAGTCAGTCTAGCCAATGGTTTATCAATTTTGTTAATTTTTTCAAAGAACCAGCTTTTGGCTTTGTTAATTCTTTCAATTGTTTTTCTGTTCTCTAATTCATTTAGTTCAGCTCTAATTTTTATTATTTGTTTTCTTCTGCTGCCTGATGGATTCTTTTGTTGCTCACTTTCTATTTGTTCAAGTTGTAGGGACAGTTCTCTGATTTTGGCTCTTTCTTCTTTTTGTATGTGTGCATTTATCGATATGAATTGGCCTCTGAGCACTGCTTTTGCTGTGTCCCAGAGGTTTTGATAGGAAGTATTTTCATTCTCGTTGCTTTCTATGAATTTCCTTATTCCCTCCTTGATGTCTTCTATAACCCAGTCTTTTTTCAGGAGGGTATTGTTCATTTTCCAAGTATTTGATTTCTTTTCCCTAGTTTTTCTGTTATTGATTTCTAGCTTCATTGCCTTGTGGTCTGAGAAGATGCTTTGTAATATTTCGATGTTTTGGATTCTGCAAAGGTTTGTTTTATGACCTAATATGTGGTCTATTCTAGAGAATGTTCCATGTGAGCTAGAAAAAAAGTATACTTTGCAGCAGTTGGGTGGAGAGTTCTGTATAAGTCAATGAGGTCAAGTTGGTTGATTGTTGTAAGTAGGTCTTCCGTGTCTCTATTGAGCTTCTTACTGGATGTCCTGTCCTTCTCCGAAAGTGGTGTGTTGAAGTCTCCTACTATAATTGTGGAGGTGTCTCTCTCACTTTTCAATTCTGTTAAAATTTGATTTATGTATCTTGCAGCCCTGTCATTGGGTGCATAAATATTTAATATGGTTATGTCTTCCTGATCAATTGTCCCTTTTATCATTATGTAGTGTCCTTCTTTATCCTTTGTGGTGGATTTAAGTCTAAAGTCTATTTTGTCAGAAATTAATATTGCTGCTCCTCTTCTTTTTTGCTTGATATATTTTTTTCCATTCTTTGAGTTTTAGTTTGTTTGTGTCTCTAAGTCTAAGGTGTGTCTCTTGTAGGCAACATATAGATGGATCGTGTTTCTTTATCCAGTCCGTGACTCTCTGTCTCTTTATTGGTGCATTTAGTCCATTTACATTCAGCGTAATTATAGATAAATAAGTTTTTAGTGCTGTCATTTTGATGCCTTTTCATGTGTGTTGTTGGCCATTTCATTTTTCCACATACTTTTTTGTGCTGAGACGTTTTTCTTATTAAATTGTGAGATCCTCATTGTCATAGTGTTTGACTTTATGTTAGTTGAGTCGTTACGTTTTTCTTGGCTTTTATCCTGAATTATGGAGTTGATATTCCTTTTTGTGGTTACCTTATTATTTACCCCCATTTTTCTAAGTAAAAACCTAACTTGTATCATTCTATATCGCCTTGTATCACTCTCCATCTGGCAGTTCAATGCCTCCTGTATTTAGTCCCTCTTTTTAATTATTGTGATCTTTTACCTGTTGACTTCCATGATTCCCTGTTATGTGTATTATTTTATTTATTTATTTTTTAAAATTAATCTTAATTTGTTTGTTTTTGTGATTTCCCTATTTGAGTTGATATCAGGACGTTCTGTTTTGTGACCTTGTATTGTGCTGGTACCTGATATTATTGGTTTTCTGACCAATCTCCTTTAGCATTTCTTGTAGCTTTGGTTTGGTTTTTGCGAATTCTCTAAACTTGTGTTTATCTGTAAATATCTTAATTTCGCCTTCATATTTCAGAGAGAGTTTTGCTGGATATATGATCCTTGGTTGGCAGTTTTTCTCCTTCAGTGCTCTGTATACGTCGTCCCATTCCCTTCTTGCCTGCATGGTTTCTGCTAAGTAGTCTGAACTTCTTCTTATTGATTCTCCCTTGAAGGAAACCTTTCTTTTCTCCCTGGCTGCTTTTAAAATTTTCTGTTTATCTTTGTTTTTGGCAAGTTTGATGATAATATGTCTTGGTGTTTTTCTTTTTGGATCAATCTTAAATGGGGTTCGATGAGCATCCTGGATAGATATCCTTTCGTCTTTCATGATGTCAGGGAAGTTTTGTGTCAGGGGTTCTTCAACTATTTTCTCTGTGTTTTCTGTCCCCCCTCCCTGTTCTGGGACTCCAATCACTCGCAAGTTATCCTTCTTGATAGAGTCCCACATGATTCTTAGGGTTTCTTCATTTTTTTTAATTCTTTTATCTGATTTTTTTTCAGCTATGTTGATGTTGATTCCCTGGTCCTCCAGATGTCCCAGTCTGCATTCTAATTGCTCGAGTCTGCTCCTCTGACTTCCTATTGCATTGTCTAATTCTGTAATTTTATTGTTAATCTTTTGGATTTCTACATGCTATCTCTCTATGGATTCTTGCAACTTATTAATTTTTCCACTATGTTCTTGAATAATCTTTTTGAGTTCTTCAACAGTTTTATCAGTGTGTTCCTTGGCTTTTTCTGCAGTCTGCCTTATTTCATTTGTGATGTCTTTAAGCATTCTGTAAATTAGTTTTTTATATTCTGTATCTGATAATTCCAGGATTGTATCTTCGTTTGGGAAAGATTTTGATTCTTTTGTTTGGGGGGTTGGAGAAGCTGTCATGGTCTGCTTCTTTAGGTGGTTTGATATGGACTGCTGTCTCCGAGCCATCACTGGGAAACTAGTTTTTCCAGAAAATCCGCTGGCTGGTACACTGGCTCCAGGCTCTGAAAACAATCGCTGCCTCCCCGTATTTGTTCGTTCTCCGTCTCTAAATCTGTGTTTGTTGTTCAGAGTTCGTAGATTGTTATTTATGTGATCGATTCACTTGTTTTTCTGAGTCTTTGTTGCAAGAGGGATCCGCGGTAGCGTCCACCTAGTCTGCCATCTTGGCCCCGCCTCTCGCAAGCTCCCTTTTTAAATGGATAGTTTGATATCGTGGGTAGTGGTGACCCTACCTTCTGGTAGTTGAGAGAAGGCTTGCTTTAGGTGGTGGTTGTTGTTAGGTGCCATCAAGTCGATTCTGACTCGTAGTGACCCTGTGTACAAGAGAATGAAACACTGCGTGGTCCTGTGCCATGCTCACATCACTGTTATGCTTAAGCCCATTGTTACAGCCACTGTGTCAATCCATATTGTTGAGGGTCTTCCTCTTTTTCATTGACCCTCTACTTTACCAAGCATGATGGCCTTCTCCAGGGACTGATCCCTCCTGATAACATGTCCAAACTATGTGAGATATAGTCTTGCCATCTTTGCTTCTAAGGAGCATTCTGGTCATACTTCTTCCAAGACCGATTTTTTCACTCTTTAGGTTCGTGCCTTAGGTTAATGAGAGTGAATGATTAATTGCCCTAACCTGTACTCCTCATGAGCCAAATTAGTAAAGTCATCTGGGAAGAGGAACCAACAATAAAGTGGACTGTGGCAAGAAAAATGTAGAATTTCTTCAGAAACTTGGAGGCGTTCCTAAAAGGTTTGCCGTTCATTCCCTGCTCATCCTTTTAGATAAGCAACCTCATAGTCTTTTGCACATTCTGCTTATGAAAATCCTTTGTAAACTGAAAACACTTTACCAGAGGTTAGCAGTGTCCATGGATACCTACCACTTGAAGCTATGCCTTAGGACAGATGCCTTTTCTGTCTGCCTAGGCAGGCTGCACACTCTGCCTTGGTGGGTTTCATAACACAGGCCTCTGCCAAAAATTAGGACTCTGGCTCCTTTCCTTGCTGTTTCCACACACCGCTGACCCAAGTTGTCTCATAGAAATCTATGCTTGGTCACCCTCAGCAAACACGTGTACAACATAGCATATTACAGGTCATAAACAGAACTATGGTTTCTCATACCTAGACGTGTTCCTCCTAGCCCAGTTTATGGGTCATTTATTATTGGAGATGCTATAAAATAAAGATGGTTCACTTAGTCATCCATATTTTTATCCAGTTTATCTTGGAACTCAGGAGTGGTGTCTGAGCCAACTAGGATGTAGGACATCAATCAATTAATCCTTATTTTCATACAATGGATTCTGGGGAATCTAGTATTTGACTTTGTTTTTGCATCTGCACAGGAAAATATCAGTTCAAATCCTAATTTCAATACTTACTAGCTGTGTAAATTTGGGCAAGTTATTTAGCCTTTCACATGCTCATTCATGAAACAGAGCTGACCAAATTCTTGAGGGATATTGTGAGGGAAAAAAAGGAGTGTGCCAATGTCAACTATCGCTGTTGATAGTTGGCTGTTAGAGCAAACATATTCAACATTCAAGGTAAAATTAGTAATTTTGCAGACAATCTAAACCGTTACATTTATCATTATCTTCTGGAGCCCTGATGGTGCAGTGGTTAAGAGGGTGGCTGTGAGCCATAAGACTGACAGAATCCACCAGCCGCTCCTTGGAGACCCTATGGGGCAGTTCTGCTCTGCCCTGTAGGGCTGCTGTGAGTCGAAGTTGGCTCCACAGCAATTTCTTTTAGTGGCTTTCTTCTAGTCTTAAGTGAGGCGTGGGTAAGTGAGTGCGCCTGCCATTTAACACTAATACCCTGACTTAGGTGACACCAGTGGAATTGTCCGAAAAACTGGCCAGCGAATCTCTGCCAGGCTGGGTTTCACAACCACCAAGCCTGCAACAACTGTGAGCTAGAACCACATGGCATTCCTTGTCGGCCTCCTAAAGAACATACACCTGATTTGGCTCTTTATTTGTTTACTGATCAGTATATAATATCCTACCCAGGTTAAAAAACAAATTTTGGAGGTGGGAGTTTATGAAGAAGGCTTGAATGTGATCTTAGTAAACTTTAGTCATTGTGTTGGCCGACTTTTCACCGAAGTCTGGAGAAATTTGAGTGTTTTAGACATTTATGAAGTGCCTATAATGTGTCAAGCACTGCTGTAGGCCCTGAGGATATAAGGAAGATATAATCTAGTTTTTCATTAGGGAATTTAGAATAATCACTATTGTAAGTTTAAACAGAACAGTCTTCAATTTAGCATAGACTCCAGCTGGAGATCTCAAAGGCTATTGCTGATTCAGAAGTTTCCAAGAGGATTAAGTCTGGCATCACCTTTTAAGTGTCCCTGGTCTTTGGTCATGACAGTATCACAAAAACTAGGTTAATACTGATACTGTTAGGTTCACCACCAGATTTCACCGTTTTGCCAGATGGTGATCCCTTGCTGTCTCCTTATTCTTCCATTTTCATAGCATTCTTTATTTGTAGAGACAACGGCCTCATAGGGCTGCTGGTGGATTGAGATTTAATACATTTAAACAGTCTAGAAAAGAGATCTAGATATATGATAAGCACACAATAAATGTTAACTGCTCTTATTATTATTTTTATTACTTTCATTATCATTATTATCATCATCATCAAAAATGGGGCAGATGGCAGGCATTTTGAAAAAAATTGTAATAAACAGAATATTGAGTATAAAATCTGTAGGACCATGGAAGTCTACCAATGTCCTTTTGCCATTTCTGGCCCTAGTAATAACGGAAATGTAAACCACCAGCCAATTCTCAGATAAAGAGGATACCCACATCTTGCATTTGGTAAAACTTAGATCTTGGTCCTACCTGAAGATCTTGGGTCTCAAAGTCACTAACGCAAGTTTTCAGAATGTGGCAAGAATTTGGTGATTAGATTGTATACATGAAGCCAGGAAGTACAAAGACAAATGGCATATACTTTTCTCCAAGCATATAAAACCATTTCTGAGAAACTAGACTTTGAAGTTGAAGAGTTAATCTAAAACTGTTGCTTTGACAGCTGGAATTTGTGTTATTAAGCTACATCAGCTCAGATCCATCTACTTTCTCTTATTCAACTTGGTCAGCCCTCTGGATTTCCTTTCTTCTTCCTCTCTCCCTCTCTTTTCTCCCTCTAAGCCCCCTTTCTTTCCACCCCTGTACAATTATTTATTAAGCTCACAGTATGTGCTAGACACTATTGTAAGCACAGGGCCAGGAGTGGGGGGTATCTGTGAATCAAACAGAATCTAAACCTCATGAAACTTATATTCTAGTGGAAGAGAAACTTTAAATATATAATGTTGAGAAGTAATTATATCCTTCAGCAATGTTTGAATTTTCTCCTTCAGAAGGACACAGAATTCTAGAAAGGGCCCCAATACCCAGGGGGCTGGCTTTCTCTGTGGATACCTGTAGTCTGAAAAGTTTAGGCCTCATGGAAGCCTAGATCCTAGAGAGTACTGTAGTTGCTTAAATTAGAAGACATGGTCTCCCATGCAGGCCATGATCTTTAGGTCAGAAGAGAACATGCAGGTTCTGGGAGCCACCCTCCCCTTCTACCATATGTGGCCTGTATAAACCATGACCAACCCTTCTTTCTCAATTCATAGGCTAATGCCAAGAAGCACTGTAGACTGTATGGAGAGCATTTGAATGAAGCAAATGCAAAACTGGGTGAGGTGAATCAGCTGGTAAATGACAACACGGAAGACAATGCTACGAAGTAAGTAAATATTCAACTATCTTAGTGAATGAGCCCCAATCCAAGCTGACTGGTGGAGGGATGGCTGAGATGATGAACTAAATCATAGAGCCCAGGTGGGCATTTAAAGATTCTAGGGAAGGATACAGCCTTTGAGATACCCTCATCTATGGACTGCTTCTTATCTGAGAAGGTGTCTTAGGCTGTGTTCTCTAGAGAAGCAAAAGAGTAAAGCGTATACATATATAGAGAGAGAGACAGATTTATATTAAGGAAATGGTTCACATGATTGTAGAGGCTGGAATGTCCCAAGTCCGTGGATCAGGATAGAGGCTTCTACTTCACGTAGCCACATGGGCTGGTGAACCCAAGATCAGCAGGTCAGAGAGCAGGGCTCTTGTTCACAGACTGTGAGGATCAACGAATCCCAAGATTGTCAGGCAAGACAGCAAGACTGCTCCTGATTCACATAGCTACTTGGGTTGGCAAACCCAAGATCGGCAGGTCAGAGACCAGGACTCTTGCTCATAGGCTGTGAAGGTGGATGAATCCCAACATCAGCAGATAAGCTGCTAGCTCAAGTCCCAAGAAGCAGAGGTCAGATGAACAGGAGGCAGCTGCAGGATCCAGAGCAGGCAAAAGCCACAACGTCTACTTATATTCGGATGCAGGCTACAAGTCCAAGGAAATTCCCTTTCAACTGATTGGTTACTCACAGCAGATCCCATCATAGGAGTGATCATATATAAACACTGAGAATCATGGCCCAGAATGATGTTTGTCTCTGTTTTACTTAGTTTTTTGGGTCTTTGCTGTGGAGAGACAGTATGGTGCTTCCGTCTATGGCACCATGTTAGCCAGAAGTCTTGACACACAATCTTAACCATCACAGAAGGGTTACCTCTTTGCAGCTTTGGAAGACCTTTAAAGCTCCCTTCAATGATGAGGAAGACACTTTGTAGTCAGATCAATGAGTAGTAGAAGTCATATGCACAGTCTACTAGACACAACTTTTTACAACTTCTACTCATTGAAATGGGCATTTTTTCTAATTTTCAGTTACGAACCTATACCTCCCTTTACATTCACTAAAAGCCATAATCCATACAATGGCCTACATAGGCCTACATGATCAGGTCCCCCATTACTCTCTGACCCCTTCTACTACCTTCCCCTTCCCTCATTCTGCTTTAGCCACATGACCTTTTTGCTGTGTTTTAAAAACACCAGACACACTCCCACCCTAGAGTCTTTCCCTATTTATTTCCTTGATGTGAAACAACCTATTAATTCTTCAAAGACTTGGAGGTGAGGATTAATCAAGTGGATATCTGGGAAAAGTCAGGATAGGCCTTCTTGAGAAGGTGACTTTGAGTACTTTCAAGCCTTTTTTGCTCAGTATACTTCTTTTTGTGCAGCATTTATTACAATCAATCAAACTACATGTTTAACACAATAAATGTTTGTCTCCAACTGCCAAAATATAAGCTCCAGGAGGGCAGGGGTTTTTGTTTTGTTCACTGATCTATTTCAATCACCTAGAACAATGCCTGGTGCTTATCATTACTCAATAAGTATTTGATAAATAAATGAAAAGTAGAAAATTGTTCCATGTTTGATCTTAACTATCCACACACTGTTGATCAAACCAAAAACCAAACCCACTGCCATTGAGTCAATTCCAACTCATAGTGACCACTGTTGATAGCTTCTGTAAATTTATCCAATATTTTCACCTTGTGGCAATCTATTTGCAGTTTTTCAGTTTGTCATAATCCCTTTTGTATCTTGCATACTCAAAGTGATTTATAATGGCTGC
This sequence comes from Elephas maximus indicus, assembly GCF_024166365.1. Classification (NCBI taxonomy): domain Eukaryota; kingdom Metazoa; phylum Chordata; class Mammalia; order Proboscidea; family Elephantidae; genus Elephas; species Elephas maximus. Next base: position 80,671,536 of record NC_064836.1, on the reverse strand, counting down.
ATCTAGGCCCTCAACTAGATGGACTGTACTTAACCATGCCCTGTTACTTGACTTGTTTCTCTGCTATGAAAAGCATGTAACTAGACACTTTTCTGTATTTAGAATTATTTTCAGTAATATATTCTCAGAGGTGGAACCCACAGGTCAAAGAAAATAAGCAATATGAGCTTGGTGCTCATAGGCACGAAATTTAAAGTGAGGATGACCATTTGGACTGCATGCCACCCTCTACCAGTGGACACCTCCTCTGCCCCTAGATGCTAAATCTGAAAAAGAAGCTAAATTCACAAGAGTTGGAAAAATTAAAAAAAAAAAAAACTCTATAAAGAGGGATGTATTTTTTGTTCTAACAGGACACTAAATAGGACTTGTCTTATGCTGCCAACAGGCTGTGTGACACTTTGCCTTGTTATAAAAACTTCCAATTTTATCTCTTGTGCCATTTAGGGTGTAGCCTGTGTGTGGACTCCACAGCCCAGAAACAAAGCTGGGGAATGTCTATATGTTGGCCCTGAAGGAAGTGTAGCAGAAAAAACTGTTCTGATAGGCATTGCCTGCCTCCCCCTTGTTACTAGCATTAATTTTCTACTCACTTTTTTGATGAGGAAATTGGTGGGTAAGTGAGTGGAATGAAAGTGGGTCTGTGATGATAATTCTGCATAGAATACAGGACCTTTTTCTTCCTGCCTTAATTCTTATCCTTACCTTCTAGCTTTTATGTAAATTAAAATTTAACTATATGCCTACCCAAGCCCCCTCTTCTCTAATTGGAGCTATGCTTCAGATTTTACTTCTTTTTTGCTCCTAAAACCAATGTTTCTTTCTCACACTTCATCAATTTATTTTACTTAGCTTTCAAAGGGGGCAGAGAGTAAATCTGATCAATTAAAACCACATTAAGTGGGTTCTGGTTCTATAAGATATGTGGTATATTAGCTTCAACTCCCTAATAAATTTGCAATGCTTCAGAATCTTTTTAAATACAAGGTTTTCACTTAGAGATTCTCAAAATGTGACCCATGGACTCTGGGCCTCCTCCTAACACTGAGATGCTGTTTGCTTTTTTTCATTCTGTTGTAGTTGGTACTGATGGTGTAAAAGCAGTGACAGTTAGCACTGCTGGAGCCTTAGCCTTGGTTCTGCTTATAACTGGATTCTTGCCCTTTCTAAATATCAAAAACATGTGGGCAGGAGCCATTCTGGTTGCCTTTAAAGTCAATAATCAAGTGAGAGAGGCAATAGATAAGGAGGAAGACCATGATAAACTTATTTTGTGAAATCTTTCTGTAGGGAAATTTAGAAGGAGACTGGAAGAAAAGGAGGTTCCGATAAATCAACTTTCCAGGGAAAAGAGCATCTTTGCTCAGCAGATTGAAGAATTTAGAGGGCAACTGGAAAAGGAGACCAAAGTAATAATTCTATTAAAAAAAAATTAGCAATTACTAATTCTGCCTTTTAATTTAATTCCATCTCTTTTGTAAAAAAATTTTGTTGTGCTTTAAGTGAAAGTTTATAAAACAAGTCAGTCTCTCATACAAAAACTTATATACACCTTGCTATATACTCCTAGTTGCTCTCCCTCTAATGAGACAGCACACTCCTTCCCTCCACTCTCTATTTTCTTGTCCATTCGGGCAGCTTCTGACCCCCTCTGCCCTCTCATCTCTTCTCCAGACAGGAGCTGCCCACATAGTCTCATGTGTCTACTTGATCCAAGAAGCTCACTCCTCAACAGTATCATTTTCTATCCCGTAGTCCAGTCCAATCCCTGTCTGAAGACTTGGCTTTGGGAATGGTTCCTGTCTTAGGCTAACAGAGGGTCTGGGGACCATGACCTCTGGAGTCCTTGTAGTCTCAGTCAGTCATGATGAGATTGGATATAATATGATCACTTCCATGATGGGATCTGCTGTGAGTAGCCAATCAGTTGAAAGGGAGTTTTCCTTGGGCATGTGGCCTACACTGAATATAAGTGGACATTCTGGCAAGGCTTGTGGCTTTTTGCTTGCTCTGGATCCTGTTCATCTGACCTCCAGTTCTTGGGACTTGAGCTAGCAGCTTATCTGTAGTCTTGCCTGCCAATCTTGGGATTTGTCAATCTTCGCAGCCTTTGAGCAAGAACCCTGCTCTCTGACCTGCTGATCATGGGTTCACCGCCCCCTGCAGCTACATGAATTAGGAGATGCCTCTATCCTGACCCACGGACTTGGGAAGTTCCAGCCTCTACAAATGTGTGAGCCTTTTCCTTGATATATATGCCTCTATATATGCTTTACTGGTTTTGCTTCTCTAGAGAACCCAGCCTAAGACACATGTGAAAGAAAAGATTGAATTTTCCACATCAATGGAATAAATGAAAAGACTAGATTAAACCTCAGTGGTTCTTTCCAGTCCAAACAAGATCTGAGCCTTACGTGTTGCTAAATATAAATTTTATTGTCTAAATGTTAGTGGATGATCTCTTTGTTACCTTTGCATGCTTCATTCTTTCTAGGACTCTATGGCTGTCTTTTGTTGATGCCCACATAGTCAGTCTGGCATTTCTTTAAATAGAACTCTCTCCTCTCTTTTAACAGCAGCAATCAGATACTCTCTACTCTTTCTCCCCTTGTCTCAAATTCTCTCCCTGGTATTATTTTACTAAGTTCATGTTCAGCTTGTGGTAGGTTCTTACTAACTTTATGTGAAAAAAGTCCTGCCACTTTCAAGCCTTTCATTATTGATGGAGGTGGTGCCTTACTCATGTGTGTGCCCTGGCTCATGCCCTGCAGTTAGCTAGGTATGACTGTGACCTGTTTCGAGATCCATACAATGAAGAGCAGGAGGCCAAGCTGAGCTGAACTGGCCTCTTCTAGAAGAAATGCTGAAATGGTGCCATGGAGAAAGAAGTACAAAAACTATGCCATCCAGGGAACTGAAGACTTGGAGGACAGCAAGTGAGTAGGGCAAGGTTGTCCTTAACTTGGAATTAGTTACACTGAGGAGTATGAGAGCACTGACTATGTCTCCAAAGCCTTGTAGTATGTACTTAACCAATCTTTGCTTAGTGTATGAATAAGTTCAAGCCCAAGGCTGCAATAGTCACCATTGACAAGAAGTGCACATTCAAGAGGGGCTAAAAAAAGAAAAAAAAAATTAATAGTTCAAAGTGATAGGTGCTATAAAGGAGTCCTGAGGAGAGAAAGAAAGCCCTTCTTGGGAGTAAAAGAGAAGTTTTCATAGATGTGATTTTGAGCTATGGCTTAAAAATGGGCTATCACTTAAAATCCTATATTTCATTTGGGGCATTGAAATAATTGGATTTATGTATGCCCTTGGCTCTGTACATTAAAGTCATCGTGTCTCTAGTCTACAACTTGCAGACTAAAAAGTGGTCTATGAAAGATGGAGAGGGATAGCTAGAAACATGTTAGGATCTGTCATCACGCCTTGTGGAACAGGTGTTGCTTTGAGAAGGAATTATCCCCAGGCCACCCCCAAGGTTAGACAATCAACTTCATAGCCAGCTCCACATGAACCCTTCAGAAGTTTTTTCTGCAGGAACTACAGAAGTTTGGGGCCCAGCTGAATCAAGACTTGGTTACAAAGGTTAGTACTGAAACATTTTGCTTAGAGGTCAAGGAGTTGTGTATCTATCATAGAGAGTGTCAAACTAACTCCAGTTTATAATCATTAAAGGTTTACTCAAAAGAATGTGTCCCTGGCTTTGGTAGCTTGGCAAAAATCCAGGGCAGATCAATATACTTCTCTTTAGATTCAACCAAAAATACCGTTTCTCAGTTCTTTACCTAAATCTTTGAGAGGCATTGCTGTACAGTTGTTAAACAGTCCCTCTGTTCTGCCCCAGAAGGGGTACAAAGTGATCCAACTCTGTATCCAAGGTAACTTAAAAAGGACTTTGGGATGACAGACACTAAAAATACCTGCAGTTTTAAAAACTCTGGGCTCCTGAAAAGTGGGGCTTTGAACTGAAATGCCTCCTCCTACCCAAATATGGCATTTGCTTCCAAAGTAAAAAAAAAAAAAAAAAATTCCTTCTAATGATCGAAACGTTTAGGTGAAAGTGCCTACCTGTCATTCAGTTGGATGGTTTCTTTGGGGGATAAAAAAGAGGGGAAGAATATAGACTGCTTTATGACTACATGGATTTGTTCAAACTAGTTCTGCGGTAAATGATAACTAAAGCAAAATATGGCAATATGCAACACCCTTCTTTAAAATTAGTTGACCATCAGATAAATAAAGGTCTGTCTGTATCATGCTTTTACTGTAAATCACATCAGGGAGATAGACAGCTACAAAAATAATCCTAAGATCCTGTATTTTAAGTTAAAAGGTTAAGGCTCTGCCTGCTTTGATTTTCAGGCTTGGCTTCACCTATTGAGTTAGTTTAGCAGAACCATGTTCACTGTAAACTCAATTTACTGCCTCTAAATTCCGAATTCCCCAAAGATAGGGCTTTGGTTTCTTAACCTCCCACATCCACTCACATATCCTAGGTGCTTACGGTTGGGGAGTTAAATAGTTGCTGGTATTAAATCTAGAACAAAGTTACCAGTGAAATGAGGGTGACCAACTCATTCCAGTTTGACTAGGTCTTTCACAGTTTTAGCAGTGGAAGTCCCATACCCTGAGGAAACCCCTCATTTCTAGACAAACCAGCACAGTTGGTCACCGGAAGTAACACTCATATTATCTGGCACCTATCAGACATTCCTAAGGCAGTTAACATATGTGTAATAATTTCAGAGACCGTGGTAAACAGAATTTCCTCCTAACAGTTCAGGGAATGGATCACAGAAGTGAAGTGAGCATGGTTGGAAAACTAGTGAGCAAGGAATTGTTGGTAGAGCCCAGGTCCTTCCTGGAGGCTGAGCACAGATTGTTTTTTGCAGGATTCTACAACAAATGCACTTTATGACTACGTTGTTCTGTTGGGCTAGTTTTGTGATACATGTTAATTCTGAGGACCTTTTTCTTGTTTAATAACAGTAAAACCAACCAAACCCACTGCTGTCGAGTTGATTCCAACTCATAGCGACCCTATAGGACAGAGTAGGACTGCCCGATAGAGTTTCCAAGGAGCACCTGGCGGATTCGAACTGCCGACCTCTTAGTTAGCAGCCATAGTGCTTAACCACTATGCCACCAGGGTTTCCTTAATAACAGTGGATCAGAAAAAGCTTTGGCAGGGACTCTGATACTTGTACACCAATATTCATTGCAGCACTATTCACAATAGCCAAAAGGTGGGAACAAGTGTCTGTGAACAAATGAATGGATAAACAATATTGGTATATACATACAATGGGATATTGCTCAAACACAAAGAGGAATGAACCCGACTTGAATTTTGAAAACACCCTAAGTCAAATAAGTCAGCTACAAAAGGACAAATATGATCCCACTTAACATGAAATATTGGAGAATATGCAAATGCACAGAGATAAATTTCATTAGTGGTTACAGGGTGGGTGGGAGAGGAAAGGGGGGTGGGCATATTGCCTAAGAGGCACTGAGTTCCTGTTAAGAATGTTGGAAAACTTCGGAAAAGCGCATGGTGATGGCTGCACAACATGGCAAACGTAATGTCACTGAATTGTACGCTAAAAACGGTTGACATGGAAAATGTTAGATATTTCACCACAATAAAAATTAAAGAAAAAGCTTTGGTACATACAGTACCTTTCATCTATGGAGTATAGAAATGAGTAAGAATGGGATTGCCCTTGTCCCTGCAGGAAATGTAAGTGAGAAAACATATTTCATCCGTTAGAATTCCTAAGAGCACTGCATTATGTGAGTGGTAGAGGGAACACTTTAATAAAGCACTCCACCCCAAAAGAGGCTGGAGTAACAAACAACGGGGATTAAAATACCTGCTGCTTATGCTTTTTTAAGAGCAGTGGGACCTATAATTGAGCACACTGATGGCACGAATCTGGACACATCAATTGGGGGAGTAGAGGAGGAAGTAAAAATGTTCAGAGAAGGGTATTGCCAGAATGTTTAGGATCTGCATTTGAGGGAGAGGGAATGAGTGGGAGAGAGCATTCCTCGGAAGGAAGCAACCCAGCCAAGGAGGCCTTTTAGAGACTAGATGTGCCTGTGGATATGCTTACTGTGGGCTGGTCAATACAAACTTCCTTTTTCTTCCATTTCTTCTGAAATCATCAATAATAAAACCTGCATTGCTTATTAAAAGTTTAGGGTAAGCAAATACAGTAACTCAAAGAGGCCTTGAATTCCAAGTCCAGGTTGCCAAAGGGTGGGGTAAATGCATGTGGACCCAGGAGCCAGAGGACGACGGTGAGCAGACATTTCAGCTCTGTAGACACAAGGAGGTCATTTGCAGTCATGAGCTGCTTTTGCTTTCCCCTGTGAAGCTAACTTCAGAGGCCACTCTGTTTTGTACCCAAGCACTGTCTTTAATCAAGGACATACTGGGTAGACCCTGAAGGCTGCTTCACTTGCCCTTTGGGTCTCCTCTTCCCAGGAAGAAGCTGGCAATTAGGTTGCAGGAGTCTGCTGGAGCCAGAGAGGTAGCCAATGCTAGAAACGCCTCGCTGGAGAGCACCAGGCACTGACTGCAGCTTCATCTTGGGGATGCCCTGCCTAACCTTGGGAAGGCACGCTCCCCAGCAGCGGTGCTGGTCCAGAAGCAGTGGCGTTCGGACAAGGCCCTTGGCTGCCTGGAACTAAAAGCACGAGGAGGCTCAGATGTTGCTGGACATCTCTCAGAAGGAGGCCCAAGCCCTTAGCAAGGAACTCCTTGAGCTCAAGCATGCAAATGAGGAGAGCACTGTGAGCTGGGAGACACTCAGGAGGGAGAACAAGAACCTCCAAGGCACTCTGAGCTGAGCAGGGGCTGAGACAAGAGCGAGGCACTGTGGGAGAGCCTGGCTACAAGAGCATGGCTGTCTTCTGTGGGCAGGGGCCTTGGAGTTGTCAGTGCAGGTTCCCACTCATGCTCTAACTTTTCAATTTTCAATGCTTTTTGAAATTTTTTAACCACAGAAGTTATTTTTTTGTTAAATTAATTCCAAAAATAAGACTTTTTCTACCTCTAGCCTGTTTTATTCTCTAAAGGAAGCCATTGTTAAGAATGTAGTAAGTACATGGTGTATTTTCCAGCTTAACAGATGTTTCTAAAGCACATTCTATATGCCAGGCATTCAACTATTCACTGTTTTACTCTGGAAGTTATACTGAGTCACAAAGAGTTTGGTAATTTGTCCAAATTCACAGTCAATAAGTTGCAGTTCTGGGGCTCCAGCCCAGCCAGCTTGGCCCCAGGATATACACTTAGCTGCTGAGCTGTGCCACCTCCCCGTGTGGTTCTTCGCATGCCTGTATGTGGAGACCTACCACGTGCTTTTGAACAGCTATATAGTATTTCGTAATGAGGATGATTATCATCATTTAACTAGACCTTATTAATTTTATATCCAATTTTTCACAATTATGAACAGCCTATTATTATACGCCCCTGTACATATACTTGTACACATGTAAAAATATTTCAGTAGGATAGAGCCCTAGAAATGAAATTGCTGGGTTAAAGGAATGAATTTTTAAATTTTGGTATATGGGTAGTCCCCAACTTACAATGGGGTTCCGTGGCGATTTCATCATAAGTGGGTTCTGAAGTAAGTTGAATACTTTTTTTTTTTTTTAGTGTTCATTATTATTGCCTTTTATTATCAGTATCTTTATAAAATCGATCTTTACTTGTCTTTGGGGGTTGGAAACATTACATATAAACTTACAGATATATTTTAACATTTTCCATAGTACTTACTGCAATAAGATGTACTAAAAAAAAAAAAGTCCTAACTGAGGTTCGTTGTACCTTGAGTGTCAAACAGACTTTCAAAGAGGTTGCCAACTTATTCTACTACCCACAGTGACATGCATTAAAACCCTGAGACACCCTGGAAGCAAGTTCATTACTACTGGAAGCATCAGTGAAACTCGCTTTCTCTGTTGACCTTCATGGTGCATGATCAGGTCCCTGACTTGGCATGTGAGAGGTGTTGGAACAGTGGTTATGAAACTTAACCTTCCTCAAACCACCGGAAAGACTTGGTAAACACAGCTGGCCAGGCCCTCCCGAGAGTTTCTGGGTCAGTTATGTGAATAATTTGGTCGGGCTGGGACTGGGGCAGAGGTCTCTCACGGATGCTGTCCAGGTTACTATAAGGTGCAGTCAGTGTTGAAAACCAGCAGCACCAGCTTTCTTTTGGAACCTCTTTTCTGGAGAAGGCCTGTTAGAGAAAGATTATTACTCACACGATAATTGTAATCTAAATTGTTTTTGTAAAAATCTAGTCATATCATTGTGCCCTGGTGGTGTAGTGGTTAAGACCTACAGCTGCTAACCATTAGGTTGGCAGTTTGAATCCACCATTAGCTCCTTGGAAATGCTTGGGGGCAGTTCTACTCTGTCCTGTAGGGTCACTATGAGTCAGAATCAATTCAACAGCCATAGGGTTTAGTAACATCACATCACAGCCCTGTGAGGGAAGTCATAACCCAGGATCTTAGAGCCAGAGGAATGTAGTGAGCCTTGAGCCTACTCCACCGCCTATGGACTATAGGGTAATTCCAGGTACCAGAGGCTTCCTTCATGAAACGCCAGAACCGACAGGAACAATATTAGGTGCCAGAGGTTTTGTGACTAAAGGCTTGTCTACAGGAGAGACTAGCCACAAGCCATGAGGTACTTTAGCTAAAGCCACTGTCTTCCCTGAGCCCCTCCGAATTTGTCATATCTGGGCTCATGCCTTGAGTGTTGGCAGGAAATGACTCAGCTTATGTTTTAAGCCCCTGTCCCAGTGTGGAGCAGTAGCTGACACCATGGTAGCTGAAGGACATTTGTGGAGTTGATCACTAAGAACTCACCATGAAATTTCAGGGATTCCAAGTCTGTATCTTGGAGTGAAACTGGCAGTATTTGTCATGGCTCTGATGAGCAGGACCACTGTGTAGAGTTGTTCAGGTTGTCCAATGCACAATACCACGTGAGGCACTTGTAGACAATGTTTTGGCAGATGGTAGAAAAACGCATCAAAGAAGCGATGCTTTTTTCTAATTCTATATATGCTAGAGGTGGCCCTGCGTCAAGTTACCAAGGGCCATGTGGCCATGGTCCCAGCAGGCCTTTGGGAATAGTATGTTGTACCTGAGGTAATGGGTCACAGACCAGTGTCTTTCACTACTTTTCTCCTGTTTCTCTCCAGAAGAGATTTCTGACCTGACAAACCAGGTTAAAAAAGGAAACAAGAATTTAAGTGAAATGGAAAAGGTCAAGAAACTGATGGAACAAGAGAAGACTGAAGTCCAAGTGGTACTGGAAGAAGCAGAGGTATTATCTCCCAGAGAAATGTTTTCATTCATAAGACAAAGCAGTTCTGTATTCTAGTGACAACAACAACACAATGACACATATTCAAGTGTTTACTACATGCTAGGCACATGCAAACTGCTTGGTATTCATTATTTTATGTAAATAGAACTATTGTCCCCATTTTACAAATGAGGAAATTGAGGCCCTAAGACCAGAATAAATAATAAGCCCGGTGCCGTCAAGTCGATTCCGACTCACAGTGACCCTATAGACCCTATAAGATAAATAATAATGAACACAAATCTCTTGATGGTAATGAAAACAGGAACCATGTCTGAATCGTTCGCCAATTTATCTCCAGTGCCTAGACCCTCACTACTAAACATGTTGTACTGTCATGCTCATTAAATGGTTAAACCCTTCGAAGACTCGTTCTCACAGCTGAATTTCATCTTCTTGAGCCACCCTTGGAATAAGCACCTAGTCGCATTAAAATCCAGTCCACCCCTACCCCCAGCCCCACACCAGGAGAGAAAATGAATTTTAAAAGTCATGGGAGTTCAACAACAACAAATAAATAAAAAAATAAAAATAAAAGGCATGGGTAGTCAGTTTTAGGCAGGAGGCTTTTCGAAGGTACAATAATGAAAAATAAGATCGAAAGGATGGCTCTCTGATGTCAGCATTGAATGTCTGTAGGAAACTTGCCAGGCAGGAGAGGTGTTCATATTACCGTCTCTACAGAAAGCTGTCAAGTAGGCAGCTTTGGGCACAGCTTTTACCCTGTTATTCATAAATGTTTTTGGAGGTCTTCTACATTTTACACAGAATCCTTTCAACTGGTATCACTGGGACTCCTACCAACCTTGTAAAACTGGCGAACACTGTTTTCATTTCCTTGGTCACTTTTCAAATGTTCCTTTGGTTCTCTAGCCGTCTTAGCTAGGGACTTTCTGAAGCCAACGCCTGAACGCAAAGAGGTAACTTTCATGGTAGAAATTTCAGGTGCCGTAGGAAACCAGTGAGAAATAGGATGGGCAGAGACAATTTGAGTCCTGCATAACATATAGGCATCGCAGCGTATTAAACTGACCAACACCCACATCTAAGAAGGTAAGAATGACATTAAGGCCAAAGCTCTCATACTGTTTAGTACCACCAGATGGCATATACTCTATTCACATTCTCTCAAGTTCTATCTTCACTCACATCTATAAATACTTAAATCAGCTTGGACATGTATTTATAAATTGGGTTATTTCTTTTCCTGGGCGAGTCTTTATGAGAAAGCTTATCAGAATTTTTTTAAACCACAAAACTCAAGGTACCTCAGGTCACTTTCTCCAAAGATTTACTTTCTCAGTGCATTCTAGAGAGTTAGAGGTGACAGTTTACCCCAAAGGAACTGCACCATTCCCTCTGAGGAAATTGCTATCCTAGCATTTCTTGTGGGTTTATTTTCTTTTACATTGAAGGTAGTGTTGAGAAAACAGCAAAGAATACCTAAAGCCATATTAAAATTCCCAACATCTTTCTTGTTTTTAATATTGCTATTCAGTCTTAGTGTTTACTTCTGGTGGTGTGGACTAAGCTGCTCCTGCCCTCAGGACTGTCCATAGTTAACTGGCCAGGAGATTGTCGTCACGCCTGTGGCCTTCATAAGCATCTTCTTCAGTATCCTCCAAGTGTGTGTGTGTGTGTTTTTGTTTCTTCTTTTATATGAATTTTATCTTTGAAACAGGCTTTAAAGCTTTAGACAACCTACACTTTTAAATTGAGTCACCTTTATAACATCCGTGGTAATAATAGCTTTGTGTATATTTAAGTGCTCAGAGGGGCAGCGGACATCCTATGTGTCAAAGCAAGTCCATCTGTAGTAGTAGCAGTAACAATAACGGTGATAATTGTTCACTTGGAGTAGTGTGTGCCAAGCACATTCTAATTCCCATATTTGTTCTCCATATGACAATATTTCAGCACTATCGTGTTGCTTGTTCTCTGAATTCATTCAACTTTTCTTCTATTCCTCTTAAAGTATGATCTTCAGAATTAAATAAAAGATTCCATGTTGGATCTATCATTTTCCTTCCTCTAGCTTTGATATTTTTATTGATTCATCTTCAAGCTTGAACACATCAGAAAAAGTCAAGAGAGATCATTGCAAAGTTTAAAGACAGTCACAGACAAGATTGCAATTTCCTACTTAAAAAACGCTTAGAATTCTAGATTTTTTGACTAGAGTTGAAATCCCTAAGAATCTCAAAGTTATAAGTGAAATGACAAACTAAAGTCATAGCTTGTCTCTCGTTTTGTTCCAATTTTCAGTGACCTGACTTTGAACCAAAGACCTCTCCCAGAAACTTTAAAGAGAGCTATATCAGTGACATATATTTTGAAGAGAAAAAAAAACAAACAAACTTTTGTCCAAAAATGAACTTAATTTAGTGTTTTTATGTATGTATTTCAGGGAGCTCTAGAACGTAACAAAAGTAAGATTCTTTGTTTCCAGCTTAAACTCTTGGATGCCAAAGCAGAACTTCAAAGAAAGCTTTCACAGAAAGATGAGGAAGTATAAAAATTTTGATATTTAAAATTATGTTAAAGAGCAACAGTTGCATATCTCAGAATCCTTGACTGAACAGAGCTCATTGTGTTTGGCTAGTTTTATGACCCCGGTTGGAACATTACCAAAAAAGTAACCATTCTAACCTGTACTACAATCTTTCTAATAAAGTCACAATTATTAATATAACTCAAGCCATTGCCATTGAGTTGATTCTGACTCACAGCAATGCTATAGGACAGAATAGAACTGCCCTGTATGGATTCCAAGGCTGTAAATCTTTATGGAAGCAGAATGCCACACACCACAGTGCCCGGTGGATTTGAACTGCTGACCTTTCAATTAGCAGCTGAGCACTTTAACCACTGTGCCACCAGGGCTTCTTAATATAAAGGAATACCTCTATATAATTACTGCCAAGTTTTATGATTCTATTATATTTGAGCATCATGTAAGGCTCAAGATAATAAACCTGAAAACCATAATTACTCATAAGGACTGTGTATACTATCTGGGTCTCCCTATATCAAGTCTCTCTCGGGCATTCAAGAAACTGACTGATAACGCTGAACCCTGGGGAGGAAAAGAATTAAAAAAAACTTGATGTTATACACTAAAATTAATGTCAGATGAGAGTAAAGTTTCCACATACTCCTTGCCCCTACCTGTGGTCGTTTGGAGAGGGGCAGAAGCCAAGAGCTGATCTACTCATTGCATCCCTGTTGAAGTCACTGAGTCTTAAGAGTCAGGAAATGGAATTAGACAGGACTCGTGGGCTGCAGGATCTTTTCTTGTCTTCATCATAACAAGCTGATGACTTTCGACATTCCATTTCTTAGCTCCTCAGTGAAGTGAGGGATGAAAGCAGCCAGCTACACGTCACAGAAGGTGGTGAGGAAGATCAGTCAGCTGATGTTGGCAAAGCACTTCGCGCTCCATAGATCAAAGGCACAATGATAAATACATGGAATTAATGATAATTATATCATCTCTCTCATCTGTTCCCTTAAGTCAATGTCACAAGCTAACAACAATAATTTTGAGTCTGTAGTTCAACTGGCAACTCAAATGCTTGATAAACAACTTTTAAAAAAAATCTGTTAGCGTGTCCAATTTAACTGACCTCTTTCTTTTAGCCTATTTTCAGACAAAAGTCCCTTGGGGGTCAATTTTTTAATGAGGATGTCAAGCCAAATCGGTCCTCTGTATGCGAGTTCTCTTTGCTCTCATTCACCTGCACTTCCCCCTAAAAGACTAACTGTGGTGAGGAATTCAGGTCTACTTAAGCCTTGGAGTCAGTGTCTAAAAGATTTTTTTTTGATGAAGGGCAGAAACATTTGGGTTTTGATATATGCCCTACTACCTTCCATGAGGAACAAAAATGAATGTCTCCTTGTGTAGTTAAAAAAAAAAAAAAATCCAACTGATTTCAGTAACATCAAATCTGTGCCTATAAATAAACTGAGCGGAGGAAAAATGAATCCTCAGAGAGTCTGCGTCTAGTCAGGTACATCTGAATGTTGGAGAGCAGTTCGCCAATTATAATAATCTTAGTGCAAAGGAAGCCAGAGATCCAAACAGCTTGGGCTGGGAGAAGAGAGAATAGAAGACGAGACAGGAGCCGGGAAGAGGCTGAAAAAGGAAGGGGAGGTCTGGAGGGAGGGGCTGAGCTATTCATGAGTTTTAATTAATGACTCAGAGTAACTATGATGGTAAGCTGGAAAGGGGAGATGAACACATCTTACAAAACATCCCGGATTCTGTCCCAGACCCTTTCTGCCCTGTGAGAGTACTGATTGTGTCAGACTGCCTTGGTTTAATCTGAGGAAGCACTTATCAGACATCAGAGCTAGTGGTAAAAGGGATCTTAAGGAAATTGAATAGAATTCCAGGAAAAAGAAGGTGAGCAAAGGATAAGATTTCAGAAGCCAGGTAAGTTATAGGACTGAACAAAAATATTGCCTGAGGACAAGATGAGGCTTGAGGTCCTACATCTGCATAAAACTTCCAGAACTCTTCAGAAACTGAAGGAGCCCAGCAAGACAGGTCAGACACCCAGGAAGTTGAAGGGAATCAAGAAAGCACAAGAAATTTGACATAGAGGCCAAAGCAAAACCTTGCTAGTGCAGCAAACTGGGCAACTCATTCTCTACTGCCAAGATCTCCCATCCATTCTGGTGAGGACTCACACTGAGTAAGGATGATTGAGAGCGCTGTTGGTGATGACAGTGTGAGCTGGTGTGTGTGGTGTGCTTCATTTGGTCAACAACTATTTGAGCACCAATGTTTGCCAGATGCTGTGCCTGATAGCTTAATCAGGGCTTTTCAAACTTTTATGAATGATAGAGCTTTTTTTTTTAATTTTCACAATAGTTATAGTGACCATAACTAAAAGTTATGGTGCAGTCACGATGGTAAAACAAAAAAACAAACTTATTGCTGTTGAGTCGATTTCAACTCACAGAGATCCTATAGGACAGAATAGGTGAGGAGAAGTATTGGTACTGGCCTTCATCCTCTCCATCCTAGATGCAGGAAAGGGGGAAGAATGTCAGTGGCAAGCTTGAAGCTAACTGGTGCCTGTGACTGCCCTACTGCAAGGCTCAGAACTGGCTGAACACAGGTCAGCCAAGTACATCCTGACCTTCAGGGGCCACCAACTATACCACTGTCCCCAGCTCTGGTATTCAAGAAAATGCTGAAATGTGTGAGGGTCATCATGCTGGCCCCAGAGCCGGGGTACATGGGGCCTGTATCTGCTCTCCCTGAACTCAGCCAGAGAGGCACTGAAATTACTCAATCTGTCATAACACGTTTGTTTGTTTGTTTTGGTTTGTTACTTGTAGAAGACTTAGGAAAACTTGTCTTCCAAAGGGCCAGATAGTAAATATTTCGACTTTGTGGGCCATATGGTCGTGTCACAACTACTCAACTCTGTAGTTGTAGCTGGAAAATAGCCATAGACAATAGGTACACTGATCGGTGTGGCCAGATTAGGTCCAAACCAGCTAATGGTTTGCCCAACCTGGCCTACAGCCTCAGGTATCTAGCACAGGTTTCCTCAGCTATCTTAAAGTAGAACGTTCCTATGAAGTCTTTCCTTAGCCAAAATGGCGTGAAGCGAAGAAGCAATTACCGTTAATTTAGATGGGAAAAACATCTGAGCTTTCCCAGCCCTTAGGCACATCTTACTAGCGGAAGCACAAAATAAATCGAGGTAAAGCACAGATGCTCGCAGGCACAGTTCAAAACTATGGCAACTTGATGCTGAGATGCTGAGCGTCCTTCCTGGGGAAGGAGGTCTGAGACGCCGCTCTCACTGCTCAGAGTGTGCTGTCTCTTCAAGGGCTCACTGCAAAACAAAGGCTGAATTCTATTCTGCTTTTTGCCTTTTTTTTTTTTTCTTAAAAGCAAAAATCCTCTTCAGATTTCTTTCTGTTAGACGAAACAGATACTAATGTAGGTCTCTCCTAAAAGTGAAGTGACGTAAAGCGAGCACTGGAAAAGTCGGGGACACCTGTAAGCTCAGTTATCTTTTCCTTCCATATAGTCTGCTCCTCTGAACTCAGTAAGGTCAAACTTGGCTGCATGCTTACAACTTATATGTGTTATCTGTCTTAATTTCCCTCATTGTCTGAGTCTCTGCGAGAAAAATGTGTTTAAATCTCTCCCCATTTCTAAGTAAAATATTTTAGTGTGTCTTTGAAAAGTCAGATCTCAAATTTGGACATGGATTTTAGTTTGCAAAGTATCTTGTTAATCTTTTTTTTTTTCTTAATTGAACTTTAGATGAAGATTTACAGAACTAGTTTCTCATCAAACAGTTAGTACACACATTGTTGTATGGCATTGGTTAACAACCCCACGACATGTCAACACTCTCCCTTCTCAACCCTGGGTTCCCTGTTACCAACTTTCCTGTTCCTTCCTATCCTCCAGTCCCTACCCTAGGGCTGGTGAGCCCCTTTAGTCTTGTTTTGTTCTATGGGCCTGTTCAATCTCTGGCTGAAGTGTAAAACTCAGGAGTGGCCTCATGACTGAGCCAAAAGTGTGCCCGGGGGCCATACTCTCAGGGCTTCTCCAGTCTGTCAGGCCAGCAAGCGTGGTCTTTCTTTATGAATTAGAATTTTTGTTCTACATTTTTCTTCAGTTCTGTCCAGGACACTCTATTGTGATTCCTGTCAGAGCAGTCAGTGGTGTAACCAGGTACCATCTAGTTGTACTGGACTCAGTCTGGTGGAGGCCGTGGTAGATGTGGTCCATTAGTCCTTTGTACTAATCTTTCCCTTATGTCTTTAGTTTTCTTCATTCTTCCTTACTCTCTAAGGGGTGAGGCCAGTTGGAGTATCCTAGATGGCCGCTCACAGGCTTTTACGACTCCAGATGCTACTTACCAAAGTAGAATGTAGAACATTTTCTTTATAAACTCTTTTATGCCAATTGAGCTAGATGTTCCCTGAGACCATGGTCCCCACAGCCTCCCGCCCAGCAATTCGGTCCCTCAGGGAGTTTGGATATATCTATGCAGCTACCATGGCCCTCCCTTGTACAGGCTATGCTGGCTTCCCCAGTACTGTGCACTGTCTTACCCTTCACCAAAGTTACCACTTATCTATTGTCTATTAAGTGTTTTTCCATCCCCATCCATCCCCTTCCTGGTAACCACCAAAGATTGCTTCTTTTTGTATGTAAATTTTTTCATGAATGTTTACAGTGGTGGTATCATACAATATTTGTCCTTTTGTGATTGACTTATTTCACTCAGCAAAATGTCCTCCAGATGCATCCATGTTATGAGATGCCTCACAGATTCATCGTTCTTTAGCATTGCGAAATACTCCATTTTGTGTAGGTACCACAGCTTGTTTATCCATTCATCTGTTGACGGGCAACTAGGTTGTTTCCATCTTTTTACTATTGTGGACAATGCTGCAATGAACATGGGTGTGTGTGTGTGTATATATATATATATATATAAGCCCAGTGCTGCCGAGTCGATATATATATTCGTGTGACGACTCATTTCTCTAGGATATATTCCTAGGAGTGGGATTGCTGGATCATATGGTATTTCTATTTCTAAGGAAGCTCCATATCATTTTCCAAAATGATTGTATCATTTTGTATTCCTCCCAGCACTGCACGAGAGTTGTGATCTCCCCGCAGCCTCTCCAACATTTGTTATTTTCTGTTTCGTTAATTTGTGCCAGTAATGCTGGGGTGAGATGTTATGTCATTGTGGTTTTGATTCGCATTTCTCTGATGGCTAGAGATCGTGAGCATTTCCTCATGTGTCTGTTGGCCACTTGAATGTCTTCTTTGGTGAATTGTGTGTTCATTTCCTTTGCCCGTTTTTTTAATTGGATTATTTGTCTTTTTGTTGTAGAGGTGTTGGATTTTCTTATAGATTTTAGAGATTAGAACTTTGTCTGATTTGTAACAGCCAAAATTTTTTTTCCCCAGTTTGTAGGTTATCTTTTTACTTTTTTGGTGAAGTCTTTTGATGAGCATAAGTGTTTAATTTTTAGAAGATCCCAGTTATCTAGCTTATCGTCTAGAGCTTGTGTGTTGTGGGTTGTAGTTTGTATCCTGTTAATGCCATATATTAGGGCCTCTAATGTTGATCCTATTTTTTCTTCTATGCACTTCATAGTTTTTGGCTTCATATTTAGGTTTTTGATTCATTTTGAGTTAGTTTTTGTATATGGTGTGAGGTATGGGCCCTGTTTCATTTTTTTGCCAGTGGACATCCAGTTTTGGCAGTACCATTTGATAAAAAGATCATCTTTTCCCCATTTGATGGATTTTGGGCCCTTGTCAAAGATCAGGTGACCATAGGTGGATGGATTTACATCTGGGTTCTCAATTCTGTTCCCTTGGTCAATGTATCTGCCATTGTACCAGTATCAGGCTGTTTTGATTGCGGTAGCTGTATAGGAGACCCTGAGGTCAGGTAGTGCGAGTCCTAGTTTATTCTTTTTCTTCAGTAATACTTTACTTATCTGGGGCCTCTTCCCTTTCCATATGAAGTTAATGATAAGGTTTTCCATCTCTTTAAAGAATGTTGTTGGTGTTTGGATTGGATTGCATAGTATTTGTAAATCACTTTGGGTAGAATTGCCATTTTCTGTTGAGTTTACCTATGCATGGGCGTGGTATGTTTATCCATTTCTGTAGATCTTTTTTGGTTTCTTGCAGTAGTGTTTTGTAGTTTTCTTTATATAGGTCTTTTATTCCCAAGGATTTAATTTTTTTAGGGGCTACTATAAATGGTATTGTTTTCCTGATTTCCTTTTCATTGTTCTCCTGGTGTATAGGAATCCAGCTGATTTCTTTATGTTTATCTTGTATCCTGCTACTCTGCTGAATCTTTCTATTAGTTCCAGTAGTTTTCTCATGGAGTCTTTTGACTTTTCTTAGTATCATATCATCCACAAATAGGGACAGTTTAACTTTCTCATTACCAATTTGGATGCCCTTTATTTCTGTTTCTTGCCTTATTGCTCTAGCTAAGACTTCCAATACAGTGTTAAATAGGAGTGGTGATAAAGGGCATCCTTGTCTTGTTCCTGTTCTCAAGGGGAATGTCTTCAGCCTCTCTCCATCGAGAACGATGTTGACCATCGGTTTTTGTCTTTTTGATCATTTTAAAGCTGGGTCAGATATATTAGAATTAAGAAAAATCCCACACTTCACCAATAGAGATGAGCAGTGTTGCAAGAGAAAAATGACCTATTGAACTATTAATTTAAAATTAATTAATTTGTAAGTTTCTATTCTGATTGTAAGTTTCTATTCTGATTTTTTTCCCCCAATCTGGTTTCTTTTCCCAAATTGTGGTTCCCATTTCAGAAAAAAAGGAAACTTCTTACTATATTGTCCTTGGCTGGGAGTGCTTCATTTTTCTTAAAAAAAAAAGCACTCAAGGAAGTTTTCATTTTTTGACTCTGCATGAAATGTGTTGATTGTCCAGCAGCCATTCTTCAGGCCTGTTTTATACCCATGCATCTTAAACCATAGCACTTTCTACTTATTTGCAGGCACTCATGAAGTTTCATAAACAACTGAAGAAAAAGTACAGTTCAAAACATTCATTTGACTCCTTAAGTAAAATGTATTTCTTGCAGAGGATTTGAATGGGCTAGGGATCTCTGGTGGTGTAGTGGTTAAGAGTTTGGCTGCTAAATGAAAGATCGGCAGTTCAAATCCAGCAGGTGCTCCTTGGAAACCCTATGGGGCAGTTCAACTCTGCCCCATAGGGTTGCTATGAGTCAGAATTGACTCGATGGCAACAGGCTTGGCTTTCTTGGGTTTAGTCATGTTTTAGTGTTTTTGTATAGGGAGAATGAGCTGTGAAAAAAATGAGAATTTCTCCAACCTAAGACAGTGGAATGTCGTAAAGCTTCTGGTGATATTGAGTGTGAGTGTGCCTATTAACTTTACATACCAGCATCCCTATAGGGTTCTGATCTGGGAGCTGAACAAAAGCCTAGGGCCAGAGGCTAGGCATGAGAGACCTGCCTCATGTTGTGGAGCTGGTAGATGGAGCTGGCAGAGGAGAAGTGCTAATCCTGGGTTCTGGAACTGGAAAGAGGTATTTGCCATGGCTACTTCTGGGACCTCCCCCTACCATTGACAAGAAGCTGGTCATGAAAAGTGGCACTTCTACTTATCCCCCTTCTCCAAACTCTGGCCACATTCCTATCCCCCTGCAAGCTGTAAACCTTCCTGATTGGCCTCAAAGCTGATGACAGTCTTCTCAATGCCAATTCAACGTGAAATCTAATTCTGACGCAAGACAAATACATTTTTGCTACTTATGCTCATGGGCTGTGTGAAGAAGGATCGAAGGCTCTCCTTCCCTCAGCCTTGTCTGCCTGTCCAGCACGTGACCCTCTTTCATGGGGTGAGCTTACAGGGCATGAATTAGTTACAGAAGTTAAACTGTCCTGACTCCAAAACCAAAAGCCAAACCCAGTGCCACAGAGTCAGAGCCTTAGAACAATGAAAGATTTTTTTGGCTCATGTCAGAGTCCAGTGTGGTCGGATTGCTGGGCCCAATCCAACTAGGATGCAGGATGGTCCCTCTCTTCAGAGTCATTAAAACCTGGATTCCTTTTATCTTGTGATGCCACTGCCTTCCATACATGCCACCAAGTTTGCCACAGACAGGAAAAATGAGTGCAGGATCACACAAGTAAAAATTTTATGGCAACGGTGCACATCAGTTCTTTCCATGGTCCATTGGCCAGAATTCAGTTGTGTGGCCGCAACCTAACTGCAAGAGGGCTGGGAAAGGAAGCTTGCTGTGGTCCCAGTCTTCTCACTGCCTTCCTGAACACGTATGGCCGCAACCTAACTGCAGGAGGGCTGGGAAAGGAAGCTTGCTGTGGTCCCAGTCTTCTCACTGCCTTCCCGAACACATAGCTATTGCTTCCACTTCTGCCATTCTGCGAATTTGGTTTCAGTATGGGGTTTTTGGTGTTAGGAAGGAGTACTGAAGTAAACTCAACGTCACTCAGCAACTGATTTTCTCAGCCAGTCTTTGGTTGTACTCTCCATCTTCTGGAGAAAGAAAGCTATGTTTTTCTAGGAGAGTTTAGCATCTCCTGGCCATTAGAGCAGCATTGCTAGATCTCAGGACTTGTTTTAAACTAGGTGGCTCTTTCCTACCTTGTCTAGACATTTCTCATCATTTGAATTGTTTTAAATATTATGACTGTCTGAAAGGGTGTATTTTCTTTGTTCTTAGCTACTCTAAGGATCCAGATGTTTGCCCTACACCTTCCTTTAGGAAGTCTCAGATTTGGCTAAGGATGTCCCATAACAAAACAAGTGGCTGTCAAGTCAATTCTGACTCATGGTGACTTTATTTGTATCAGAGTAGAATGTGCTCCAAAGGGTTTTCAGTGGGTGATTTTTCAGAAGTAGAATACCAGCCCTTTCTTCTGAGGTGCCTCTGGGTGGACTTGAACCTATAGCTTTTGGTTAGCAGCTGAGTGCATTAACTGCCCTGTAGAAACCCAAAAAGATTCCAGTGTTTTCCTTTATTCTTCCTGGAAGTTGTTCTGGGAGTCTTACTTCATTTCTTACAATGAACATGTACTCACCACCCTCAATGTCTATGTTTTTAACATAGATTCCCTTTGGAGCCGTTTTGTTATTTACCCAGAATTTTTCATCTATTTTAATTTTTTCTGTTTCCTAAACTGTTGTGAACACAGCAGGTAACCATTCTTAATTTGGGTGCATGATTTTTCCCCTGAATGTTATTCTAAAATTAGGAGGAACTAGCAGTGTGCTATTGACTCCCTGCAGTATAGTCTGGATTCTGAAGCTAAGAGCAGAATCAAGGCTACCTGAATGAAGAGGAAGGTGGAAGGGGACCTCAACGAGATTGAACACTAGTTGAGCTGACTCCACCGGCAGGCATCAGATGCAACCAAAGCCCTAGGCCAGTTTCAGGTTCAAACCAAGATATTTTCAAATTGTAATACGGGGAAAAATATCTCTGCATATAGAAGCAAACTAAGTGCAGATTGTGTTGAGTAATAAAGGTGAGGACAGCAAACTTAATCCTTTAAATGACCGGTAACGTGCTTAACCCCCACATGTCTGTCAGTTTGTTGTACTGTGGGGGCTTACATGTTGCTATGATGCTGGAAGCTATGCCAATGGTATTCAAACAAGAAATTTGGAAGACAGCTACCTGGCCAAATGACTAGAAGAGATCTGTACTTATGCCTATTCCAAAGAAAGATGATCCAACTGAACATGGAAATTATCGAACAATATCATTAATATCACACACAAGCAAAATTTTGCCGAAGGCCGTTCAAAAGCAGCTGCAGCAGTATATCAGCAGGGAAGTGCCAGAAATTCAGGCTGGATTCAGAAGAGAACATGGAACCAGGGATATCATTGCTGATGTCAGATGGAGCCTGGCTGAAAGCAGAGAATACCAGAAAGATATTTTCTTGTGTTTTATTGACTATGCAAAGGCATTCGACTGTGTGGATCATAACAAATTATGGATAACATTGAGAAGAATAAGAATTCCAGAACACTTAATTGTGCTCATGAGGAACCTGTATATAGATCGAGGCAGTTGTTTGAACAGAACAAGGGGATACTGTATGGCTTAAAGTCAGAAATTGTGTTCATCAGGGTTGTATCCTTTCACCGTATTTATTCAATCTGTATGCTGAGTAAATAATCCCAGAAGCTGGACTATATGAAGAAGAATGGGGCATCAAGATTGGAGGAAGACACATTAACAACCTGTGGTATGCAGATGACACACCCTTGCTTGCTGAAGATGAAGAGGACTTGAAGCACTTACTGATGAAGACCAAAGACCACAGCATTCAGTATGGATTGTACCTCAACATAAAGAAAACAAAAATCTCACAACTGGATCAATACACATCATGATCAATAGAGAAAAGATTGAAGTTGTCAAGGATTTCATTTTACTTGGATCCACAATCAATACCCATGGAAGCAGCAGCCAAGAAATCAAAAGATATGTTACATTGAGCAAATCTGCTGCAAAAGACCTCTTTAAAGTGTTGAAAAGCAAAAATGTCACCTCGAAGACTAAGTTGCGCCTGACCCAAGCCGTGGTGTTTTCATTCACCTCATATGCATGTGAAAGCTGGACAATGAATGAGGAAGACCGAAGGAGAATTGATGCCTTCAAACTGTGGTGTTAGAGAAGAATATTGAATATACCATGGACTGCCAAAAGAATGAACGATTCTTTCTTGGAGGCAGTACAACCAGGATGCTCTTTGGAAGCAAGGATAGCAAGACAACATCTCACCTACTTTGGGCATGTTATCCGGAGGGACCAGTCCCTGGAGAAGGACATCATCCTTGGTAAAGTGGAGGGCCAGCAAAAAAGAGGAAGACCCTCAATGAGATAGATTGACACAGTGGTTGCAACAATGGGCTTAAGCATAACAATGATTGTGAGAATGGTGCAGGACTGGGCAGTGTTTCGTTCTGTTGTACATAGGGTTGCTGTGAGTCAGAACTGACTCGATGGCACCTAACAACAACAACTGGTTTATATCCTAGTGGTGGAGCTTTGCTCAGAGCATGCATGCACAGTTGCACATTTTACTCTAAACTCAGGGATTGATTTCCCAGGCCCATGTTTCATTTTATAGAGCCTTCAAGTGCAACTAGATGACAGCATGCACCTGGACAGTGATCTGAAGGAGCAGGTGGCTGTGGCTGAGTGGTGCACTTCAGTCTGAACTAGAGGAACTGAGGGCCTTGCAAAGGTAAGCTGAACATGGGCCCAGGCTGGCTGAAGAAGAGCTCCTGGAGGCCACAGAAAGAATCCATCTTTTCCATTCCAAGGTAGGACCCCCAAACTCTGTCCGTTAGCTGGGTGAGCTGGTTGAAGGCGGGGGATTCCACACTGGGCCAGCCTTAGACTATGCAGGGTTGCCATGTCAAGTCTTGGCTGTGGCCTGAAAAGCACAGGGAGAGCCTTTAACAGTGGAGTAGTGGTCACACTTTTCATTCATTCTCATGTATTCTGCCAGAGAGTGGACTGTTAGGGCATCCACAGCCAGGATGCTCGGGAGAGAGGGATCAACATTCCCCCCACCCCGCCGTGTCCTAAGTAGTGCCCAAAATCACTTGCTTGGTTCTGTTGCTCCCTCCAAGATACAAGCTTTGTTCCCCCAGCATCCCCCACCTGAGAGCTAGGCAGTCTCTAACAGTTCTGAGTGGCTGCTGACAGACGTGATGAGCTGTGACAGCTCTGGCTTCTCATGAAGGTCATATAAGTGACATGAGGCCAGAATTCTTAAATCCTCCTCTCATTTTCTGAGGATTAGGAGGAGCAGGAAGAAGCTGCTGGAGCCAGGGTGGCTAGGACAAAAGTGCATAATAAATGACTCATTCAACCAACCTTTGTAGAGCATCCACCATAAGCTGTGCAGGCATACACGGTATAGATTCAAAATCTCCCCACTGTTCTAAAAAGGTAAAGTCCCAGGTAAACAGCTGTGGTGCACTGCCATGTGTATAATGTCAGCAAGCACAGCTCTTCCAGAAAGTCTTCTCCAACAACCTGGACCGCGGCAGATGCACGGTGTGCTTTGTCTAAGTCAAGGAGGACATGTAAGAAGTCAGCCAGGCAAAGGGGAGAGCCAAGGGCAGAAGCGTGGAGAGGAGGGGGGCTTGGGCTGTTCAGAGAAATTCCCGTACTCAGAGCAAGAACAAGTAGGACAGACCAGAAGAAACAGTGCTCAGAGGCAGGTAGAGCCAGGTCCCAGGATCCTTGAAGTTTGATACCAATGGAGTTTCAATTTTATCCTTCAGATAATGGGGAGCCACTTAAGAATTTTGAGTAGCTGAGAGTGACGTTGTCATATTTTCATTTGAGGATTTTGATGTGATTATTGTGGAGGATGGATTAAAGCAACTAGGGCCAGAGCTACCACACTACGGGTATTTGGGGCTAGATTGCTCCAGGGGCTGGATGTGCCACTGGCATCTAGTGGTCAGGGGTACTGAAACTCCTCCGAGGTGCAGTATGACAAATTTCCCCTCCCAGAATGCCACTTATGCCACACTGAGAAATACTGGGTTAGAGAAAATACAAATCAGAGATGCACCAGGAAGGCACTGCAATTAGTTTGTGCCCACAGTTTGACTTCCGTGTCCAAGTGCATGACACATCTCATTTGGGCCCTCTTTGGGATAGAAAAAAAATAGCCTCTAGGTTACGCATAATGCCCAGCAGGCTAACTCTTCAGCGTTTTTTTCTCACTCAGGAAAGGTTATCTAAATACAACAAGTTGGAGTTTTAGAAGTATGATAGTGAATGTTTTTCAGAGTAGATCATCCACCGTCTGCGGTGTTTAATGGCTGTTTGGTAACAAATCGTTCGCTGCACGTATGGTGACTGATAGTGAGCCGGTGGGTCCTAATATGGCCAAAACCAGCAGCAGGGAGAGGTGAAGGCATCAGCCAGAGCAAAACCAGCAGGTACGGAGAGGAGAAGATAAATTTATATATATGTTTAGGAGGTAGAATTGGCAAAACTTGGTCTCTAAGGCAGAGTTTCTCAAATATTAGTTCTGTAAGAATCATCTTGGAGGGCTTGTTAAAACAAAATGTAAATTCTGAGGTCCCACCCCGGGCTGGAAACCCTGCTGGGGTAGTGGTTAAGTGCTACGCCTGCTAGCCAAAGGATTAGTAGTTCAAATCCTCCAGGCGCTCCTTGGAAGCTCTATGGGGGCAGTTCTACTCTGTCCTATTGGGTCACTATGAGTCGGAATCGACTCAACAGCAGTGGGCTTAGTTTTGGACCCTGGGCTGACTGAATGAGAATCTCTGTGTGTGGGACCCAGGAATCTAGCAAATTCTCAGGTGATGCTGCTGGTCCAGAGACCGTCCATTGAACAGCACTAGTCTGGGTGATATTCTGTGGCTCACAGGGACCTCTCCCCCACCTTGACCATGCTAGGTCACTTCAAAACTACTAAAATGCAGACAATCTGAACATAAGGTTGTCTGTATGGAGACTTCTCATCCCTTCCACATTCTCAGACCTCTAGCCCAGGGCAGACACAAGGCTGACCTTCCCTTCACTGATCACATGTGTCTTTTTTCAAACCTGATCTGTGACCATCTGGATTACTTTTCCTCATGCTATCTTCTTCCCACTTTCCTCCCCACAAGAAGCACTTACGGAGTGGCTCAGCATGCAACAGTTGTGACTCTTATCTCCCTGTTGTTGTTAGCTGCTGTCCAGTGGGCCTCTAACTCATGGCCACCCCAGGCACAGTGGAACAAGACACTACCTGGTCCTGCGCCACCCCCATGATGGGTTGCAGATGAGACTGTTGTGATCTATAGGAAATCACTGGCTGATGTTTGGAAGTAGATTGCCAGGCCTTACTTCCTAGTCCATTTTAGTCTGGAAGTGCCACTGAAAACTGTTCAGCTTCATAACAACACGCAAACCACCACTGACAGATGAGTGGTGGCTGGGCATGAGGTACATTGGCCAGGAATCAAACCCAGGTCTCCCGCGTGGAAGTCAAGAATTCTACCACTGAATCACCACTGCCCCCATATTATCTTCCTAGTAGATTTTAAATGATTCCGTATACAAACACAACAGTATTTAAACTTCTACTTTCCTTTACAAAGAAAGGGCTTGTACGGAGGTATGTGCAGTAAGCATCCAGAAAATACTTCCAGAAAAACACTTATTTATCCCTCCCAGCCACACCCATGGCAATGGAAAGCCCGGCTGTGCAATGCCTGGCTCTGCACAAGGACAGAAAATGACAAGCTTGATGAAGATGCTTCATGCCACAGAGAAAGCAGGGCAGGACCTGGGGGAGGCAGGAGTATCTTTCCTTCTGTTTCCAAGGCTTAAGCCTGCCACCGAAAGAGGCACTGGCTGGAAGAGAGTGAAAGGATAATGGGAAGCAATAAAATGCAGAAAGCCTGTGCTCTCTCTATGCTAAGGTTTTACAACCTCGGAAAAGCGGCGCTTCAAACATGGACCAAATAGCAGCTAAAGGCGTTTTGGCCACTAGTGTCACAACCCGGGATGGAAAGAACTGGGGCACACCAGCAGTGGGACACAAAGAATCCCCTCCTGTAATGGGGGTCCCTAAGGGCTGGGGAGTGAGGCTCGTTCTGGGCTGATTTTCCCACCTCCTTCTCACTGCAAAGCCAGATAGGAAGGGAGGTGGATAAAGTTGTTTCTTTTTCTTCCCGGAGCAGCATGCTGGGAACTGTGGTTTTTATTCCTCCCCAGATGTCTGCAGTTGACTTTGACTTCCGCCCTGGAACACTTCCACCACATCAAAGAGCAGAAGGGAAACCCACAACCAGCTGAAAACCAAACACACATTTGGGACTTGTAGGTTATCTGGGATCCATTTCTCCTTTCTGATTAAGGCTGCCATCTCTTTAATGCTGATCCTCTAATGAGTGAATTTCCTTTGGTTCAAGTATCCTTTGATGGCACAGGTTGTTTTTCTAATGTGGCCTCCTGTTTTTAGGTGCCATAGAGTCGGTTCTGACTCATAGTGACCCTATGTACGACAGAACAAGACATTGCCTGGTCCTGTGCCATCCACACAATCATTGCTATGCTTGAGCCCATTGTTGCAGCCACTGTGTCAATCCATCTTGTTGAGGGTCTTCCTCTTTCCTACTGACCCTCTACATTAACAGGCATGATGTTCTTCTCTAGGAACTGGCCCCTCCTGATAACATGTCCAGACTAGCTGAGACAAGGTCTCGCCATCCTTGCTTCTAAGGAGCGTCCTGGCTGTACTTCTTCCAGGACAGATTTGTGGCTCCCTGGGGTTGGAGTTATTGCTTAACTGAGTGTGACTGACTAGAATAAGACTCTCTTGGCCAGAGTCGGCTGCCGCCAGCTTACATGTGCCTTGTGGCTCCCAACTTCCCTGATGGGGATTCTTCTTCTCCTTAGAACACAAGTCTCCTCAGCCAGAAAAAGAAACTGCAGGTTGCTGGTGCTCAGGAGAAGAAAAAAGCGGAAGAGGTGGAGCCTGGTTGTCAAAACGCAGAAGAGAAGGCCACGAAGGCAGTGCCGAGGTGGGCCCACTGACTGCCTGCCCACTCCCCTCCTCCGGCCCTCACCAGAGCAGTGACCAAGGGGTGGGGCATATCTGCAGCCAAAAGCAATTCCACTGCCTCCCCTACTACCAGGAGGAGGGTAGCTCAGCCTTCTGCCTCTGTCCCCTATTGCAAAACTAGACCATTCACTCCTCCCCTGGCAATGAAAAGCAGCTGTTGAATTGTGGTAATCAAAACCTTACAACAGGGAGAGTTATGCCATTTCCATTTGGGCATCAATATATCTAGTGGCTAGAAACAATGCTTCCTGTGTTTCCTTTCAGATAGCTGTTTTCCTCAGGTCTGTAATGATTTCATGGCGACGATCTGGAAAGAATGCTTCTTTCACGTATTTTTACAAGCCATACTACTGCTTGAGTAGCAAAATCAGGCTGATAAAGAAGGCCTTCAGGGCTGGTATACTTCCTTTATTTGTAAATTTAAACTTGTTGATGATGGTGCTTTTCCTAAATGACACTCAGCTCAGGGTTGGCTGCCAGCCCTGACTGTACCCTTGTGGGACCTGGGAAAAGGCCACCTCCTGAGCACCCCTTCTGGGCAGATGTAGCACTTGGCTCAAAGGCATCACTGAGCAAAAACTGTTAGGGTTGGGGGAAGGTTTGAACGTGGAGGACTGAGGCTTTGCAGGACCCAGAGGCTGCGAAGCCAGGTTTGGAGTTGTCAGCCTCTACTCCCCACTCCCCACAGCAAGTACCCTGTGCAGCCCATCAAACCCACAGCCATTGCAGCAGCCTGACCATGCTGCTCCAAATGGAAGCTGACCCCCTTGCTACAAAGGGTTTGAGAATTAGAGAGCAGGATATTCAATTAGGATTTACTTTAGCCTTTTTAAAATTCCAAAAGAGGAGAAGAGAGTGTGTCTATATTTGCTCAAGTTATTTAGCACTAGGGGAACTAAACAAAACCTTCGCACCACATCCTTGCTGCCAGGGCGTTGCAGAACCCAGATCCATTCTAGTAATGGAGGAGCGTGCCCATCACTCAGCTGTTGTGTATCAAGGCAGACACTACTACCGCTAGAAGAGAGGTGTGTGAATGCTTGAAAATGTTTGGTGGCCAAGGCAAAAATCATATGCTTAACACTTATGAAAATCCACATAGATAGGAAGGAATACAAAGAGCTTCTACTGCTGCTTGATAAATTGATGCAGTCACACATTATAAAGAAGCAATCCACTTAACTCTGCTGTTATAAGATTTTCTTGGCAATTTTGAAGCATGAACTTACTGCCTCTCCACTCCCTGCTGCCCCATCCTCCAATAGCTTAGCTCTGAGCCCCGACTCTGCATAGCAGAACCCAGAGTCACCTCTGTAATTCATTCTCTGCCCTAACCATCTGCACAGACGTCTCTCACTTAAGTTTTACAGATGGTTGGTAACCTGACAGAGAAGTTTTGGCCAGGAGGGGACTGTTCTTACATTAAATGACCTCAGAGATTCATGGAACAGTTGTTAATCACTGCGCTAGATCCCAAGCCCTTGCACATGTAGCCGAAGCCAAGAGCAGACTTCACAAGCAAGAAGTAACCTTCTTCATGCAGATTATTGGCACTGAGAGCCTCTGTTGGTGCCAAATTCCCAGAACCTAAACTTGTGTGTAGTTGTGCATTATAGGAATATAGAAATGAGATGGAAAAAGAAATTTTCCTAGGCTCTTTTCTACACTTTTCCTGATGCATCACGTGACACCAGTTACAGGAGATATCCTGGTGCTTTATCGAATTAAAAGCGGTTGCATCAGTTGGTCACCTTCCTTTCAATACAGGTGTTGTGTGATAATGTTCATACGGGTATGTTATCTTTGGTTTTCATCCTAACCTCCACTCCAGTCTCTCTCATAGCTGCTGCTGACTCTATTGCCTTATAGCTCACAAACTGGAGGGCGTCAGAGGCTAGAGAGGGAGTGACAGGGAGAGATGGTATATGCAGAGGAAAGGTAGGACATCCGATCAGACAGGAGATGAAGATTGTGAGTAGAATAGTTAAGATCAATTGGTTGCTTGATTAGCTCTGTGCCTTTCCTTCTTTTCTAAGCAGCAAACATATCAGAAGAATTGAAGAAGGAGCAAGACCCCAATGCCCACTTGGAAAGGATAAGAAATAATATGGAGCAGACAATTAAAGACTTTAAAAAAAGGCTGGATGAAGCTAAGCAGACTTTCTTGAAGGGGAGTAGAAAGCAGTTCCAGAAACTAGAATCCAGGGTAGGAGTTTGCCAGAGTAATGATAGAGTCTTGACAACCTCCCAAGACCTTATGGTTCTGGAACATAACACCAGCTCTTCTTTCCTCCCTCATCACTTTTGCTTATAGCACTTCCAGATCTTTGAGAATGTCAGGCCTCAACATATTCATTCATCTTTGCTTGACTTCCGGCCACCAAATGGTCCTTTTTTTGGACTGAATGGAATCTGCCTTCTCTTACTGCTGAGTAAGAATGTGTCTGCTCCCACTTGCCCACACCTGCTCTGGGCTGCCCACAGCTAGGGCTACCCACTGTTTCCAAACACACCCCTATAATTATACTTCTGTGCCTCTGGTTCTGTTACTTCCTCTGCAGATACTGCCACTCCGTAACACCAGAGAAGGGAGAGGGAAAACACTAAATCTAGGAGTAAGAGATCAAGAAAGATTTGATGAAGACGGAGTAAGGGCTGACAGAAATGACATAGTACCTGCCTTCAGGGAGCTGAAAAACAAACAGGAAAACTAGTCTCGAAAATAGGATTATTTATTATTAAAACAATTTCAGTGACTCTGTACCAGGCATATGATAAATGCTACAAGGATGAAAAGAGTATTTGATTGGGATTTGATGGTTCAGAAAGGTCTCTGAAAAATAAGAGCTTTGCCCGTCCAGGAGTTCCTGGCTTACAACATACTCGAGTTAAGATGAACCACACTTACCACCATCTGCTTTTTTATTTTGTACATCTTGTCGTTAGTAACATGCACTACATACATGTTACAGCATGTAATTTGCTGATGTTATTATTCTCAGATGTTCATTTGCAGGTGTTTATATGTAATGTTTCCAATTCCCAAAGACAAATAAAGATTGGATTTATAAAGATACCGTCACGGATTGAATTATGTCCCCCCCAAAATGTGTGTATCAACTTGGTTAGGCCATGATTCCCAGGATTCTGTGGTTGTCCTACATTTTGTGATTGTAATTTTATGTTAAAGAGGAATAGTGTGGGTTTGTAACACCCTTACTTAGGTCACATCCCTGATCCAATGTAAAGGGAGTTTCCCTGGGGTGTGGTCTGTGCCACCTTTTATCTCTCAAGAGATAAGAACCAAAGGGAAGCAAGCAGAGAGTGGGGGACCTCATACCAACAAGAAAGCAGCACCGGGAGCAGAGCATATCCTTTGGACTCAAGATCCCTAAGTAGAGAAGCTCCTAATCTGGGGGAAGATTGATGAGAAGGCCAACAGAGACAGAAAGCCTTCTCCTGGCGCTGACACCTTGAATTTAGATTTTAGCCTACTTTACTGTGAAGAAATAAATTTCTCTTTGTTAAAGCCATCTACTTGCGGTATTTCTGTTATACCAGCACTAGATGACCAAGACAGAATTTGGCACCACGAGTGGGTTGCTGCTCTAACAGATAACTAAAATGTGGAAGTGGTTTTTGAAACTGCAAATGGACAGAGGAGCAGCAGCAACCAAGGGCCAGCAGCAGCACAGAACCTGCAGGGGCAGAGAAGTGGCAGCAGCAGAGAACCTTCAGCAGCAAAGAACCAGCAGCAGAACCAGGAGACCAGCACCAGACAGCACTGGAGACAACTCACGGAGCAAGAGAGCTGAGTGCCTGTGCTCAGGAGGCTTCCTGGCAGAGTGGGGTGCCTCCAGGCACTTATCGATAGAGCTACAGAGCTTTGGAACACTTGCCCCAGCAGGGCAGATGCTGGCGTGAGGCCAGAGGAGCCAAGAGGCCAAGAAACCAGGAAGCAGAACCTGAAGAGACAAGGAACACAAGGAGCTGAGCTGTCTCAGTCCCAAAAGGTATGGCCATGACCTCGGGGGTTTCAAAGGGTGGAGCCGTGGCCTCTGGTGTTTGTAAGGGTGGAGTCACTACTCAGATGGACTAGGAGAATTGTGTACCTAAAGCTGAGAGAGCAGAGTTGCTGTCCCAGTGGGCCTGGAAGGCAGAGCTGAAGCCCAGGGCCGAGCGTCCTCCACTCAGAATCCGGAGAGTGTGTCCAATACCTAGAGTCTGGAGAGCAGGGTCATTGTGCAAATCATCTCAGAGAACACGGGATTATTTTCAAAGCCTTGAAGGCTAATGTAAGGTGTTCTGCTGATTTCCTTGGTGCCTGTTATCCCTTCTTTTCCTCCAGTTTCTCCCATTTGTAATGGAAATGTCTAGTTTATGCCTGTTCTGCCATTGTGCCTTTGGAAGCAGATAACTTGTGTTCTATATTTCACAGATGAAGAGGAATTTTTGGATTTTGGACTTGGAGTTAAGACCTTTGCTATGATATGATGGGATGAATATGTTTTACTTGTTGCAAAGATGTGATTTTTGGGGTGCCAAAGAGTGGAATGTCACAGATTAATTATTTCCCCCCAGAATGTGTATATCAACTTGGTTAAGCCATGATTCCCAGTATTCTGTGGTTGTCCTGCATTTTGTGATTGTAATTTTATGTTAAAGAGGAATAGGGTGGGATTGTAACACTCTTACCAGGTCATATCCCTAATCCCACGTAAAGGGAATTTCCCTGGGGTGTGGTCTGTACCAGCTTTTATCTCACAAAAGATAAAAGGAAAGGGAAGCAGGAAGAGAGTTGGGGACCTCATACCACCAAGAAAGCAGTGCTGGGAGCAGAGCGCATCCTTTGGACCCAGGGTCCCTGTGTGGAGAAGCTCCTAATCTGGGGGAAGATTGATGAGAAGGCCAACAGAGAGAGAAAGCCTTCCCCTGGAGATGACATATTGAATTTGGACTCTTAGCCTACTATATTATGAGGAAATAAATTTCTCTTTGTTAAGGCCATCCACTTGTGGTATTTCTGTTATAGCAGCACTAGATGATCAAGACAAATACTGCTAATAAAATGCAATAATAATGAAAACTAAAAAAAAGGAAAAGTTACATCAGAACCAACTTAGGATGGAGTCGTCAGAACAGAACCCATTCGTGAGTCGGGAACTACCTGTATATGGTACGTTCATACAATGGAATATCATGCTGATTACAAAGGAACGAGGCAAAGCCTGTAATATGTCCCAAAGATGATACCTAACAGCATAACGATGATAAAAGGCACAGGGCAATGGGGGTGGATGTAAATCTTTTTGTGTAATAAAGGGGAGAAATACGAAGACTTGTACATATTTGCTTTTATTTTCAAAAAGAAATGGTGACAGGATTAATAAAAAATGGTCGCCTACAGGAGGACAACACAGAGACGAATGCTGCACCTTCTGGATGCACCTTGTTTAGCTTTTTGACTACAAAACCAACCAAAAACCAAACCCAGTGCCGTCGAGTCATATAAAATATCGACAGGCTTTATAACTTAAAAATAAGTTTAAATCAAAGAGAAAAATAAAGCCGCTGCTAAAATTTTAATATAAATGGAAATGAATGAGGCTAAGTATATACCAAGTTAGGGAAGTACAACGAAGACTCGTTTCCAGTGGCTTTGAAACACAGTGATCTGTCTGAACGTCCCTAGTAGCATATATTCTAAGGACAAAAAAAAAAAAAGAAAAGAAAATCATGTTTTGTAGTTTCAAAATAATATCTTAATATTGCTGTTAACAATTAGACTAATACAATTATCCAACAACATATACAATACTGTCATTAAGAATTAAGATGTTTAGTTTAAGAGAAACACATGTAAGTATAAAATCAAAGAATTGATAATATTTTTCCCTAAAAAAAAAAAAATACATCAGTAATACTCGTATTTCCAACTCAAATTTAAGATTGTATGATTTTTTTTCCAATTGTTATTCATCCAGTTATGGCCCCAAATCAACAATAGCTCAGTAACAATGAGCTTCAGAATACCAGATGATGCTAAGGAATTACGGTTAATTTTCTTAAAAACATTATCACTGTATTTTTTACACAAATAACATATACCTTCTATGTTTGTTTGCCAACCATTCCTCCCTCCAGAGGTATTTTGTAAGCACATTATGCTAAATTTTTACAGCAGTATGTAAAAAAAAAAACTGGCCTAGTGGGCCCTTACAAAAATACCTGGGGGTGGGGGGCATGGCAGGCAAACAAACACGGAAGTGCACATTATTTGCGTAAAATACGGTATAAACCATTATCTGTTAGAAGCACATGAAGTATTTACAGGGGAAATTACGTCTAGGATTTGCTTTAATAAAGTGATTTTTTTTTCTCCCCATGTGTTTTAATCACTTAAAAACAAGATTAACAAGTGCTTAAAAGAAGCAGGTGGGGGCCTCTGTTAGCCTCAAGTCCCAACTGACAGAACTGTGCGGTGAACACGGTAAAAAACCCAAACCAAACCCAGGGCCAAGGGGTCGATTCCAACTCATAGTGACCCTATGGGACAGGGTAGAAATGCCCCGTGGGGTTTCTTTCCAAGGCTGTAAATCTTTACGGAAGCAGACTGCCTCATCTTTCTCCCACAGGGCCACTGGTGGTTTTGAACCACTGACCTTTCGGTTAGCAATCAATGGCTCTAACCACTGTACTACCAGGGCTCCAATGCATTTATCGATATCTATAACATACTCTGCATTTTACTTTATTTTGTCTGCTTCCTCTCATTAGAATGTTTGCTTATACAGGGAAGAGATTTTTGTCTGTTTTATTCAAGGCTGTCTTTCTAACACCTAGACTGGAGTTGTGGAGTTCTGGTGACATAGTGGTTAAGAGCTTGGCTACTAACCTAAAGGTGGGCAGTTCGAATCCACCAGCTGCTCCTTGGAAGCCTTATGGGACAGTTGTTCTCTGTCCTACAGGGTCACTATGAGTCGGAATCAACTCGACGGCAACGGGTTGGTTGGTTAGGCTGAAATCTGGTGCATAGTGGGTATTCTTACATTTTGAATGAATGTTATGTTAACCTTGTTTGTATAACTCTATGAGGCTGCAAACACATTTGACTACGGCTCTCACACAAAGCAGGGGTACATGTGACCAAACATAGACTCAGGGTCTGATTAATTTAAGGAGGCAGAGCTGAACCAGAAGGAAGCTTAACATTAAGTAATGTATTGGCTGAGTCTTTAAAGTGTGCCATCTGTAGTTTACTCTCTGTTATGGATTGAATTATGTCCCTCCAATGCCTGTGTTGTAAATTCTAACCTCTATGCCTGTGGCTAATCCCATTTGGGAATGGGTTGTCTTTTTATGCTAATGAGATATAGAAGAGATTAAAGAAGCCAGCAGAGGAGTGGGGTAAATTAGATGCCCAGACATATGGAGATCTCCAAGGAACCAGGAGGCAGAAGCTGAAGAGACAAGGACCTTCCTCCAGAGCCAACAGAGAGAGAAAGCCTTGGCCTAGAGCCAGTGCTCTGAATTCAGGCTTCCAGCCTCCTAAACTGTGAGAAAATAAATTTGTTAAAGCCATCCACATGTGGTATTTCTGGGATAGAAGCACTAGATGGCCAAGACATTCTTTATATACAATTTGCAATACATACAGTCATACTCATACACATGGAGCACTGGTGGGGAAGCAGTTAAGAGCTACAGCTGCTAACCAAAAGGTCAGCAGTCCGAATCCACTAGCCACTCCATGGAAACCCTAGGGGCAGTTCTACTCTGTCCTCTAGGGTCACTGTGATTCGGAATCAATTTGATGGCAACAGGTTTGTTTTTGGGGGTACACACATACACAAGTGTGTGTGTAATTTTGTAATCTAAGAAGAGCAGCTTATCACATCTGCATGGATTAATTTTTTCACATCCTTCAGAGCCTAAGCAGTCCTTTTATGAACTTACATAAGTTTAACCAACTTACTTTTGGCAAAGCAGTTTTCTCAGAGAGGTCACCCTGTTAACCCCTACCAGAAGGATTGCTTACACATAATCCTCTCACCTAATTCAAATGATCATGCCAAATGGCAAATGCAATGCCAGCTTGTGGCCAGCATGTGGTCTGAGATCCTGGTTTGGTTGCCCATCCATGAGCTGGAAGGTGAACTGGAGGGCAAAGCCTGGGCAGTGCAGAGGCCCAGCCGGGAGCCTGCAGACTTGAGACATGCATCAAAGAACCTACTTATCAGGTACTCCGGGAAAGCAATCTCTGTTTGTCTGCCAGGGCTCCACCCCCTAAGAAATGTGCCCCTTCAAGCCTGAAATGAACGGCCTTCTATGTCCCGTGCAGTTCCCTCTCCATCTTTGTTCTCCCTCAGCAGTAGATGCTAACTCACCCATCCTGCGCTCCCAGGCTATTAGTGGTTTGGGATGGTCCCTTTTCAGAGCACTCAGGAAGCAGAATGTGAGTGGCAAGTTGCAATTAGAAGTGAAAAGCTATTTATACCATCCTTGTTTTTTCACACTTTGCAGTATAGTGTATTCCGGTGAAAAGGCACGTTTATTTTAGGCCGCCATCTCTATAGCACCTTCAACAGTACCAACGCGAGGTCTGCCGCTCCCAGAAAAGGCACGTTTATTTTAGGCACCCATCTCTATAGCACCTTCAACAGTACCAACGCGAGGTCTGCCGCTCCCAGTTGTTCCTGAGGCTGTGCTGTTGTCGAAGACATCAGAGTCTTCCTTGCAGCAGGAAGGATGGTGTTGACGAGAAAACGGAGCACATCAGAAGCTTCCTCTTGTGCTAATTAAGATGAAATGAGCTGCTTGCACGGCTCTTCCTTACCGAATAAATGGCTCTTTGCTAAGATGAGTTAGTCTGACACTTGTGGCGACCGTGCCAGGTATATCAAAGCCGCTGAGGAGCCAGCCCAGGGTATGTGCGGCTAAGTAAGCACCTCGGAACGTGAAACGTGCTGTTTTCCTCCTCTTGGAAGGGGAGGGGGAAGCCGCCTTAGCTGAGGGAGTGAAATACTGCTGGTTAATAATGCCTGGGTTTTTCTTGATTTTATTTTCCCATTGATCTTTCTTATTGTTCCCTTCTGTAAATAACTTCATTATAGAACAAAACTGCAAAGCTACACTTTTTTGGTATTCGCTGTTCCAAGGAGTGGACTCTTGTTCTAGTGTGTTTTATCTTTGTTTCTTCACAGCAGTAATCTTAGTGTTTCTCATGCACTAGCGTGGAGGTGTATTTCTTGATTTCTTCCAAGTGTCTGCACAATGCTTACAGTAGATCTGTTCAATCATGCAATGATTTTCTGCCTTCAAATCAGATAATGTCTATTGAGCATCTGTTTAATGCACCATAATAGGCTAGGCCCTGTAAATCTAAAGAGACATTAGTGGCCCTCCCCTTTCCTTGAAATTAATACCTGGTTTTGAAATATTCAAGGTAGATGCTGAGTAAGTCCAATCTGTCCTCCTCTGATATCAAATAACCATCAGCACTATGAGGCGGGGAGTTTTGCAACAGCTCATTCATAGTGTCAATTGTAAGTGTCATTTTGAAAGGGACACAAATAGAGTTTGCCTTTCCTAGGAAAAATCCTCTGGGGAGATCCTACTATATTGGAAAGGGGATCCAACAACAGTTGCATGGCCAGTCCTCACTAAGTTATTCCTCCCTTAGGTCCCTCTAGCATTTGGAAACCCACTGTATTCTCTCCCAGTGCCTAGAAGAGTATGCTGTAAAGTAGGAAGTAAAATTAGGAACTCGTAACTATTTAGAAGGTTAAGAAAGTTTCTCTGCCCCCCCCTTCTCTACCCACCTGCCCCATTTTACCTTTTGCTGCTTCCTGTATTCAAGAATCTGGGTGTGGATGTTATTTAATCCTTACAAATTCAATCATGAATATAGTATCTCCACATTTTGAGATAAGAAAACAAAATTTGGTTAAGTCACTGTGTTGGCTGGGTTCTCCAGGAACCAGATGAAAGAGATTATCGGAGGTAACAGCTGTAAAAGACAAAAGGGCGAGCAAGAAGGATTGGCCAGAGAAAGGCTTTAGATCACAACAGAAGTCTGACACCTGTGAAAAGAAACGATACAGGAAGGAATATGGGGTAGAAAGAGCCTGAGGCTGTAGTGCAGCTCTGAGCAAGTCTCCGCACGAAGATTAAGGACTCCCATGCTGGGATGAAATGACCAGACTCTCATAACCCTGCCGTGATCAGGTATTGGTTGGGTGCTACCAGGGAAGTGTGTAGCCTCAGCTCAAATGCTGTGGCTAGAGGCTCTGAAGTAACTGCCTTCCTCACAGCTAACTGGTAATATTTTTCTTGAAAGGAAATCCAAGCAGTGCACAACGGTGGGTACCACAGCTACTTCCAAAAACACATTACCGCCCAGTTGATTCTGACTCATAGTGACCCTGTAGGACACAGCAGAACTGCCCCAACTGCCCCATAGGGTTTCCAAGGCTGTAAATCTTTACGGAAGCAGACTGCCACATCTTTCTCCCATGGAGCAGCTGCTGGGTTCAAACTGCCAACCTTTCAGTTAGCAGCTGAGTGCTTACCCACTGTGCCACCAGAGCTCCACAACTACTTTAAAAAAAAAAAAAACAAAACACCAAACCCATTGCCGACAAGTTGACTCCAACTCATAGGCAACCCTATTCAGACACAGTAGAACTGCCCCATAGGGCTTCCAAGGAGCAGCTGGTGGATTTGAACTGCCAACAATTTTGGTTAGCAGCCGAGCTGTTCTTAACCACTGTACCACCAGGGCTGCACAGCTACTTCATTCCTCACAAATCCTTACCTCAGAGCTGAGGTGTGAGCCTTGGCCTAATGTCAAAGCCTTTGTTTCCCAAGTGGGAGGAACATCATTAACATAAGCAACCACTTTTAGCTTTTTTCAGCGTTCTACTATGTGGCCTGCTGACCAACTCTGTCCTCAGTTATTAACAAGTAAGTCTCCGTTAGTTTTAGAATTTCCAATAAACACATAATGTCATAAATCTTCAAATTTCATACCTGAGAGTTAGAGTGATAGGAAGATGATAACAGAAGGAATTTTATTTACAACACAGACTTGTCTCATTTCCCTGCCTAAGTAAACTTAAACATTAGTAATTATCTATTGTCAGATTGTACCTTAAGGGAGGAGAGGGCATTCCAGGTGATGAAAACAGTTTGGGTAAACTTATGGAGGAGGGAGTAAGCAAGGAATCTGTGGGGATACACTAGGAGATGAGTCTCATTGGAATGGGAGGAGCTTGTGGGGGCAGTGGAAGTTAAGTGGGGGGACCACGAAAGGCACCAAAGAAGTTGATATTTGATGGAATGGGTGTGAAAACACTTGAGCAGAAGTGGTATGTCTTAGTTAAATCAGTATCTCAATTGCTAGTAGGCAGAACCCTTTATTCCTTTGAGAAGTCCAACAGTTCCGAAGTGGAGATATATCAGTTAAAGGGTGTAGAAGGGGGCGTATATAGGGCCCCTGCCCACCTGCCTGCTTCTCTTCTTTCTCCCCAGCAGAATGTCCAAGGGTCCATGAAACCCAATTGAGAAACACTGTCTCACCAGATTTCCTTTCTCCAGCCCAAGCCTGAACTCCAATGGAAGCAATGAGAATAGTCACACTAAATTCCCACAGCTTGTGGGATTTTCATCACCATCTGTGCTGATGCCCTTGCCAGAATTCCAGAAATCTTGTCTTTCCTATGTTTCTACTATTCAAAGCCAAGAGTCAGGGAGAAGATTCGTTTTATGTTTTACAAATGTAGCTTTTGTAATAACGGCACTTCATTCATAATGAGAAACCACAGGCAGGTGAGAATGTAGGGAATGAGTTTAGCTGGAATGGGAGGACTGGAGACCCAATGAAGACCAATGGCTTCAACTTCCATCTCAGCAAAGGCTAGTAAGATGCTGTGGATAGATCAGGAGAAGTGACTCAAACTGAGCCACTCAGTAATTGCTCAGAACAGTGGTTATTAATTTCTCAGAACTAGGAGATGAATAGAATTAAATCAGGCCTTCGAACTGATTCATTCTGGTTTGATCCTCTGCCAAGAATTTGCATATGGAATCAGAATCCATGTTTTAACAAGATCCCAGGTGATTCGTGTGTTTACATGAGAGTGTATACATAAGAATCTTATGTATACATAAGAATCACTTGGGGATCTTGTTAAAATATAGATTCAGATTCAGTATATTTGGGGGTGGAAATGAAAATTATCTTCAGGGGTTGAACTGGTTCAAAGCCCTGAATTAAAGCCATTTTTCAAATCACGAACTTTTGTATCAATGCTTAAGAATGTTTCCTTGTCCTTATTTCCTCACGTGAGGCTACCCCAGTGTAGAGTGCTGAATCTTTCAAATCATCTTTGTCTTAGTTATCTACTGCTGGTATAAGAGAAATACCACAAGTAGGTGGCTCCAACAAACAGAAATTTATTCTCTCATAGTTTAGGAGGCTAGAAGTCCAAATTCTGGCCACCAGATCCAGGGGAAGCCTTTCTATATCCGTTGGTTCTGGAGGAAGGTCCTCGTCATCAATTCCCCTGGTCTAGGAGCTTCTCAGCACAGGGACCCTGGCCCAATGGACACACTCTGCTCCTGACTCTTCTTGCTTGGTGGTAATGAGATCCCCCAGTCTCCCTGCTTGCTTCTCTCTTTTATTTATTTTTCTTATTCTTTTTTTTTAAACTGTGCTTTGGGTAAAAGTTTACAGTTCAAGTTAGTTTCTCATACAAAAATTTATACACATATTGTTTTGTAACATTAGTTGCAATACCCACAATCATGACAGCACACTCCCCCCTTTCCACTCCAGGTTCCCTGTGTCCATTTGACCACTTCCTGTCCCTTCCTGCCTTTTCATCTTGCTTTTGGACAGGAGCTTCCCATTTGATCTTGTATATCTGATTGAACTAAGAAGTACATTCCTCTAGTGTATTATTTTTTGTTTTATAGTCCTGTTTAATCTTTGTCTGAAGAGTGGGCTTCGGGAGTGATTTTAATTCTGGGTTAGCAGTGCATCTGGGGACCATAGTTTCAGGGGTCCTTCCAGTTGCTTCTCTCTTTATATCTCAAAAGGAATTGAATCAAGATACAACCTAATCCTGTAGATTGTGTCCTGCCTCATTAACATAACTACCTCTAACCCTGCCTCATTAACATCATAAAAAATCATAGAGGTTAGAATTTACAACGAGTAGGATAATCACATCAGATCACAAAATGGAGGATAACCAGCCAATACTGGGAATCATGACCTAGTTGATACACACATTTGGGGTACACAATTCAATCCATAACAACATTCATTTGCATACCTATGCACTTTCAGGAAGAGGAAGACAAGAAAAACTAACAGGACACAGACTATGATGGGTAAATTTAAACTAAAAGTGCAAAGTTACTAGCAGCAAGTAGAGGCAGCGTTAAGTATATGGGGGCAGTTGCAGCCCCATGGATTCTCAGCCATTTTTGATTAATGGGCTAAGTGATCCTGAGCTAGGTGAGCAGCTTGCCAGAAAGGATGATCTTGGTTTGATGTTTGCTCAGTCCCCTGTTTTTCTCAAGCTAGAGCTGTCATGCACAGTAGAAATTGTTTGAGCTACTTTCCCTTCAGCGAGCCAGCGCTTTCTCCCTGGACCTTGCGGTTACACCCAAACATGTGTGCTTCAAAACATGAGCTAAGTAAGGACAGGTGTCATGTAGGACGGCAAGTTTATGGCAAGGTAGCCACGCTGGAGCCTCCCCAATCCCAAAACCTTGGGTGAACAAAAACAAGGTTCACGGTTTTTTTTCACCTGATGAGCCTTGACATGGTTGTGAACAAAATCATTATCATCACCTGAAATGTACTTGCCCTGCTAGCTAGTGTCCATATCCACATGAATGATAACTGCTAAGTACCATAAATATTGGGTTATACCTAATAATGTCCCTTGAGAGGTTTTGACTTGATTTTTTAAAATAATTTGGGTTAAAGTACTGCTGTGATTACCTATTGACATATACAATTTTAATAAAAGCCCCCTTCTACCCAAAAGTAGAATAGAGTGTTGAACTGACTACAAATGACTGTGGTTATTCTACCACCTACCAAGTCTGTGAAAGCTGTACTATATCCAGTTGGTGGAAAGTACTGACCAGGTTCTGAATTTCCAGGGAACAACAGTTATAAAATGGATCTAGTGCTTACTGGAAAGTCTGAATCTCTATAGGCAGTCTGCTGGGTTATGAATGTCTGACTTATAAATAATTCATATTTGCCCTTTAATGTTATGTAAATGTGCCCTGACTCTGAAATGATTGAAGCCCTGGTGGCATAGTGGTTAAGGGCTATGGCTGCTAACCAAAAGGTCGACAGTTCAAATCTACCAGGTGCTCCTTGGAAACACAAT
Organism: Elephas maximus indicus; assembly: GCF_024166365.1. Classification (NCBI taxonomy): domain Eukaryota; kingdom Metazoa; phylum Chordata; class Mammalia; order Proboscidea; family Elephantidae; genus Elephas; species Elephas maximus. The sequence continues at coordinate 80,629,557 of NC_064836.1, read as the reverse complement.
GGGGCAGTTCTACTCTGTCCTATAACGTCGCTATGAGTCAGTCTGAGTTGAAATGATTGAACCTACCCTTACTCACAGCAAATTCTTCATCACAATCACCTTCACTTGCTGTACCTGCCGTTCAAAAGGCTTCGAGCCTTTTCTGGCACTAAAACCAAAACCAATCCCACCGTATCGAATTGATTCTGACTTACAGCAACCCTATAGGACAGGGTAGAACTGACCCATAGAGTTTCCAAGGAGCACCTGGTGGATTGGAACTGCTGACCTTTTTGGTTGGCAGTTGAGCTGTTAACCACTACACCACCTGGGCGGTGGTTAAGAGCTTGGCTGCTCTAAAAACCAAAAAAAAAAAAAAAAAAAAAAAACCTGTTACCGTTGAGTTGATTCTGACTCATAGTGACCCTCTAGGACAGAGTAGAACTGCCCCATGGGGTTTCCAAAGAGCACATGGTGGATATGAACTGCTGACCTTTTGGTTAGCAGCCATAGCTCCTAACCACTACACTACCAGGGTTTCCTGGCTGCACTAAATTAAGGCTAAATAAGAACATGCACCTGTTCCCACCTACCTACAAATTCAACTTACAGACATACTTAGGAACGTATCTTGTTCGTAACCTGGGGACTGCCTGTACATCGTACCAAAATATGATATTCCATTCAATACTCAGAAGTTTGGATTCCTTTCACACACGTTTCAACTTCCTCATGTCAGAGCAGGGAAAAAAAAAAAATGACTATGTAGGCACTGAGATTTCCTTCCTTTTTTTTTTTATTTTAATAGGGAGCACAAGCCAATCAATATCTTTTCAAGTAGAAGCAGCAACAACGCCAGCTGAACGAACCTAAAGAAAGAGCAGAAATAGCCGAATCTGAAGTCAATAACCTCAAGATTAAAGCAAAAGAGTTTTGGGAAAAAGTTACAGCAGACACTCACTTCAGCTCTGAGCTTTAAAGCACCTGCATTTGGGTCTTACGTCATGGCAAGGATCAGTATAACAAGAAGTGTCCTGTTTCTCTCTCTAAAAACCTTAAAAAAACACAAACCAACAAGGGTCCAATAAATCTTCACATATTTATTACATTATACTTGTCCAGGTAGTGCAGTGCTAAGTAGTTGTGTAGGAGGCATGTCGTATGTTGTATTCATACTTCGCAAATGGTCAGTTCCAGGTTAGATCGAAGGCTCTAAGCTCCAGGCCCAGATCTATGTGTACAGAGTCAGGAGCCCAGGGAGCAAAGATGATTAAAAAAGCATGAATGAGTCTGCTTGAAATCTTGAATGAGCTTTTCCCATGGTAGACAAGCAGGTGACTTTGTGCTGTATCAATATGGAGACGTGGGGAGAGAGGGTTAAAACTGAGGCAGTGGAGGGAACAAACACAAGTCTTTTCTTTATTTCTGGTCCTGTCCCAACACAGAAAATGCATATTTCTACATCTCTCTAGTCCATAAACATGCTGTTCTGATCTCTTGGTAAAGACCACCTCCTACTTTTCCAGGCAAAGAGGCAAAGTGACAAAGGATACCAGCCACTCCTACTTTTATAGGCAAACGACAGAGTGACAAAGAATACTGAGCTGACTGGCAGGGCCAGGGTAGCCACAGCTTCCTTACTTGTGATTTTTCCATGAACACATAGCCTTTAATCGAGGTCTGGCTTTAGGAAAAGCAAGTTACAGGAGCCTGGATAATGTGATATTAGCCACCTTTCATAGAATGTCAGCAAAGCACTCAGCACAGTGCCTAGCACAGACAGACACTATTGTTTTATTTATTTTTTTAAATCTGGTTCATGCCTGGTAGTCTTATTTATTGTAAATGGAATACTAATAACCCTGTAAGTTAAGTAGGTTAGTAGCTGAGTGCTTTAACCACTGCGCCACTAGGGCTCCTCCTTCCAAGGTTAATGGGAATTTTTTGATCTTCAAATGCATGTAGGCTGCCTTCTAAACATTTCACACAAAAGATTAAAGAGATTCAAGAATCCTTTAAATGCTGGTGTTAAAAAATAAATTAATACTTGTCCTTTACTCCACACTGCCTCTTAATGGGTGGTACTAATGTAAGACCTCCTCACTCCAATTATGTTCAGAAATTGGTGGGTTGGTAAATGTTTATTTATAACTGAAAATAGTGAACTTTGGTCATTTGGTCCCCACATCTATTATTTTATGTTTTTAGCCACTAAGGGTGGGAGTTGATAAAGTTTTCTCTTAGCTCTGTGATACAGATATAATCACAGTTAGACACTTTGAACTTGTGGTAAAACCCTTCTAATGGACATACATGTGGATCCATGCTGGTACATAGACTTTCAACACTGGGGCAACTTCTCACACCAGAACTTCTCTGATAGGTGGTCTGGTGGCTTTGTATTGTGTCAATTTAGCTAAGTCAGAGGTACATTTCCTGGAATTTTCTTCTCTTTCTGGTTCTTGGTTGAAGTTGGTCACAGGAGAAATTTGCACCAGATTTGGAAAGCAGAAGTGAAGGGACAGACATTTTTTATGCTTATGAGGTCAGTGTACAGCCCCAGGCACTGTGACAGCTCACATAAATTACCCCAGGCCAAAAAAGTGAGCTAGTAGATCAGGGACAGCTCCCTGGACCCGCAGCCCTTCCAGCTGCCTCTGGTCTCTTCCTTTAGCTTTGCAAACTCCTGGCCAGGTGAGCTTAGCGCCACAGCAAAGGCTGCCGGCAGGTCACCCACAGCATCAACACCGGACACAGATGCAGGTTTCAGTTGTTCTTAGGGGTTTCAGTTCATCCTCACTCTCCCCACTTCATGTCTAGCTCTCCTCCATGACTGCTGACCCAACACCAGTTGCAGATGGCACAGTCCTTCATAGACTCCTTCACCAGCTCCCACAATTGTGTAAGGTTTAGTCCCTAGGAGAAATCCTTATTCTATGTCATTCTGCGCAGTTTTGCTTTGCTGATGCAACCCCAGCTCATGCAGATGGTTCTGGATTAGATTATCTGCCATCCTCAGTGCGTTGGTTTTGGTCTTGAAATTTTTCCCCTCATAGATGCAAGAGGACTACAGCGGTTTTGAGCATTGGCTTCTCATATAATGTCCTGTGTCCCCTTTTTAAAATTAAGAAAACATTTTCCCAGAAGTGCTCTCCAATACTTCCTATCCTATTGGCCATCTATCTTCATGTGTCTGTGATAAACCAATCTTGTAACAAGGGGAATCCAATCACCAAGGTTGGTTCAGACAGATCCCCTTGAAAGACAGTATTACTCCAAGCAATGGGGTTCTGCAATTCACAGGGAAAAGTAAACCTTGGTGGCTTAGTGGTTAAGTGCTACGGCTGCTAACCAAAAGGTCGGCAGTTTGAATCCACCAGATGATCCTTGGAAACTCCATGCGGCAGTTCTACTCTGTCCTAAAGGGTTGCTATGAGTCGGAATTGACTTGGCAGCAATGGGTTTGGTTTTTTTGTTTTTAGTCACTGGGCATCTACCATGCTGTATCTAAAACACTGGGCTCCCCTTTCTCATCAATCTTAACCCAAAGAGAGAATATTTAACATGTAACTTTCCTAAAGTTCTTGCCCCCAACATGAATTAAAAAAAAAAAAATTCTCTAAAATTAAGTTGGAAATTATCCTTTAATAAGCCAATATTTACATCCAAGAAACATCTCTATTTTCCTAACTTTTTTTAGAAATTTGCTACTGGCAGATTGCCAATCCTGAAATCTGAGAGCTATTGTTTTTCTATGCCCCCTACACACATTCAGTAAAGTCAGAGTATTAACAAACTTCATCTTGGGGACATAAATCCTGTTTTATGGTTTATTTTTAAAATTAGAGTCCCTCACTTGGACAAAATTCATATAGAAGGAACCAAGATTACTAGGAGGAAGAAATGCCAGACACATAAACATTAACTCAATGACATTTTTCTTTACTATGGAGTCCTTAGTACGCTCTTTATTATTTATGAAGACCTGTTACAGCATCATGGAAAACATCAATACAGTTAAAGTCAACAACACTATGTACGGGTAAGAGATTGTGAAACTGAGGCCAGAGGATAGCTAAGAGAAAATTGCACCAGGTGGTATTATTCTGTGGTGGAATCACCACAGTTCAGGGTTTGTTTTATCCTGTATACTATGAATCAAAAGTTTGATTGGCTAAGTCAGTCACAAAAAAGCTGGTACACTAACAAATTCATACGCTTAACAACAGTAGACTTTCTCTTTCTCATGAATTGACTAAAATTAAGGAGAACAGAGCATCAAGTCAGCTGGGCTTTGCGTTCTATCTTTGCATAAAAATCTGCATGGAAACCTAAATTTACTAGAAGGCTGACTTAGAACAAGCCAGAGAGTTAATCAAATTATCTTCATGGCTAGGGTCACTTAGCTAGGCATGTACTCTGGCAGATATAACCCAACTGCAGAGATGCAGGGTGAATTACTGGGCTATAGGGCCATCTGCCCTAGGAAAACTTGAAGATACTGACATTCTTGCTCTCTGGGGTCCCTAAGACTAACCCCACTAAATCTTGCTGAGTAAGCTGATATTATTATTCATATAAAACTAACAAGCAATATCTTATAAAATCAATCAAGCTTCTATTTCTAGGTCCTGGTATTTCACCTTCTCAATAAAGTGACTTCTGCTCCTACCTGCTGTCTCCCCATCATCAGCTGATCTGTGTTTGAATCACCTCTTAGGATACATCACTTCCGGCTTCTTGGTGGTAACTTCTCTCTAGCCTTCTGTACAGGTTACAACAGAAATGGAATTGAGAAAGACAGTTCCTTTCTTCTTTGAATTGGAATCCTTAGCCCAGGCATTTATGATTTTGATGGAGCTGGGGTTGTCAGTGAATGGTACTTAGGTCTCCAAGTGTGAATACAGCAGAGATACTGGAAAACAGGATGGTTGCAAAGTCTTTGGAGGGGTAGAATTATCAGCTCTTGAAAGCCATTGTCCGGGATAAAAAAAAAAAAAAAAAAAAATAGCAGTGAAGAAATGGGAGATGAAGTCATTAGGTATTAAGAACGCTTCTCATGTGTTGTCATGCTTCTGGTTCCATTTCTCTTACTGGTTGGGTATCTGAAAGAAGCTGGAAGCAAGAAAAACTGACTGTAAATAGCTGTTGTCCAGGACAGAATATCTTAAGTATTTAATGATGTTAGTGTTTTGGGGGAGGGGAGCTGTAAGCGATTGCTTGCATCTATTATCAAAGATCCATGACACAACTATGAAATAAGTAGTTATGAAATCTGGCTGTCATCAATTTTAGTCTCCTGGTCAGATCTTCCTGAGTTTTAACGAGTGGAAAAATGAGTTTTACTTTACCCTTTGCCTTTATTCATATTCTGATTAATGGAACTCACAAATGATAAAAGGTAAGGCAGCTAAAGGGAAGTATACAATCAAACTATAACTTGTGAACTGAATTATCAGTCTCCAAGGATCAAAAGGTGATGGCAAAAGTGTGGAAATCCAGTATATCTGAGCATAGGCAGAAACTGTCATCTGCTTTGCTCTATTTTATCTTTCTCTATGTCTGTATCCACTTCTATACAATCCCATGTTTCCATCAAGAGTAAGTACATTGGAGCAGCTTCATACACACATACCATTTGAGATCTTCTCAACAAATTACAATAGGAGACGAGAAGAGCAACAGTTTATTTAAGCAAGTAGTGTCCCTTTAATTACAGATGTTGGAAAAGATCTAATTGTATTTTTTTTTTCCTGCTATTCTATCCTGCAATCATTCTGCCTTTCCTTCTCTCTATAAAAGACTTGTATGATGATATGTGAATCAGTCAAAACTTTGGCTACATTTTAACAGCCACATTCTTATACTACAAATGGTTTGATAAAGGAAATGCCTTACCACGTTTCCCTCTGCATTACCAGCATGCTCATCAGGAGAGTCAGGACTACAACTTTCTAGAGGATAAAAGAGAAGAAACTTAAAAAAAAAAAAAAAATCTCTTTATAGACACTCAAGTTCTCCCTTCTCCTATCTCAATATGATTACGTTATTAGAATCACTTAGTCGCTCCCTCTTTCATGCCCTTCTTCCCACAAACAGCATTACAAATGCGGTCACTGTAGAAACACATTATCAGCAGCAACAGCAGGGAACTCTTATGACTGACTCAGGTGCTCCAAAGGGGAATCAAGGCAGTTCGACCAGACCATCATCCCTGGCTCTTTAAGGATGTCGACCTGGTACCTACCAACTACTAACGATGGAAAAGCAATGGCCAACGAGCCACTGAAAGAAGTGGTTAAGGAATAAACAATGCTGTGTTATTTCTCAAGGAAGGCCTTCCTACTGGACCTTACCAAAATTTGACCATTTTATACATTTCCTAAGCTAAGAACATTTTAAAACAGAGTAATAGAAAAGAGAATTAAAAAAACAAAACACATTGAAATATATAGCCATATGACACTACAATCAGGGACCTGAAGGTAGGCAAGGTTTTGTGGCTTTTATTAAAACAGGTTTATCTGTATTTTAAGCCCGTTTTTTTTAAACCACAGACCATAGAACTTTTTTTTTTCTTTTTTAAAGTGGGCAATACTGTAATATAATTTTTGCCAATATCCTCTGATCCTCCAGAGCTAGTTTTCATCTGGCTCTTTGCCATGGAAGGCTCACCTAGATGGGTTCCATTAGCAGTTGTCTGTTCCTTTTAGGTCCTAGGTGGGTGGGAGATCAGAGAGAGGGAAAAGAAAGAACAGGGAGTCATTCCCCAGCTCCTGCCTTTAAGGTCACCCTGACTGGCTGGGTCCCTTAACAGTGGCACCGCTAGAGGAGTACAGGGGGCTGCTGATTGTACAGGGTAACACTATCAGAGAGGGTGACACCAAAATAACTGTCCTTAAAATTTTTGTGCAGTGTTTCAGCAGAAATTTATTATTTTTTACAAAAATATCCCTGTACTTAGTTACATCTCCATGCGTCTGTCAGTTTGTCATACTGTGGTGGTTTGCATGTTGTTGTAATGCTGGAAAGTATGCTACCAGTACTTCAATTACCAGCAGGATCACCCGTGATGGACAGATTTCAGCAGAGCTTTCAGACTAAGACAGTCTAGAAAGAAGGACCTGATGGTCTACTGCTGAAAAAAATAGGCCGATGAATGCTTAATGAATAGCAGTGAAATATTGTCCAGTATAGTGTTGGAAGATGAGCCCCTCAGGTTGGAAGGCACTCAAAATACGACTGGGGAGGAGCGGCCTCCTCAAAGTAGAGTTGACCTTAATGACATGGATGGAGTAAAGATTTTGAGACCTTCATTCATTGTTGTGGCGGGACTCAAATTGAGATGAAGCAACATCTATTAATAATCAGAACAGAGGATGTACTAAGTATAAATCTAGGAAAATTGGAAGTTGTCAAAAATTAAATGGACCACACAAAGATCGATATCGTAGGCACTAGTGGGCTGGAATGGACTGGTATTAGCCATTATGAACCAGACAACCATATGGTCTACTTATGCCAGGAATGACAACTTGAAGAGGAATGGTGTCGCATTCATCATCAAAAAGAACATTTCAAGATCTATCCTGAAGTACAGTGCTGTGAGTGATAGGATAATATCCATACATCTACAAGAAAGATCAGTTAATACAGCTATTATTCAAATTTATGCACCAACAACTAATGCCAAAGACAAGGAAATTGAAGACTTTTACCAACTTTTGCAGTCTGAAATTGATCAAACCTGCAATCAAGATGCATTGATAATTACTGGTGATTGGAATGTGAAAGCTGGAAACAAAGAAGGATCGGTAGTTGGAAAACATGGCCTTGGTGATAGAAAAGACATCAAAAATTGCATGATAGAGTTTTGCAAGACCAAGGATTTCTTCATTGCAAATAACTTTTTTCAATGACTTTAACAATGACCGTACATGTGGAACTTGCCAGATGAAATGCACAGGAATCAAATTGACTAAATCTGTAGAAAGAGAGATTGGAAAAGCTCAATATCATTAGTCAGAACAAGGCCAGGGGCTGACTGCAGAACAGACCATCAATTGCTCATATGCAAGTTCAAGCTGAAGCTGAAGAAAATCAAAGCAAGTGCAGGAGAGCCAAAATACTACCTTGAATATATCCCACCTGAATTTAGAGACCACTGAAGAATAGATTTGATGGATTGAACACTAATGACTGAAGATCAGACAAGTTGTGGAATGACATCAGGGATATCATACAGGAAGAAAGCAAAAGGTCATTTAAAAGAGAGAAAAGCTGAAAATGGACGTCAGAAGAGACTCTTAAACTTGCTCTTGAACTTATAGTAGCTAAAGCAAACAGAAGAAATGATGAAGTAAAAGAGCTGAATGGAAGAATTCAAAGGGGGCTTGAGAAGACCAAGGAAAGTATTATAATGAAATGTGCAAAGACCTGGAGATAGAAAAATAAAAGGAAAGAACATGCTCAGCATTTCTCAAGCTGAAAGCACTGAAGAAAAAAATTCAAGCCTTGAGTTGCAATATTGAAAGAATCTTCAGAGAAAATATTGAATGACACAGGAAGCATCAAATGAAAATGGAAGGAATACACAGAGTCACTGTACCAAAAAGAATTGGTTGACTTTCAACCACTTCAGAAGGTAGCATGTGATCGATAACTGACAGTACTTAAGGAAGAAGTCCAAGCTGCATTGAAGGCACTGGCGAAAAACAAGGCTCCGTGAAGTGACAAAATATCAACTGAAATGTCTCAACAAATGGATGCAGCTCTGGAGGTACTTGTCTATGTCAAGAAATTTGGAAGATAGCTTCCTGGCCAACTGACTGGAAGAGATCCATATCTGTGCCCATTCCAAAGAAAGGTGATCCAACAGAATGCAGAAATGATCGAACGACATCCTTAATATCACACAAAAATAAAATTTTGCTGAAAATCATTCAAGAGGAATTGCAGCAGTACATCAACAGGGAACTGCCAGAAGTTCAGGCTCGATTCAGAAGAAGACATTGAATGAGGGATATCATTGCTGATGTCACATGGACCTTGGCTGAAAATAGAGAATACCAGAAAGATGCTTACCTGTGTTTTATTGACTATGCAGAGGCATTCAACTCTGTGGATCATAACAAATTATAGATAACATTGCAAAGAATGGGAATTCCAGAACACTTAATCGTAATCATGAGGAATCTGTACATAGACCAAAAAGCAGTCGTTCAAACTAAAAAAGGGGATACTGAGTGGTTTAAAGTCAGGAAGGGTGTGCATCGGGGTTGTATCTTTTCACGATACTTATTTGATCTGTATGCTGAACAAATCTGAGAAGCTAGACTATATAAAGAATACAGCTTCAAGATTGGAGGAAGACATTAACAACCTGTGATATGCAGGCGACACAATCTTCTTTGCTAAAAGTGAAGAGGACTTGAAACACTTATTGAAGATCAAAGACCACAGCCTTCAGTATGGATTGTACCTCAGGATAAAACAAAAATTCTCACAACTGGATCAATAAACAACATCATGATATATGGAGAAAATACCAATGTTGTCAAGGATTTCATGTTACTTGGATTTTTTTTTTTTGGATCCATAGCACCATGGAAGCAGCAGTCGAGAAATGAGATGATGTGTTGCACTGGACAAATCTGCAGCAAAAGCCCTCTTTAAAGTGTTGAAAAGCAAGAATGTCACTTTGAGGACTAAGTTGTGCCTGACTCAGGCTATGCTGTTTTCAATTGCCTCTTATGCATAGGAAAGCTGGACGATAAATAAGGAAGCTCAAAGAATTGGTGCCTTTGAATTATGGTGTTGGTGAAGAATATCGAATATACCCTGGACTTACAGAAGAACAAATATATCTGTCTTGGAAGAAGTACAGCCAGAATGCTCCTTAAAAGTGAGGATGGCGAGACTTCGTCTTACATACTTTGGACATGTTATCTGGAGGGAACAGTACCTGGAGAAGTACATCATACTTAGTAAAGTAGAGAGTCAGCAAAAAAGAGAAAGACCCTCGAGGAAGTGGATTGACACAGCGGCTGCAACAATGGGCTCGAACGCAACAAAGGTTGTGTAAATTGTGCAGGACTGGGCAGTGTTTCCTTCTGTTGTACAGAGGGTCACTATGAATTGGAACAAACTCAATGGTACCTAACAACAACAAAAGTTAGTTATAAAAACAAAAACTTTTTTCATAAGCCCAGGTTACATGTTATCAATATATCTACAAGGCTAAAAGTGTGTGTTAATCTACTTTTTGAACTTTTTAATTTGCTTCTTTCAGAGCTGTCATTATTATCCAACTATAAGGACACCAAATCATGTGGTTTCCTCCGCACACACTAAAAGTACATGCTGTTGTTTTCGTTGATGCCAGTGTCTTTACATTTACTGATTTGTCAAGTTTTCTGGTGTTTCAACTGCATTATTGTGGTAAGTAGTATTTATGAACCTATACCAATAACTTTTTTGAGAAAGAAGTAGTAATTAAAGGAAAAGGAGAAAAATCAAAACATAAATAATTTAGGCGGTGTGTCTGATATCGTAATATAAAGGTGTAATTTTGATTTCGCTGGTTGTTTATGTCACTACTATTGCCGTTACATTCAGTGATATACATGAATTACAATTTACAAATAACATTAGTACAAAAAACATTACTAAGGATTCAGTATGGTCTAGTACCAGAGGAGATCCATGGGGGGGTGACACCATGAGTTACTGTACTGGGTGACACCAACCATAGTGATCCCACTGTCCCTTGACTAAAGGCCTTCGTTCCTTACAAGGCAGCTGACATTGCATGACTTTATCCTTCCAGGTTTTGAGAACTGCCACCTCTCTTTGTCCCTTCATTTGCATTCCCTTTTGTACAATTTTGAGTGTGCCATGTGTTTTTTGTTGGGACTTGACTTATGCATATTTTCAATACAGAAACTAAGCAATCATCCCTGAGCAAAATACAATGACCTCTCTCTTACAATTTAAACCTAATCCAATCACAAATATCATTATATTAGGTCAGGGGTTGCAATTGAGAAAACAAACTAGAATGCCTATGACCTACCATTTATCTCTTTCTACTGGTCAGATAAGAGACAGGAGCAACCAGTGAGGGGCCTAGCCTGCCTACTAGTACAAACAATCATAGGGCTACAAGTGGTGAAACTCTTGCTGTCACCTTTAAAAGCGTTTCTTTAATTGTTGTTTATAAGCTTCCACACAACATGGCACTATAGACAGAAACACCACGCCATCCCTCCACAACAAAGATCTGAAAAACTAAGTAGAACAGAGACAAACTTCAGTCCTTGAACCTTAAGCATTAAATGAAGAGATAAAGAACTCAGCCAAGCACTGAATAGAATAAGAAACTGACAAAGAGAGTGAGGGGAGCTATGTGTTGAGGTCTCCTATCGGCTAACACAGCATGGATTCACCGTCTTGGACTCCTATTGGAGATCAGCAGACAAGGAGTATAAGAAAGTAGTTTCATGGAGCTCCTGGCACGAGACGGAACACCCAGTAACCAGTGATAAATGTTTTCTCACTCCCCCCATCCTTCTCCTCTCTTCTCGACCTCCCCCACATCATAGTTGGATGTGGTTGCTCAGCCAGCTGAAAAGTCCAGGGTCTGTGCCCCTTGGATTTGCCCCACCCACGTCAGAGATCAGTGGACAGGGAGTACAGGAAAGCACCTTACAGGCACTTCCAGTAGAAGACAGAGCACCCAGTAACCAGCAATATACGCTTTCCCATCCCCCATCCTTCCCCCTGCTGCTCAGCCTCCTCTGCTTCGCACTGGCTGCAGTCTCTTGGGCAGGAGGCACTGGCTTTGGTCCCTTCCACTTGGATTCACTGTACCTACACTGGCCAGCTCCCAGAGTGCCATTTGTGTGTTGCTAATGTTGCTTTTTCCCGCTTCTTTTGGTTTCTTCCGTGCCTCTCACTACCACACCCTCATTTCTCTCAAACACCTGGCTCTGTCTGCCATCTTTGCTTCTTCTTGAAAGGCTGTGAAACTACTCAGCTGTGGAATAGCTTCCCTAGCCTGCTGCGACACTAGTGGGATCCCTGGGGCTTGCCTTTTTGTTTTTTATTTGTTTTGTTTGTTTGTTTCCTTTTTCTTTTGAGGCTTGGGAGCCCCTTCTAGCCAGCTGTACTGTATGGCTTGGGAGCCACTTGCCCAGTCTGCACAGCTGCACTGGTGGGACCCCTGGGGGTATTTCTTCTTTTTTTTTTTTTTTTTTGTCTTTCTTCATTTCTCAGTTTCTCATCTCTCTATACTTACCTTCTTATCTTGTCTCCTGAATACCTGGCACCGTGTGACATCTCCACCCGTTCTAGCCAGGCTGTACTACTTGGCTTGGAAACCACTTCCCCAGTATTTGCAGCTACGTGGGATCCCTGGAGGCTTTTCTTTTTCTAATTTTTATTTATTTATTTCCTTTGTCTTCCCTCACCTCTTTTGTTTTTCTCCATTTCTCAGTTTCTCATCTTTCCACTTGAATGGAAAGCTCCTTTAGCACTTTTTTTTGTTTGTTTATTTTGGCTCCTGTTTCTCTCTCCTCTTTCCCATACCCATCTTAGCTCCACACATTGCAACCTCCCCCCTCCTAACTGCCTGTCTGCACTGATCACTGAACCTCACACCCCTGAGCAGCACAGGTGCAGCCTACCAGAACCTGCCCTGCGCTGATTCCCAGCCCTCCCTGTTGGCCCTAGTATGTGCCACAAACAACCCATCCCAGCCCTCCCCTTCAGCTGGACCTCCCCTACTGTACCATAGCTGAGCAAATGGCCCTGCCCATTGGAAAAGGAGGTTAGAAGTACTGTGCATACAGATGAGCAAACAACAAAGAATGTATAGCCCTCTGCTCAGACATAACCAAATAAAAAAGCAGGACAAAAACAAACCTACATTCAGTAAATGAAGAAAATAACTACTGAATGTCCTGAAGATAGCAGACAATATCAAAACATATATATAAAAAAAGGATAGAGTGATTCTAGTTGGTGTCTATAATAAAATACCAGATGACTTTTCAGTAGAGGAAAAGGCGCTAGAACTGCCTGATAGGGAATTCAAATCTCTAATATTCAGAGCTATCCAATAGTTGAAACAAAAAGCAGGCAAAAATTATGAAAAATAGATAAATTCCTGGAAAAGACAGACAAATTCATGGAAAATAAGACAAAAAAATGGAAAAATTCAGAAAAATAATACAAGAAAAAAGGGCCAAAATGAATTCACAACTGGAAATCATACAAAAACTAGAAATCCAAAAGATAAACATCAAAGTTTCAGAAATGGACAGTGTTGTCGAAGGGCTTAGGAGCAGGTTTGAAATGATGGAAAACAGGATCTGTGAAGCTCAAGACAAACACTTGGGTACAACTCTGATGAAAAATCAGAAAAAAGAATGAAGAAACCCTGAGAATTATGTGGGATACAATCAAAAACAAAAAATTTGCAAGTGATCGGAGTTCCAGAACAGGGGGAGAAAACGAAAAACACAGAGAGAATCACTGAAGAGTTGCTGACAGGAAACTTCCCTAATATCATGAAAAATGAAAAGCTGACCATCCAAGAAGCTCGACAAGCCCCATATAGGATAGGCCCCAAAAGAAAATCACCAAGGCATATCATAATCACACTCACTAAAACCAAAGACAAAGAAAGAATCCTGAGAGCAGGTCGAGAAAAACAAAAAGCCACATACAGAGGAGAAATAATAAGACTAAGCTCTGATTATTCACCAGAAAACATGCAGGCAAGAAGGCAATGGGATGACATATATAAAACCTCGAAAGAAAACAATTACCAATCAAGAATAATATATTCTGCAAAACTCTTGTTCAAATATGATGGTGAAATTAGGACTGTCTTTTTTTAGTCATCTAGTGCTGCCATAACAGAGATACCACAAGTGCATGGCTTTAACATAGAGAAATTTATTTTCTCACAGTCTGGTAGGTTACAAGCCCAAATTCGGGGCGTTGGCTCCAGGGGAAGTCTTTCTCTCTCTGTTGGCTCTGGAGGAAGCCTTCCCCTGGTCAAGGAGCTTCTCAGGCACAGAGACCCTGTGTCCAAAGGACGCACTCTGCTCCTGGTGCTGCTTTCTTGGTGGTATGAGGTCCCCCTGTCTTTCTGCTTGCTTCTTTTTATATCTCAAGAAAGATTGCCTTAAACACAATCTAATCCTGTAGGTTGAGTCCCGCCTCACTAAAACAACTGCCACCCACCCTCCCTCATTAACATCATAGATGCAGGATTTACAACATATAGGAAAATCACACAATACTGGGAATCATGGCCTGGCCCAATTGATACACAAATTTTGGGAGGGACATAATTCAATCTATGAAAAGGACATTTCCCGATAAACACAAATTAAGAGAATATGTAAAAAATAAACCAAACTTAAAATAATTACTAAAGAAGGTCCTTCAGTCTAAGAACAAACAACGTCAGACCACAGACTGAAGCTAGGACACAAGATCACACCAGCCAGATACCAACCTAGGAAATTAACTCTCAGGGGCTATCCAAAACTAAAAGAATTACAGCAGGGAACCAGAGATGTTAATCTGCAAATGACAACAACCTCAGAACAATAAAAGAGGGAATAAATGGTATAGGTATAGAACTTCCTAATGAAGAGGAAGGCAAGGTGATACCAAGTAAGAATACACTGATTCAAACCTAGGAAGATAAGGGTAAATTTCATGGTAACACAAAGAAAGTTAACAAATCTACTCATCAGAATAAAGAAGAAAAACATAAAGTCTCAATAAAAACAAAATCTACAAAAACAAAAGAAATGAAAAAAAAACACCCATAAGTAAAAGGAATTCAGCACAGTAGAGTAAGAGGAACAAAGAAAATGTCAGCACCAAAAAAAAAAAAAAAAAGCACTGCAAAACGACAGCAATAAACTCACACTTATCAATAATTACACTAAATGTAAATGCACCCATAAAGAGATAGGGAGTGATGGATTGGATAAAAAAACAGGATCCATCAATAGGCTGTCTACAAGAGACACACCTTAGAAAAAAAGATGTAAATTTATTAAAATGAAAGATGGAAAAAATATATCAAGCAAACAGGTATCAAAAAAGAGCAAGAGTGGCAATACCAATCTCAGATAAAATAGACTTTGAAAGAAAATCTACCAGAAAAGACAAAGGGCAGTATATAATGATATAACGATTAAAGGGATCATCCATCATAACCATAATAAACATCTACGCACCCAATGACAGGGCTCCAAAATACATTAAAAAAAAACTTACACAGCACTGAAAAGAGAAATTGAGTTTCACAATAATACTAGGAGACTTCAACACACCACTGTCAATAAAAGACAGAACATCTAGAAAGAAACAAAGATACAGAAGAGCTAAAGAGCACAATCAGCCAACTTGACCTCATAGACATATATGGAACACTGCACCCAACAGCTGCAAAGTACACGTTCTTTTCTAACACACATGTAACGCTCTTCTGAATAGACCGCATCTTAGGCCACAGAGCAACCCTCAACAAAATCCAAAACATTGAAATAATACAAAGTATCTTGTCTGACCACAATGCCATCAAAGTAGAAATTAACAGGAAGAGTAAGGAAAAAAAATCAATTACGTGGAAACTGAATAACACCCTCCTAGCCATTAGAGAAATGCAAGTCAAAACCACAATGAGATAACATCTCACTCCAGCATGGCTGGCATGAATCAATAAAACAGGAAATAACAAATGTTGGAGAGGCTGCGGGGAGAACGGAACTCTTACGCTTTGCTGGTGGGAGTACAAAATGATACAACCATTTTGGAAAACGATAAGGCACTTCCTTAGAAAGCTAGAAATAGAAATACCATATGATCCAGCAATCCCACTTCTAGGAATATATCCTAGGAATAAGCGTCATCACATGGACAGACATATGCACACCCATGTTCATTGCAGCATTGTTCACAATTGCAAAAAGATGGAAATAGCCTAGATGCCCATCAACAGATGAATGGATAAACAAACTGTGGTACTTAACACACAATGGAGTGTTATGCAACAATAAAGAAAAATGATGAATTTGTGAAGCATCTCATAACATGGATAAATCTGGAGGGCATTATGATGAGTGAAATAAGTCAATTACAAAAAGATAAATATTGTATGAGGGCACTACTGTAAAAACTCTGAAAAGGTTTACATACAAAAAGAAACAATCTTTGATGGTTACGAGGCAGCGGGGTGGGTAGGGGTGGAAAAACACCAACTAGACAACAGATAAGTGGTAGCTTTGGTGAAGGGTAAGAGAGTACATGATACTGGGGAAGCCAGCACAACTCCTACAAGGCAAGGTCATGGAAGTTCCATAGATACACCAAACTCCCTGAGGGACTGAATTGCTATGTTGAGGGCTGAGGGGACCATGTTCTTGAGGAACATTTAGCTCAACTGGCATAATATAGTTTATAAAGAAAGTGTTCTACATTCTACTTTGGTGAGTAGCATCTGGGGTCTTAAAAGCCTGTGAGCAGCCATCTAAGATACAACACTGGTCTCTCGCCTTTGGGAGCAAGGGGGAATGAAGAAAACTAAAGATAGAAGGGAAAGATTAGTCCAGAGGACTAATAGACCACATCTACCACAGCCTCCACCAGAGTGAGTCCAATATAACTAGATGGTGCCCGACTACCACCACTGACTGCTCTGACAGGGATCACAATAGAGGGTCCCAGACAGAGCTGGAGGAAAATGTAGAACAAAATTCTAACTCAAAAAGAAAGACCAGACTTACTAGTCTGAAGAGAGAGGAGAAACCCTGAGAGTACGTCCCCTAGAGATTCTTTTAGCTCAGTAATGCAGTCGCTCCTGAGGCTCACCTTTCAGCTGAAGATGAGTCAGGCCCATAAAACAAAACTAGACTAGAGCGGCATAGCAGCCCAGGGGCAAGGACTAGAAGGCAGAAGGGAACAGGAAAGCTGGTAATAGGGAACCCAAGGTCGAGAAGGGAGATTGTTGACATGTCGTGGGGTTGTTAACCGTTGTCATAAAACAATATGTGTACAATTTAACGAGAAACTAGTTTGTTCTGTAAACCTTCACCTAAAGGACAAAAAAAAAAAAATTATGGCCTAAAAAAAAAAAAAGTTTCTGCTATGACCAAATATCCTAACTTTAGTGGAGAAAATAGGCAAATATCAACCAGAGGAACATAAGAAAGGGGCATGGGAGCTATCTCAACCCCCAGAGCAGTCAGAACACAGCCAGATAGAATAAAGGGGAGTATGGAATAAGGAAGAGTAATGGAGTAAGGGAGAGTGTTTTAGGGCTAGACCTGTTTCTTCCACTAGTTAACCAGGTGATCTTAGGCAGTACACATGTTTCATATGCCCACTTAGCATTTGAGTTAACTTCCTGTAAAATGTGGAGATAAACTAGAACTAAGTTTTGCCAAATACCTTCTATTTCAAATTCTATTGATAAAAGGAACATGTTTTAAGAAGTTCTATAATCATAGTGGAAACCCTGGTGGCATAGCGGTTAAGTATTAAGGCTGCTAACCAAAAGGTCGGCAGTTTGAATCCACCAGGTGCTCCTTGGAAACTGTGGGGCAGTTCTCCTCTGTCCTATAGGGTCACTATGAGTCCGAATCGCCTCGACGGCAATGGATTTTTTTTTATTTTTATGATCATAGCACCTCAATGTATCATTTTAAATAGCTGTAATGGTTTTTATAAGTAATAAAGTATAGAAAATTTAGAACATTTTTTAAAAAACAACTCACAAGAATTAAAATAAAATGGCTCATAAGTACAATGCACTTTCGAGCAGCACCAAGAATAGACTAAGTTCAGAGCAAGAGATAGGGATGGAAGTAGTGAGAGGGAAGCCTGGAGACTTAGGAAAGTGTTTGGGGAAGGTGTGCTGCTGGGAGGAATCCCGTACTCCAATTGTCCCCAAAGTGACTGTTTTTAAAGCTTTGGCCTTTTCTTTCCAACTACTTTTTCATGCAGAATGATTGGGATCATCTGTACATCATTTTAATGTTAAATTTAAATTTTTCTTTTCTCCTTTTTAGTGGAAAAAAGAATGCGATTTTCAATTAATTTAATCATAAAATAGAAATAATGGCAGTGTGCCACAAAGAACGCGCTTGCGTATAAGCTTGATGTGCCTCTGATGATTTACTCAGGATAAACCCCTACAAGTAGAATTCCAAAAAAAAAAAAAAAAAAAAACAAACAAACAAACCAGTGCTGTCAGGTCGATTCTGACTCATAGTGACTCTACAGGACAGAGTGGAGCTGTCCCACGGAGTTTCCAAGGAGCAGCTGGGGGACGTGAACTGCTGACCTTTTGATTACTCAGGTGGAAATGTAGGACTGTTCTAAAATATTTTTGATACATTTTGTGAATGATTCTCCAGAAAATTTTGGTCCCTTTGCATGCCCATCAATGCTTTAACTGCGTATTTCCCTGTCATTTTTAATACACTCGTACCTGCACACTCAGGAACAAAGCCCAAATTCTCCATGAGATATTACCTGTGGCCTTGTTGGATCTTCTTAAATGATGAACTAGACAACCTATTATCAGTAGAATCAGCAAACTTAGAGCCACCAAAATTATTATAATCATTTTCTGGGAAACTATTCTTCGGCTCAGTTCTAAATAAAACAAACAAAGTCTGTGAACAGGAAGAAAAATTATCAAAAAAGAAAAGATAAATGTGGGAGGGTGTGGAGTATGTTTGTTATTTTTAAAACTAATTAACTCTGCATTCTTAGCTGGGAGGTAGAATTTATTAGTGAAAACACTTGACATAATGAAAAAGCCCATTAGAGATAAGATCAAGAGCCCAGTTTTGATGAAGGAGTTTGATACAATCATAAATATCTTCCAGTCTCAATGTCTCTAGTATGAGAAACTTATAGGCACTTTAATAATGTTAACTGATTTGGGAATTCTGGGAAAAGAGGCAGGAGAAAAAGGAGTCTGAAAACTTCAGAACAATGAGTCTATTATGCATTTTAAGTTTCTATTTTTTATACTGTAATAAGGAAACTAGCACATTTTTTACAAAGGAATAATTACGACTACAAGCTAGTTCAGCCCAACATTCTACATGGAGAGTAAAGGGAGGGTGCAGCCCACACACAGCTTGGAAAGAACGGCATCGTGGTGAACAGCGATTAGAGGTGATGGGAGGAGCTGACTGAGAGGTGACAGGTGACCACCAGCATGGTAGGTAGTTGGAGGAGCCTAAACTTTCTCCAGCATTTGGGTTGGGGCTAAAATTATTGTAATTAGTAGTAAAGGAAGTGGGGACTCCAAAAAGCAGAAACATGGAAAGATCTCAGGTTACCAAAGTCAGAATCCTATTAATCTTGTGATCTATGCTGTATGGAATAGTGGGAAGGAAGCTGTGATCATTAAGGTTGTGTGTCAACTTGGCTGGATCATGATCTCAGTGGTTTGGCAGTTATGATGTAGTTTGGCAGTCAAATAATAATGTAATCACCTCCAGGATGGGATCTGATACAACGCTATTACCTCCAGGAGGGGACATGCAGTGAGTAGCCAATCAGTTGAAAGGGAGTTTCCATAGGGGTGTGGCCCGCATCCAATATAGGTGGACTTTCTGGCAAGGGTTGCAGGCCTTTGATCACTCTGGATCCTGCAGTTGACTCCTGTTCATCTGACCTCTCGTTCTTGGGACTGGAACTAGCAGCTTGCCTGCCAATCTTGGAATTCATCAGCCTCTGTGATCTGGATCTTGGGTTCACCAACCCCCATAGCTATGTGGATTGGGAGAAGCCTACAGCTTGACTTGGGAATTTCCAACCTCTGTGACTGTGTGCCATTTCCTTGATGCAAATCTCTCTCTATATATATATATCTACTTATATAAAAAAAAAAAATAGCAGATGTCAATTTTTATGAATATACTCTTAACGAAGTAATGTTTTACAACCAATAAAACATTAATCTTTGTACATATTTTGGTCACTCTTAAATTCTATACATATGCAAAGAAGGAGAGATTAAGTAGTAATGTTAAGGTGATTCTCTAAAGTGTTCTCATATGCATTTTTTTCCACGTGAAAAAAATCTTGCAAAATATAGCTTCTGTCCATTTTATATGTGGCCATTGGTTCCCCCATTTGTCAGGGAATCTGCCTGAGGTCACAAACTGATTTACCATCAAAATTTAGCAAAAATTATTTAATTTCTTTCAACTGAGTGTGACATTTATTGAACAGATACAGACCCTAGGACTCTAAAACACACCCATCTAGACCTCCTTTTCAAAGATTGTAGGCTCCCTTGGGCAAGGCACCACGTAGAAAATTGTAATTCAGAGCAGAAAATCACCAGTGTCCTTGAAAGAGTGATGTCTAGGGTAGCGTAATGTTTGCCTTGTGCTGTGCCCTGCTAGGGCAGCTCCTACTACAGGCCTTTTCCTGAGAGTGGGTGTGGGCGAACCCTCCCTCAGTCCCAACCGACCAGGGTTTACTTGGGAATGAGAGACCCCGAAAAGCTGTTTTCTTTGTCAGAGGTGGAATGGTCCTGATGCTTATGCTATGTGTGAATTGATAATTAGACCTCTGGTTAAGAAGATGGGCAATATATGGCCTTTAGACCATTTCTTCTTGATTATTTTTTCTACGCTACAAAATGAATCTAACATGAGGCAACACTGGTAAAAATAGAAAGCTGGCTTGACTGTATTTTATATAAGTCTGACGCTCTTACTTTGGAGAAAAAATAAGTGTCAAATGCACCTTCAGTTTTTAGTTCTGTGCTCTCCAAGTGGCAGCTCTGCAAAAAGTGTTACTGACAGGCGTCTAGAAGTTTCTATTTGCAGACCACATGACCTAAGGACAACTCTGTGCTCTCACTTGAAATCTCACTATATAGTATCAGCAAACCTAAGATCTGTTATTCCTCTTAATTTTTACAACTAGAATGATAGAAATATTCCTAAAACATATGCTCCACTGACTTGAATATCTTCATTAAGGTGGTAGTTTCCATGGTCTACCATGATGTCAAATTGGTAGCTTCAGGTGTGGGGTCCAACCAGCCACCTCGTTCTCTAGAAAGCTGACTTTATGGGTACACATTTCATGAATCTATTTCAGTTTAGGAGGCTATCAATCCAAATTCAGGGCTCTAGCTCTAGGGGGAGGCTTTCTCTATCGACTCTGGGAGAAGGTCCTGGTCTCCTTTCAACATCTGCAGGCCCAGCATCCCCTGGAGATCTCCATGTGTCTTGGCATCAATCTTCCCTTGGATCTAGGACGTCCTCATCACAGGGACCCTGGGGCAAAAGGACATGCTCTGCTCCTGGCTCTTCTTTCTTGATGGCACTGAGGTCTCCCCCTCTCTGCTCACTTCTTTCTTCTTTTATCTCTTGTAAGACAAAAGGTGATGCAAACCACACCCCAGGGAAACTCCGCTTACATGGATCAAGGATATGATCTGAATAAGGGTATTGTAACCCTAAACCTGCCTCATTAGCATAAAAAATAGCCTAAATCCTGCCTCGTTAACACATAGAGGTCAGGATTTACAACACATCACAGATGGAGGATAATTACATCCAACCACATCATGGGGGATGATTACATCTTTAAATAGCTGCCAAACCACTGAGAATCATGGCCTAGCCAAGTTGACTCAGTTTGGGAGGCCACAATTCAATCCAATTACCAATAGAGGTTAAAAAAAATGAGCTGAATCAGGTATACACTTAGTGCTTCAAATGTTCTGTGGTGACTATTTCCACCAGATTCAGAGTTGGTGCTATGTTTCTCCAGCATCCAAAAGAGTCTTTATTTAATTTCCTATGTGCCTGCAGGAGTCCCTGAATGGCACAAATAGTTAAGCACTTGACTACTAGCCAAAAGGTTGGCTTTTTGAAACCCACCCAGAGGTGCCTCAGGTCACAGGTCACCTGAAAGGTCACAGCCTTAGAAACCCTATGGAGCAGTTCTACTCTGCACACATGGGGCAGCCATGAGTTAGAACGACTCAACAGCAACCTAACAACGACAACTGCACCTATAGCTTCAACGCCACAACCCCTAGTCCCTAAGGCATGTATTGGGCAGTGGTGAGCAGTTGAAGCTGCTTAGCCCACAGAAGCATCAAAACTTATAGGTTTCCTCTTTATGTCTGAAGCCCTGAGAGGGAAGTCCTCTTGGAGTAATTTCTTTTTCAATACAGTGTTTTTATGTGGTTGAAGGACGGTGGGATTTCTACCATTTTGACCAGAAGTGTCCCTGTAAATCAAGTTTTGAGAAGCGCTAATCTAAGGTAGATTCAGCCCTCTGAATCCGCAAGTTCCACATTCATGGATCCAATCAACTGCAGATTGAAAATATTTGGAAAAAAAAAAAAAGAAAGTTTCAAAAAGTAAAACTTGAATTTGCTGTTCACTGAGCAGTAGGCTGGACGCCCATGAGTGACGCGATGTGTGGGCATCCCTGCTGTAGCCTCTCGCCATTTCCCAGATCCTCAGTCTCTCTCCAGCACTTAGCACTCGCAGTTTGAGCATCATCTTCCTCGCATCTCTTTTGTTCTCTACTTGGGTGCACCTTTTGTTTCTGGGAAAAAATGGCTCCTACAAAGCAATGAAGTGGTCAAAGCAATCCTCCAAAGGCTAAGTTTGAGGGGGTGAGGAGAGTGAGAGGAAGGAGTGTCAGGCTAGTAGGGGATGGAAGGCTAACTATGGGGAGCACTACGGCCTGTAAAAAGGACTTGAGCGTCCTTGGATTTTGGTATCTGCAGGGGCCCTGGAATCGACCTCCACAGATAGAGAGGGAAGACTGTTCTTAAATGCTAACCTAAGCTCTATGTTTGATATTCACGAAGCTTCACTGCTAAAGCCAAAGCCCATGATCTAACCCTGCAACTTACTTACCTACTCGCAGTGTGTGCACCATGAGTAAAGCATATTTTCTTGAAGAAATATTACATAAATACTCTGCACTGTCTGAAAGAGCAAGATCTGTCAAAGTCGAAGAGAAGTCATTCTGGTTTATTCGCTCTTTGTTCCATGAGAATCGGGGTTCATTGATAATTGTGTTTTGTGAAGAGCTCAAAAAGTAAGCAAGCATCGAGGAAGTCCCACTTTTCTTTCTGGACCACGTGACTGTGAAGTCTTGATTTTGTAGAGAAAAGTTGTTGGTAAGCTGACATGAGAGTGAAACGTCTTCACTTTGCATTTTATGAAGGTGTTCTAACAATAGGATAAACAAGAAAATGTCAATGAAGATAATATTTTCAAATGAATTTTCTAAGTTAAACTTAGGAAACGGAATGAAGACTATATTATCAATTTCTTTGGAAATACCTTTTTGAAAAGCAATTAGATGTACTGTAGATTTTGTTAAAAGAAAAGCCTTGTTGTTGTTGTTGTTGCTGTTACTTGTCACTGAGTCAATTCCAACTCATGGCGACCCCATGTGTGCAGAGTAGAACTGTTTCATAGGGTTTTCAAGGCTGTGACTATTTAGAAGCAGATTGCCAGGCCTGTCTTCCAAGGTGCCTCTGGGTGGGTTCTAACTGCCAGCCTTTCAACCATTTGCATTACCCAAGAAACCCAAAAAAGAAAAGCCTTACAAACCACTATTTTCCATTTTACCACCTAGTAAGTGTGCCTAAAGCCTGGGACAGCTAGGGGGGTGGTGCAACTCGGCTTCAATTCTCACAACCTGACACTGAGCACTCAACAAAGTTGCTATCAGTTACTAGCTTTTTTAACTCAATTTGTTATTAGTTGCTGTCAAGTTGCCTCCAATTCATAGAGATCTTTTGTACAACAGAACAAAAACATTGCCTGATCCTTCCCTATCTTCATGGTCATGGTTTGAGTCCATTGTTGTACTATTTATATTTTGAGTGCCTTCCAACCAGGGGTTCATTTTCTAGCCCTATACTGGACAATATTCTGTTCAGGTCCTTAGGGTTTTCATTGACCACATTGATTTACTTCTAATTTTCAGAAGTATATCACCAGGCCTTTCTTCCTAGTCTGTCTTAGTGTGGAAATACTGTTGAAATTTGTCCGCCATGGGTGACCTTGCTGGTATTTGGAATACTCGTAGCATAGCTTCCAGCATCGTAGCAACACGCAAGCCACCTCAGTACAACATATTGACAGACAGATGGTGGTTTTAACTCAATACTTTTATTGACCCCTCAAATGCCAGTGTTCCCCAGCACTCCCCTCTTAATACTCTACTCCCTCGTAGTCTTTGTGATGTTTATGGTCACAACCACTTTCTAGTCTCTCTAGACAAAGTCTCTTTTCCACGCATAAAGAGTATGTTTGCGGCTGTCTGCAGGCAACTACCACAGTGTATTAGCTTTTGCAGAGCAGAAACTCTTTTGGGTGGTCTTGGTTTGCCCCTCCAGACCCAGCTTCACCCCATCCTTCCTGTTCTTTACTTCTGTAGGCTGGCATCTATGGACGACCAATGGATTGGTCTTCATGGTTCTTGACTCACATAACCTCTAGACAACCTGCTGAAGAGTAATGCCAAAACAAGAAAATCCAGTATTTCTCTGATACTTCAAGTCTTTCTTTTGCTCCATTCTACTGTTAGGGTCCAGTTCAAACACCTTACCAAGGTGTGGAAGGCCTTTGAACTGGCTTTTGCGTCCCTCTCCAGGTGCACCCCTTGATATTCTAGCTTCACTCTCAGCCACCCCACACTTCCACAAAACCGGGCGACTTTACTCCTCTGAGTTTTTGTACATGATATACCTGTTGCCGGGAATACTTTTCTTCTCTTTGAACATCCAAATCTTTTAAAACTCTGTCTTTATGCAACTTCCTTAAACATTTCCCTGTCCACATAAACAGAATTAA
Organism: Elephas maximus indicus; assembly: GCF_024166365.1. NCBI lineage: Eukaryota > Metazoa > Chordata > Mammalia > Proboscidea > Elephantidae > Elephas > Elephas maximus. The sequence goes on along the minus strand of NC_064836.1, from coordinate 80,604,676 downwards.
TCACTCTGTTTTGTTTTTTTTTTATTGTGCTTTAAGTGAAAGTTTACAAATCAAGTCGGAGACTCTCATGCAAAAATTTATAAACACCTTACTATATATTCCTAATTGCTCTCCCCCTAATAAGATAGCACACTCCTTCCTTCCACTCTCTTTGTGTCCATTTGGTCAGCTTCTGACCCTCTCTACCCTCTAATCTCCTCTTCAGACAGGAGATGCCAACATAGTCTCATGTGTCTACTTGATCCAAGAAGCTCGTTCTTCACCAGTATCATTGTCTATCCCATAGTCCAGTCTAATTCCTGTCTGAAGAGTTAGATATAGGAATGGTTCCTATCTTGGGCTAACAGAAGGTCTGGGGACCATGACCTCCAGGGTCCTTCTAGTCTCAGTCAGACCATTACGTCTGCCCCCTGCTCCCTCAGGGGTTCTTTGTTGTGTTCCCTGTCAGGCAGTCATCGGTTGTAGCCAGGCACCATCTAGTTGTTTTGGTCTCAGGCTGATGTGGTCTCTGGTTTATGTGGCCCTTTCTGTCTCTTGGGCTCATAATTACTCTTTATCTTTGGTGTTCTTCATTCTCTTTTGCTCCAGGTGGGTTAAGAGAAATGCGTGCATCTTAGATGGCCACTTGCTAGTGTTAAAGACCCCAGACACCACTCTCCAAAATGGGAAGCAGGATGTTTTCTTAATAGATTTTATTATGCCAATTAACTTAGATGTCCCCTGAAACTATGTCTCTCCAAACCCCTACCCCTGCTACGCTGACCTTTGAAGCATTCAGTTTATTCAGGAAACTTCTTTGCTTTTGGTTTAGTACAGTTGTGCTGACCTCTCCTGTATTGTGTACTGTCTTTCCCTTTACCAAAAATAGCTCTTATGTACTATCTAATTAGTGAAAACCACTCTCCTTCTCTCCCTCCCTCCCCCCTCTCGTAACCATCAAAGAATATTCTCTTCTCTGTTTAAACTATTTCTCGAGGTCTTATAATAGTGGTCTTATACAATATTTATCCTTTTGCAGCTGACTAATTTCACTCAGCATAATGCCTTACAGATTCCTCCATGTTATCAAATGTTTCACAGATTCATCATTGTTCCCTATCAATGTGTAATATTCCATTGTGTAAATATACCATAATTTATCCATTCATTCCTTGACGGGCACCTTGGTTGCTTCCACCTTGTTGTTGTTGTAACAATGCTGCAATGAACATGGGTGTGCATATATCTGTTAGTGTAAAGACTCTTATTTCTCTAGGATATATTCCAAGGAGTGGAATTGCTGGATCGTATGGTAGTTCTATTTCTAGTTTTTTAAGGAAGTGCCAAATCAATTTCCAAAGTGGTTGTACCATTTTACATTCCCACCAGCAGTGTATAAGTGTTCCAGTCTCCCCACAACCTCTCCAACATTTCTTATTTTTTGGATTAATGCCAGTATTGTTGGAGTGAGATGGAATCTCATTGTAGTTTTGATTTGCATTTCTCTAATGGTTAATGATCATGAGCATTTCCTCATGTGTCTGTTAGCCACCTGAATGTCTTCTTTAGTGAAGTGTCTGTTCATTTCCTTTGCCCATTTTTTAATTGGGGTGTCTTTTTGTAGTTGAGTTTTTGTAGTATCATGTAGATTTGAGAGCTCAGACGCTGATCAGAGATGTCATAGCTAAAATCTTTTTCTCAGTCTGTAGGTAACCTTTTTACTCTTTTGGTGAAGTCTTTGGATGAGCATAAGTGTGTGATTTTCAGGAGCTCCCAGTTATCTAATTTCTCCTGCATTGTTAATAATGTTTTCTACTCTGTTTACGCCATGTATTAGGACTCCTAGCATTGTCCCTATTTTTTCTTCCATAATTTTTATCATTTTAGGTTTCATATTTAGGTCTTTGGTCCATTTTGAGTTCATTTTGTGCATGGCGTGAAGTACGGGCCTTCTTTCATTTTTTTGCAGATGGATATCCAGTTATGCCAGCACCATTTGTTAAAAAGAGTGTCTTTTCCAATTTAACTGACTTTGGGCCTTTGTCAAGTATCAGGTGCTCATATGTAGGTGGATTTATGTCTGGATTCTGAATTCTGTTTCATTGGTCTACGTATCTGTTGTTGTACCAGAACTAGGCTGTTTTGACTACTGTGGCCATATAATACGTTCTAAAATCAGGTAGAGTGAGGCCTCAAACTTTGTTCTTTTTTTTCAGTAATGCTTTACTTTTTTTTTTTTTTTTTTTACTTACCTGGGCCTTCTTTCCCTTCCATATGAACTTGGTGATTTGTTTCTCCATCTCATTAAAAAATGTCATTGGAATTTGGATCAGAATTGCATTGTATCTATAGATCGCTTTTGGTAGAATAGATATTTTTATAATGTTAAGTCTTTCTATCCATGAGCAAGGTATGCTTTTCTACTTATGTAGGTATCTTTTGGTTTTTTACAGAAGTGTTTTGTAGTTTTCTTTGTATAAGTCTTTCACAACTCTGGTAAGATTTATTCCTAAGTAGTTCATTCTTGGGGGCTACTGTAAATGGTATTGATTTGGTGATTTCCTCTTCGATGTTCTTTTTGTTGGTGTAGAGGAATCCAACTGATTTTTGCATGTTGACCTTGTATCCCGATACTCTGCTGAACTCTTCTATTAGTTTCAGTAGTTTTCTTGAGGATCCCTTAGGGTTTTCTGTGTATAAGATCATGTCATCTGCAAATGGAGATTCTTTTACTTCTTCCCTGCCAATCTGGATGCCCTTTATTTCTTTATCTTGCCTAATTGCTCTGACTAGGGCCTCCAGCACAATGTGGAATAAGAGTGGTGATAAAGGGCATCCTTGTCTGGTTCCCGATCTCAAGGGGAAAGCTTTCAGACTCTCTCCATTTAGGGTGATGTTGGCTGTTGGCTTTGTATAAATGCCCTTTATTATGTTGAGGAATTTTCCTTCTATTCCTATTTTGCTGAGAGTTTTTATCATGAATGAGTGTTGAACTTTGTCAAATGCCTTTTCTGCATCAATTGACAAAATCATGTAGTTCTTATCTTTTGTTTTATTTATATGATGGGTTACATTGATTGTTTTTCTAATGTTGAACCATCCTTGCATACCTGATATGAATTTCACTCGATCATGGTGAATTATTTTTTGGATATGTTGTTGACTTCTATTGGGTAGAATTTTGTTGAGGATATTTGCATCTGTGTTCATGAGGGATATAGGTTTGTAACTGTCTTTTTTTGTGGTGTCTTTACCTGGTTTTGGTATTAGGGATATGCTGGCTTCATAAAATGAGTTTGGGAGTGTTCCAAACTTTTCTATGCTCTGAAATACCTTTAGTAGTAGTGGTGGCAATTCTTCTCTGAATGTTTGGTAGAACTCTGCACTGAAGCCATCCGGGCCAGGGCTTTTTTTTCTTGGAAGTTTTTTGATTACCTTTTCAACCTCTTCCTTTGTTATGTGTCTATTTAGTTGTTCTAACTCTGTTTGTGTTAATTTAGGTAGGTAGTGTGTTTCTAGGAATTCATCCATTTCTTCTAGGTTTTCAAGTTCGTTAGAGTACAATTTTTCATAGTAATCTGATATGATTCTTTTAATTTCATTTGGGTCTGTTGTAGTATCATCTGTTTCATTTCTTATTTGGGTTATTTGCTTCCTCTCCTGTTTTTCTTTTGTCAGTTTGGCCAATGGTTTATCAACTTTGTTAATTTTTTCAAAGTACCAGTTTTTCATCTTGTTAACTCTTACAATTGTTTTTCTATTTTTGGAAACCCTGGTGGCATAGTCGTTAAGTGCTACGGCTGCTAACCGAAGGGTCGGCAGTTCGAATCCGCCATGCTCTCCTTGAAAACTCTATGAGGCAGTTATACTCTGTCATGTAGGGTCACTATGAGTCAGAATCGACTCGATGGCACTGGTTCTTTTTTTCTTTTTTTGGTATTTCATTTAGTTCTCCTCTAATTTTTATTATTTCCTTTCTTCTAGTGCCTGAAGGTTTCTTTTGTTGCTCTCTTTCTATTTGATTTTTGCCCTTTCTTTTTTGATTTTGGCCCTTTCTTCTTTTTGTATGTATGCATTTCTTGATATAAATTGACCTCTGAGCACCGCTTTCACTGTGTCCCAAAGATTCTGATAGGAAGTGTTTTCATTCTCATTGGATTCTTTGAATTTCTTTATTCCACCCTTCATGTTTTCTATAACTCAGTCTTTTTTGAGCAGGGTATTGTTCAGTTCCCAAGTGTTTGATTTCTTTTCTCTGCTTTTTCTGTTACTGATTTCTACTTTTATGGCCTTATAGTCAGAGAAGATGCTTTGTAATATTTCGATGTTTTGGATTCTGCTAAGGCTTGCTTTGTGACCTAATATGTGGTCTATTCTAGAGACGGTTCCATGTGCACTAGAAAAGAAAGTATACTTGGCTGCTGTTGGGTGGACTGTTCTGTATATATCTATAAGGTCGAGTTGGTTGATTTTGGCATTTAGACCTTCTGTGTCTTTACTGAGCTTCCTTCTGGATATTCTGTCCTTCACCGAAAGTGGTGTGTTGAAGTCTCCTGCTATGGTTGTGGAGCTGTCTATCTCACCCCTCAATGCTGTTAGAATTTGTTTTATGCATCTTGTAGCCCTGTCACTGGGTGCATAAATATTTAATATGGTTATATCCTCATGGTATATTGTCCCTTTAATCAATATATAGTGTCTTTCCTTATCCTTTCTGATGGATTTAACTTTAAAGTCTATTTTGTCAGAAATTAACATTGCAACTCCTGCTTTTTTTAGATTATAGTTTGCTTGATCTATTTTTTCCATCCTTTGAGTTTTACTTTGTTTGTGTCTCTAAGTCTAAGGTGTGTCTCTTGTAGGCAGCATATAGACGCATTGTGTTTTTTTATCCATTCTGCCACTCTGTCTTTTTATCGGTGCATTTAGTCCATTAACATTCAGAGTAATTATGGATAGGTATGAGTTTTTTTTTTCTTTTCATGAGTTTAGTGCTGTCATTCTGATGTCTTTTTTTGTGTGTTTTTGACAGTTTTTTTCCCGTTTAATTTTTTATGCTGAGTAGTTTATCATTATATATTGTCTTTTCCTCTTATTGTTGTTGTTGATTTTGTTTCTGCTGAGTCTCTATTTTTTTCTTGTGTATTGCCTGATCTCCTTCCTTGTGTCTTGAAGAGTCCGGTATATTAATCTTTTGAATTCTGCATCTGGTAATTCCAGGAATGCACCTTCATCCAGAAGATCCTTTGATTCTCTGTTTTGAAACTTGTTGAAGCGATCATGGTCTGTTTCTTTATGTGGTTTGATATAGACTGTTGATTCTGAGCCATTTAAAAGTTATTCTATTAGTTTATTTTATGTTTGCTTACTGTATCCTAATTTCTTGCTTTGTTTTGTTTTGATATGCCCAGATGGGTTGCTTGAGTGAGCTAGCTTGGTTATTTTCACCTTCGGGGCTCTGAAGTCCTGTGCCTCGCTGGCTAGAGCTGTTATCAGGTATATGAGCTTATGATTCTATTCACTTTTCTTGTGTGGATTCAGCTCAGGTGTCCAAGTAGCTGGTCATCACCTGCGTGGTACAGGCTCTGTCCTACAGTCTTAGATTGGCAGGGGTATTTGGTGTAGGTACTGGTATTCTGGTTACAGCAGGGGGTCACACTCTGAACAAGGCAGGGGGCTGAGGTCCATTCCCCAAGTGTCTCTGAGGAAAGCGCCTCCCTGTTCCCTAGAGCATACAGTGGGTGTATACTGCAGATGGACCATGCACAGCCAATGATTTTGGTTTTAAGGACTAAGAGGTATCACTTATCCTTGGTACCCTGTCTCCGGTGTCTGGGTTACCTGAGTGGAGCCACCAGTTTTTAGGCCCTTGATGTGGGTAGGTGAGGACCCTGTTTAATAGGCAAAACCGTGTCAAATATCAAACACCCACCTCTGTACCACACAGCTTAAATAGTCGCAATCTGCCAGCAAGGGCCTATTCTCCTGGAATAGGCTCACACGGGTCCAAGCTGGGGGGAAAGATATTCAAAGTCCACAGACCATTTATGCCTGGACAGGAGCCACTTCTGTCCTGAGATCCCCAGGTTAGTAGAGCTGGCAATTTATCTTTCCCCCCGTTGTAGTTTTATTCCTTCTCCAAGTCGGGGAGCATGGCTCAGTGTGCTCAAATAGGCCTATCTCAGGCCCAGGGAAATCAATAACCACTGAAGCCAGCTTGGGGGTGAAGAGTATGATAAAACATATGCGAGTACTTAGCTTTTGCCGAGGGCACCATTCTTCTTTGGTTCCAGAGGTGTGAGTAAGCTGTGTAGCTGGCTGCTTCTCCCTTGGAAAACTGCAGCTGAACGCTACCACCAGCTCACCACAGCCACTTCCGGGAATGGTGCCTGAGGGATTCCAGTGATTCAGGTCTGGCAACTCCTCTCCGCTTCTGAAGGTCTCTCTCCCCCTGCCACTCAGTCCATTTTCTAACTTCGCCTTTGTTGTTCAGGGCTCCTAGCTTGTCATAGTATAAATATAATTGTTTCATTTGATTCTTTGGGTCTTTGTTGTAAAAGGGATTGCCAGAAGCATCTGGCTATTCTGCCATCTTGGCCCCGCCTCCAAGAAAGGTCAATCACTCCCTTTTTATGCTGCCTTCCCAGTTTAGTTTTACATGTTTGTGCTAGATGCGTGGATCCAGAGATGGGTAAGAGTCCAAGTTCTTAAGCCACAGTCTGGGAGGAGACAAAGGCTTGGCACATAATAGATTTTTAACAAGATAAAGTTGGTGCTTCAATTTGAATAAACACGAGAAATTATGATTTTCCAAAGAAAATATTGACAATTTAACATTAACATTTTCAACTGTTTCTCACATTTCTCACATTTCTCTTCCTGTCTGGCTCCTGAAAAACGGCCAGTGAACATCGGGTACCCATGCCTTTAACTCTAGAGCCATGTAAAGATGGCGAGTCTCTCACAGTTTCCATACTTTCTAGGTGGGCACTCTGAGAACATGAAACCCCAGCGAACAGAAGGCCAAAAAAGATGCTACCCTCCACCTTCCCCACATAAGGGAGATTTACAGAAAAATTGTGTTTTGCTTTTAATGAAATATAAAACAATAATTTTCCTTAGAATTGGGTAGGGAAGTGTCAAATTAATTTTTACCCTTAATCTTTTCTTTAGCGTTAGGTTATAGATCTAGACATTTATCAGAGTTTGTGTTTGTAGAAATAAATGAGGAGAAAGAGTTCTGAAACTTGGTCATACTATGATAGAGGTTGAATAAAAAGTAAAGGGCTAATACTAAAAAAACAGAAGCAGTAATACTAATTATGATTCTTTTTTGTGATTGTTTACTGCCGACTCATGACAACCCCATGCTCAACAGAACAAAACATCACCCAGTTCTGCGCCATCCCCATGATTGGTTGGGGATTGACTGTTGTGATACATAGGGTATTCATGAGCTTATTTTCAGAAGTAAATTACCATGTCTTCTTCCTAGTCCATGTAACTCTGGAAGCTCCATTGAAACCTGTTCAGCATCATAACAACATGCAAGCTTCCACTGACAGATGGGTGGTGGCTGTGCATGAGGTACATTGGCTGGGAATATAACCTAGGTCCCTTGCATGGAAGGTGAGAGCTCTACCACCGAACCACCAATGTTCTAGGGTGGTTCAAAGGGTTAACACTTTCAGCTGCTAACAGAAAGATTGGAGGTTTGGGTTTACCCAGAGGTGCCTAAGAAGAGAGGCTTGGTGATGTATTTCCAAAAAAGTCATTTGTTGAAAACCCCGTGGAACACAATTCTACTTTGAAACACATGGGTTTGTTATGAATTAGAGTTGACTTGACTGCAGCTGGTTTACTAAGGCTAATTCTTATTTAGTTATAAGATTGGGAAAAGTGGGATATTGTGATCGGCTAAAAGGCAATCACTCTTTCCTTCCCCTCTAATCTTTTTAAAGTGAAAAGTAGGTAGGAAATCCCATCGGAAGCATAAGCCTTAGGCAGAAATACAGGAATATTCATGGATGGTTTTCTGCTTTCCATTTCAAGAATGTTTTCATTTAACTCATAAATGCCTAGCAAACTAAGAGTTGCTCCCATTTTATTAGTGAGAAACTAGACCTCAGAAGTGAAAAATGATTGCTTAAGGTAATACGAACAGTAAGATTGGCCCTGGGACTCTAATTGGTCTCCTAACTGAAGGGAAAGCATTTTCTTTTGTTTCTTTCCATTTCTTTTTTTCCTTTGTAAATCACGCCCCATCCCCTCCCAACTCTTGACACAGCACTTGCCTACAGAAAGCTGTACAGAGCCTACCTTTCATCATCCATCGTCCTCTCCATGTTTGCTTCAGCAGTGAATTTTCAATGACACATTCATAAGATGTATTTGAAAATGTAATATTCAGTGTACTTTTGATATAAAAGGGAGGCAACGGCCCAATTTCTTCCGTAGTGCTTTCAAAGACAGTTGTATTGCCCACTTGCCATGTGATAGTTGGACGAGGATAAACCGTTAGCACATAACATGTTAGGAAGGCACTTGTGTTCCTTGTTTCATACTTCATCATAGGCATGAGGAAAGCTATGTGGGAGAAAGGAGGACATAGGAGGAAGTAATATCATTAGCTTCTTTTTAGACCATCTGTGCAGCACACTTATTATTTTTATGCCCATGGTATGAAAAACTAAGCTTTATGAGCAAAACACAGCATTTACTGAAAGGAAAAAAGATTTTTTTTTGCTGTAGAAACGTGAGATATAGTGTACTTACATAAAAGGGGAAAAAAGAGCACACATATATACATAGCAACTAGCAATCTCAACTCTCTAGAAACATAGCTGAGAAAGACACCTTATGGCCTCACTGAGCAAACAATGTAGGTGTCCAAATCTAGCAACGAGAGCTTAGGAAGCTCTCCTGACTGCTCAGAGGCTTTTTCAGAGACTACTTGGCTCTTTGTTTATACATAATTCAAATGAACTTAGATGTCTGACTTAAGGTCTGAAGCTGCTAAACGGGACGGAGGAAGAAGGAACAGATGCTGGATAAAACCACTCATTAGAAAACAGAAAAGCAAAACACAAAACAAAACAAAAACATAGAAGGATAATACAGAAAAGAGGAAAGCATATGATATTTTAAAAACTCATTATGAAACAGGAAAAATACAACTTAAATCAATAATTCAGTATTGTTTTTCATCCATCATACTGTCAATAATTTTGAGGATTGATCATATTTTGTGCTGGCCAGATTAGGGGGAAAATGGATACTCTTATGCTGCTGGTGGCAGTAACATTAAAATCCTACTTCTGGCTCTTTTCTTTCAGATCATTTCCCAGTACTAAATACAACAATAAAGCATTCATTACCACATTGTTGTAATGCAAAACCCTGGAAATATCTGGATATCCACCAAAGTGAAAATAGTTGTGTCAATTACAGCATGTCCATACCGTGTGATACTATTCATTAAAAAGAACAAGTTAGATCTGTATGTATTGACTGGCAAGGAAGCAATAGCATATTAGGTTAAGAAAAAGACACATTTTGGAATAACATGGAAGGATCCCAGTTTTATGCTTTATAAAAACCTTATACATGCACACTCACCTCCCATCTTTAGCACTACTTTGCTTGTGGTTTTTCCAAATGCTGTTCCCGCATAGCAGATGTAACTTCCTTCATCCTGAAGGCTTAACCTTCTGAGAGTTAAAGAAGCATTCCCATTGCGAATTTCACTATGGAAGAGTGCTGTCCTGTTTGCATATCTGGGATCTTGCCTTTCTAATTGGTCACTGCCTTTGTAGTAGCTGTGAACATTGTGGTCTTGAATCTTCCAGTGAATTACAACTTCAGGCCCACTCTCAAATAAGCAAGGGAGAATTATACCTTCATTAAGTCTTCCAATGACTGTTAGTTCGCTGTCAATACTAGAACGGCCTAAGAAAGCTGAAAAGAATGGATCTAAAATTAAGAGTAGAGAGGTTATAAATAGAATTAGTGATGGGTGCTTGTCAAGGTTCTATCAGGACCTGCCTAGAAGAATAACCCTAGGTCAGCAGCCTGATCCTTAACAGACCACATTATCAAGAACCCTTAGTAGTTTTATTACTAAACATATCTTCATGACTTGCTTCTGAGTTTCTACAGTTTTAATTGAACGCTTGTTTGATTCAGTTTAACTGCGATGACTGACAAGAGCCCAAAGCACCCAAAGCATAGAAACACTGGTTTGCTACCCACTTGATCAAATAGTCTCATCTTGCCTCCCACCCTGGCCTATCACAGTACTGGAAATGATATATATTATGTATGTAAAAGACTCCTGTTGATTTTTATTCCCAGAATGCATTCACTTTTAACACCTATTATAACAGTAATAGATTAGTTTATCCAGCTAACTAGAGCCAAAACCAAAACCAGGCCTGTGGCCGTTGAGTTGATTCCAACTCACAGCAACTGTATAGGACAGAGTAGAACTGCCCCCTAGGGTTTCCAAGGAGTGGCTAGTGGATTTGAATGGCCGACCTTTGGGTTAACAGCCTGAGCTCTCGACCACTATACTAGAGCCAGCAGTACCTAAAAGAATAGAACATACTCATCTTGGTTGGGTTGGGAAAGATTTGGAGCAGGTAGAAGACAATGCTGGGCTAAGGATGCTATGAGGACTATCCAGGTGCCAGTCTCAAGCAGGGGAGGATATGGGCAGGAGGAATCCAAAGGGGAGATAAAATGACTCATTTAATTTGGCTTAGGACCACTCTCAGGATAGCCAATGAGTCAGCCAAAACATAGTTAAGAAATACTCTGGATACAAATGTGGAAGTCCAATACTCCTCATGTGCTTCTTTTTAACTGTCAATTTCAGAAGTTTATTTTGAAAAGTCAGCAGATTCATCACAATACAGGTTTTTGCAAAGAAAACACATCTAGTTACTTCATAATCATTAAAGGTAGCATCCAACTATTTTGCCCAATTCATAAAGCATTGTGAATTTCTTTGCGGATTCTAAGATATCAGGGCTGGAAGGAACTTTATCTTACAGACAATAGAGTAAACACCCCCTAAGCAAACCCAAGATGGGAGAATTGCTGCAGTCTTACTTCTTTTCCTCTTCCTTCAGGGCTTTTTCCATCCTGCCATGCCTCCCCTTTCACAGATAGGATTAGTTTATTTCTGTACAGGGAGCTAGAGGGATGGGGTTCTATGCCGAGAGAAAGACATGGGAAGGTGGGGAAGAAAAGCCGTGATTGTCAACTTCCCTAATTGCTCTACTAAACCCCTCTAATATTTCAATGGATAATTAAGGATTCCTGTCTCAGAGGGTGGCAAAGCTGATAATGCTTTCTGTTAAGTGTTGAGTACGAAGCTAAAACTTAAAAAAAAGAAATCAAACTAGCCTTTCTAGTGGTTTTATTTGTGGTAGCAGATAACATATTAGAAAGAGCTTTAATCAGAGTGGGCAGAACAATGTACGGTTTTTAAACTTCATTTGGGCTCCCAGTCCCTTCCCTGTTTCTCATTAACTGATGTTTTAGAAAAGGTTATGATGCTATGACGGTTAATGTTATGTGTCAACTTGGCTGGGCCATGATCCCCAGGGTTGTGTACTTGTCCTCCTGTTTATGGTATTGTGTAATTATCCTCCACGTATGTGTTGGAAATTCTAAACCTATATATGTTAATGATGCAGGATTAGTGTGGGGTGTATCTTAAGTCACACAGTTATGACAGGGCATGACTCAAGACACAGCCTTACTTAAGTCACTGCCTTACTCAAGTCACACCCTTATGCAAATCACTCTTATTCAAGTCACATCCTTGCTCAAGTTACTGTCTTACTCAAGTTACACCTTACTCAAGTCACTGTTTTACTCATCACACCCTTACTAAAGTCACATCCTTACTCAAGTCATACCTTTACTGAAGCCACGCCGTTACTCAAGTACACTCTTACTTAAGTCACTCTGTTAGTCAAGTCACACTCTTATTCAGAGACTACTCGGCTCTTTGTTTATACATAATTCAAATGAACTTAGATGTCTGACTTAAGGTCTGAAGCTGCTAAACGGGACGGAGGAAGAAGGAACAGATGCTGGATAAAACCACTCATTAGGAAACAGAAAAGCAAAACACAAAACAAAACAAAAACATAGAAGGATAATACAGAAAAGAGGAAAGCATATGATATTTTAAAAACTCATTATGAAACAGGAAAAATACAACTTAAATCAATAATTCAGTATTGTTTTTCATCCATCATACTGTCAATAATTTTGAGGATTGATCATATTTTGTGCTGGCCAGATTAGGGGGAAAATGGATACTCTTATGCTGCTGGTGGCAGTAACATTAAAATCCTACTTCTGGCTCTTTTCTTTCAGATCATTTCCCAGTACTAAATACAACAATAAAGCATTCATTACCACATTGTTGTAATGCAAAACCCTGGAAATATCTGGATATCCACCAAAGTGAAAATAGTTGTGTCAATTACAGCATGTCCATACCGTGTGATACTATTCATTAAAAAGAACAAGTTAGATCTGTATGTATTGACTGGCAATTGTCTTATTCAAGTCACATCCTTAGTCAAATCACTGCATTACTCAAGCATCTGATGTAAGGGGAGTTTCCTTGAGTATGGCCTGCATCCAATATATATGAATGCCCTGGCAAAGCACACTTGCTTTCTGTGAATCCTTTATCTCATCATCATCTGACCTCTAGTTCTTGGGACTTTAGCCAGCAGCCTGCCTTCTGACCTGCTGATTCTGGGATTTGTTACTTCTGCAGCACTAGGAGCTAGCAGCCTGCCATCTGACCTGATTCACCAGATTCTGCAACCCCATGGGCCAGCAGCCTGTCATCTGACCTGCCAGTTTGAGTTCCTCAGCCCCTGCAACTACATAAGTCAGGAGGCGCCCCCAGTCCAATGCTTGACCTACAGATTTGGGATTTGCCAGCCTCCACAACCATGTGAGACATTTCCTTGACAAATCTCTTTATGTATATTTGCACATGTATGCTTCACTGGTTTGCTTCTCTAGAGAACCCAGCCTAAGACAGATGCTGTGGCTATAGAGGAGACAGCCACCTTGAATGTGTGCTTATGTTCCTATCCGGTAGTACAAATAACCAACACTTAGTTGTATTATGAATGGAGCTTACCTTGAAATCCTCTCAAAGATGGTATGAAAATGAGGAAGAAAGACAGCGTTGCTTCATCCTTCATTGTCTTGTGAAGGTCAAATTCATTATGCTGTCAAAGAGAAACCGAGCATGTATGTTATGCACCTTAAATTCAAAAAAGGAATTGAAAAAGGAAAAAAATAAAGTGTCTGACTATAGAAGACTGGTTAGATGAACTACTGTGCATCCACACAAATAACTCTTCTGCAGCCACTGAAGATGACATTGTAAAAGATGGTTCAATGGCAAGGAAGGAAGCTCATAAGGAGAAAATCAGATTACAACTTTTAAATTTCATAGTTCCTTTTTAAAAGCACACTTTTATATACCATAGGAGACTGACAAGACATACCGTATCACTATATACCCTAGAATATTAACTCCGAAGAGGAGGATCCACATCTACAGCGGTGCCTGCTACATACTGTAATGAATAATGACTTGTTGAATGAATATTTGCTGTAGTTCAACAGTGGTTCTCTGAATAATGATCTTTGCTATTTTTAAAACTTTCTACAATGGGCGTATATGGCTTTTACAGTTAAAAAAAAGTACTAAAAGCAGATTCAATTCAATATTAAGTTCCATTGATGTTGACTATGGTGTGACACTATTTATAATCAGATATAAACAATTAAAACAGGACCTAGGTACACCTTATATTCTTAAATGTACAGTGGTAGTGTAAATCAAAGGCAGTCATTAAAATCAAATTTTACAAAGAGTTTTTAAAAGCTTAAAAAGTGAGAATCTTTAGGTAGTACTGAGTTTTGGTTTATGGGGATGGAAAATTTGGCAAAGGATATTGGTGATGGTTGTGCAACATGATTGATATAATTGGTTTTCATGAATTGTACATGTGAAAAACTGTTGATTTGGTGAATATGTCCTTTATATTTTTATAAAAATAAAAAAAAATTTTAAGTGAAAAAATATAGATGACAAACCATGAGTACACACACAATATAATTTTAAGTAAGTAATAAGTAACTGATTTTCTCTGATGGGATTATAGGTAATTTTTTCTCTTTAAAACATAGCTTGTTTACAAGGATGGTATATTATCAGTTTTAAAACCTCTAAAAGAAAATTTTTAAGAAATCATTTGAGAGCTCGACTATTGACAAGGATGTATCCCAAATTTGTTGTGGGACATGAGATTTAAGAATGATTAAAACACAATATTAGATTCCTTCATTACATCCTACCAAAATAAAACCTGGTAGATTAATGATCTGTAGTTTTATTTTTACATTTTTAAATACTAGAAGAAAATTATTGAATTTTCAATCTTGGAAGAGGGTCTTTTTTTTTTTTTTTTGATCAGGTCTTTATTTGAAATAAGCTATTCATATGATTTGATTTGTATGGAATTAACAAATGTAAGGGTTTATGCCACAGGCTTCCTTTCTTCTGTGGTAGGTTTCTTTTCTGCTGGCTGCTTTTCTCAGCTGCTGGTTTCTTGGTAGCTGTGGCCCTCTTTCCCACCACAGGCTTCTTCACATCAACAGCGTTCTTTCCTCCTCAATTCCCTACCACAGTCTTCTTGCCTGGAGTCCCCCTCTCATCTGATTTGGCCTCTAGTGTTGCGGCTGCTTTATCTCCCTTGAGTTTGTCATTCCTGGCCTGGTGAAGAACGGTGCTTTGGCATATGATCTTTGCATATGAGTTTAGCTTCAGCATGATTCTCAGGTTTTTCAGTGGGTTCTTCCTCAGGACTCTGTGATGAATCTTCTTGCATGGTGCTCAGAGCGTTCTTTGAATCTTGGGGCTTTTCGAGATTCTGCTAAGATCTGTATTAATCATCTTGTGCCTGGGAAAGTTATAGTTACTCTTGTGGGAGGTAGCTTTACTCCAAGTGCCATACAGCTCATATAACTTGCAAAAAGCACTTTCAGTCCAAATGCAGAAATGTCCCACATGCCCATCAAGAGCAAGTTTTCTAATGTTCAGTTTGCTTACATTAACCAGAGTAATTCCAAGATGTTTCTGCTGGCCTTGATGATGCCATTGCCCTCATTATAGATAAGGCACTGTCTTCTGTACTGGGTACAACGGCGGGTTCTCATTTTGTCCTTGCCAGCTCTCAGTCGCTGAGAGGCATAGAATTTTTTATATCATTCCAGGCCTTAAGTTTCTTAAGAAGTAAAACAGACTCCTTGGTCTTCTTGTAGCCTTCAACTTTATCTTCATCCACCAAAGGACTTTCAGGAACTTCCTCAATGCAATGACCTGTAGACACGACCAGTGTTGGTAAGGCTGAGGCAGCCAGGCTTTAATATGGTGCTCGCACAATGTCAAATCACATAACGTCCTATTTCACAGAATGTGTCATGGACATTAAGTGATGCATACCTGGATATCACAACGTTTATCTCTGAATGATAAGATTATAAGTAGTTATTAAACACAGTTTTCTTCTATGAAAATGTGTTGCTTATATACTTTTTACCTTTATAGGCCATCAAAAACAAAACAAAAAGCCCTTAAGATTTAATCATAGTCCCTTTCCAAGGGAAAATTAACTCAAATACACCGTAATGTAACTTTGGGTCATTTTCTGCACACTGTCCTACTATATTGCCAAGTATAGGTTTACCACCCCATTCTGTGAAACTACTATTCACTGCCTCTTCTTGAAACTTCCAATGTCTTCTCTTCTTGTATCCCTTTCAGCTAACGTTCTTGCTTCATTAATTTTGTGTGTGTTGTGTTAAGTATTGTTGAGTCGGTTCCAACTCATAGTGACCGTATGCACAACAGAATGAAACACTGCCTGGTCCTACATCATCCTCAGTTAGCTATGATTGACTTGGTCATGATTAACTGCCCCATAGGGTTTCCAAGGCTGTAATCTTTACAGAAGCAGATCACCAATCTTTCTCCTACCTATGAGATGTCAAAGTAACCAGATCAATTGGAAAGTTGAATATATGACCTTGACTCAGTAGAGAAGTCAAGAGATCAGCTTGAGAATCCTTTATGTAGATATGACATTTGGGATCATGCACTAGATTTGCTCACATAGATCTGAGTAAAGGAAAGTAGAAGGCCTGGAAACATGCCCTTTGATATTCCCACAAACGAAAGCAACCAGAGGGCCAGGAAAGGACTAAGGTGTAGCATCAAAAAAAAAGGAAAAACTAGGAGAATGTGGTATCTCAGAAGCCAAAAGAGGAATCTTGTAAGAGGAAGCAAACAGCAACTTATGGTGAATGCTGCTGAGAGATGGAGTAAGATGATGACAAGTAGTATCCACTACTTTTGGCAAGGTGGAAGTTCTTGGTGACACTGAAAAGGACAGTTTAAGGGGCATCACACAGACAGGAGCCCCATTCAAGTGGGTTGAGGGGAAAACAGTAAAGGGGGAAATGGAGGCAGCTATTTAGACAATTACTTCAAGAAGGTAATAGAGCTGAAAAATTGGTTGCTAGGTAATGAGATGAGAAGGTAGGACTAAGAGGAAAAAAAAAATTTTGTCGTGTTCTTAAGATGAATGATACTGGAGCATTTATGCTCATAGAAGTGATAGAGTAGAGACAACCTTTTGGTACAGAAGAAAGGAGTTTTAATGGCAAGAAAAGCTCCTTGAATGCAAAAAAGTTCAGGATACAGAATATAAGTGAAGGGTTTGGCCTTGAATAGAAGAAGAAGGTGAGGCAGAAAGAGTGGACATAGCTGTTAACAGATTGGTTGAATTGGTGGCAGGAGGATGAGGGAGTACCCAAATTTATTGTTGCTGTTATTAGGTATCATTGAGTTGGTTCCAACTCATAGCAATCCTATGTACAACAGAACAAAACACTGCCTGGTACTGCACTATCCTCACAATCATTGCTATGTTTGAGCCCATTGTTGCAGCCATTGTGTCAATCCATCTCATTGAGGGCCTTTTCCACTGACCCTCTACTTTACCAAGCATGATGTCCTTCTCCAGGGGCTGGTCCCTCCTGAAAACATGTTCAAAGTATGTGAGACAAAGTTTCCCTATGCTTTTTTCTAAGGAGCATTCTGGCTGTATTTCTTCCAAGAGAGATTTGGTCATTCTTCTGGCAGACCATGGTATACTCAATATTCTTTGCTAATGCCATAATTCAAAGGAATCAACTCTTCTTTGGTCTTCCTTATTCATTGGCCAGCTTTCACATGCATATGAGGCAATTGAAAATACCATGGCACACCTTAGTCTTCAAAGTAACATCTTTGCTTTTTGACACTTAAAAGAGGTCTTTTGCAGCATATTTGCCCAATGCAATATGTCTTTTGATTTCTTGACTGCTACTTCCGCAGGCATTGATTTTGGATCCAAATAAAATGAAATCCATGACAAATTTCAATCTTTTCTCCATTTATCATGATGTTGCTTATCAGCCCAGTTGTGAGGATTTTTGTTTTCTTTATGTTGAGGTGTAATTCATACTGAAAACTATAGTCCTAGATTTCCATTAGACTTTGATCTTCAAGTCTTCTTCACTTTCAGCAAGCAAGGCTGTGTCAACTGCATATTTCAGGTTGTTAATGTGTCTTCCTCCAATCCTGATGCCCTGTTCTTCTTCATATAGTCCAGATTCTCTGAATATTTGCTCATCATACAGATTGAATAAGTATGGTGAAAGGATACAACCCTGATGTACACCTTTCCTGACTTTAAACCACCCAGTATTTTCTTGTTCTGTTCAAAGAACCATCTCTTGGTCTACGTACAGGTTCCTCAAGAGCACAATTAGGTGTTCTGGAATTCTCATTTTTCACAAAGTTATCCATAGTTCGTTATAATCCACACAGTCAAATGCCTTTGCATATTCAATAAAACACGGGTGAGCATCTTCCCGGTGTTGTCCGCTTTCAGCCAAGATCCATCTGACATCAGCAATGATATTCCTCTTTCCATATCCTCTTCTGAATCTGGCTTCAATTTCTGGCAGTCCCCTGCCAATGTACTGGTGCAATCATTTTTGAATTATCTTCAGCAACATCTTACTTGCTTGTGATATTAATGATATTGATATTTTGAAATTACAGTAATCCATTTATCATTTCGGATAAAGTACAGTGAATAAAATCATACTCAACCTCTTCTACACAAAGCCTTGATTTAGCACTACTGAAATAATTTCAGCATTTAGCCAAGTGAGGCAGTTAATGAGTATTTGGCCCTATTTTTATGCCTAGTCTTATTTTTAGACATTTATTTTCTTCCCCAAAAGCAGCAGAAATCTTCTACCTTGGATTAAACTGAAGTTACCCAAGTTGCAATCAACACCCTTACAAAAGGGCTCAAATGTTAGAAGCATCTTCTTCTGGTACATTTTGGCTGGATTCCAGATGTGGAGGAGAAAGGCAAAGAGAGGCAGCATCTGTAATGAAACATGGAAAAAAGAAATCCAGATGCTAAGACTAATCAGACAAGGGATAAAATTGAGGCCAATTCTACCAGGATAAATAGAACAGCTCTACCCTGTATCCATCTTAATAGCTACTTACCAAATTGGCTATAGCCATCAGCACAACTGTGATCATAAGAAGCATCACTTGTGTTTAGGTCAGATTCTCTGGCCTGACGTCAGTAACACTGAGGACTGGTTATGGCCCCCCAGCTGCTGACCTAGATCTGACCAGAGCCACATAGCAAGTCAACCCTCTTTCTTGAAAAGAAGGATGTTTCGCATCATGCACGCATCAGACCAGTTCACTAACAGATCCATTCTTCTGAGGAAAAGCAGCTTCAGGGTGCTCCATTCTCTTCTGCCTTGTTAAATTCAGTACTCATGGCACTAAGCCAATTGGTAAATGAAGTCACAACAAAAGGAAAAGTCCTCATAGCATCCTGGGGATTTCTCCTTAGCATTCACTTAGATTTTCATAGGATTGACTTTCTTTAGACAGAAAAAGAACAATTTTAGGATTACCTACTTTTTACTCAAAAAATCTCCCCTGATGTTTTACTGGGAAATTCTGCCAACTGGGGATTCATAAATTGGATTGAAGATCCCTGAGCGGCACAAACAGTTTGCAGTTGGCAACTAACCAAAAGGTTGGTGGTTCAAATCCACCCAGCTGCACACTGGAAAAAAGGCCTGGTGATTTACTCATGTAATATTACAGTCGTTGAAAACCCTGTGGAATGCAGTTCTACTCTGACACAGGGTTGCCATGAATCAGAATCGACCTTAGAACAGGGTGAACTGGGTTAAAACTCTGAATCCCTGGGGATACTATCTTTGCCTCAGGTTCTGTTTTATGTTTGTTTTGTTTTAAACCAGGCTAAGCTTATGTGCTAATACATTTTGGGGAGAATTGCAGTCACAGGGCAGCATGAGTGAAGGAATTAGAGAAGAGAAACTGTGAAAGAAGAGAAAGCAAATACTAGGTGGTGGTTACCTTAATGGCCACTGCAACAGAATAGAAAACAGAGGCACTTGTTCAGTCACAAGGGACAACTCCAGACATGCTCTATGGAACCATAGCATCTCAGAACACTCCATCAAACGAAGGAAGGAAAAGGAATGTGTGTGCAGCCTCCACACATTCGTCAGTGGTTTGGCCACGGGGCATTAACTCCCATGCTCTTCCAGGGTGTGTCACCTGGCCCCTCAGGACAGCCACTAAGAAAGCCAGCTCTCATGTCTTTCTGTATGGCCTTCTGAGCCTGGAGATGGGTGGGGGGAACGGCAGCCTCTGTGAGTCTTCTTGGGTCCGGTCTAGACGCTGTTGCTGCTGCTGTGGCTCCCACTGCTGTGGGCACACTGGAGGACCTGTTGAAGTTAGCCTCCCCAGGAGAGGCAGAGACAGCAGGTGATGTTTGGAAATGAACAATGACATTGGGGTCGGGACTTATGTTTGTGCAAGCGTTTGAGGGTCCTAGAGGCAGGTGAGGCCAAGAAAATTCAGAAAGTCTCATAAATTGGGTTCAATAGAAGTACCTATTTTTAAAATGCCATACATTTCATATCTGATATTTTTCTATATTAGCAAATAGCTAGTCAACTGCCCAGATGCATGGGGTCACTTTTATCAGTTCAGTTTTCATGTGTCCGTAGCTGAGCTTTGCTACCTGCTCACATAACTGCACCTTTCTCCCAAAGGTTGCCCTTAGGTGATGAAAGTGGTGGCCCTGGGAGTTATACTTCTTCCCTGCTCCCAGCCCAGTGCTGACCTCAAGGAAAGAAAGATTCTGCCTTTCAGAGCTCTCCTGGGATCAGGCTGAGCCTAGAATTCACCTAGAGCCACTTCCTTGCTCAGCTTCTTTCCTGGCCCATTCTACTTTCCTTGTTCCTTATAGGTTTCTCCTAAGAGCACTCCTTCATTACTTGCACACAAATCCGATCTGGGGGTGGCGAGTGAGAAGAGGTTGGTCCCTAGAAGCAGAGCCTGAAACTAAGCACCTGTATGGGAATACCCCAGAAGGTGTACGTATGACATAGGAGGGACCACAGCACTACTAATGCCTCCAAGAAATTTTTTAGGTCAGACTCAAATCAAGAAATGTTTTTCTCTTTCCAAAGGAGTAGATTATATAATACACCTCAATAACACTCTATACAAGAAAGAATATAGCTGGACTGAGTGGGTTTTTTTTTTTTTTCATTTTTGTTTTTTAGCAAGAATACTGCAAAGTCAAGAAAACAGACAAGAAATTGCCAGAGTTAACAAGGCAAATAGTAGGCATTTTGTGGAGCACATAAAAGTAGTAATCAATTGAGTAAGACGCCATTAAGTGAAGAGAATTTTGAACGTCTGCAGATGTAAGGCCAAGGACTTCCTGGAAATGTGGTCATCAGACTAATCTGTGTTCTCCTCTTTCTCTGTAAGACATATTGATAGATGCCCGTTGCACACCATATGCCCCTGGGAAGCCACTCTGGTGTTCCTGTATGCTTCTACCAGTTTGGTGCATTATCATGATTAAATAATTTAACTAAATGTATTGGAAACCCTGGTAGCATAGTAGTCAAGAGCTTCAACTGCTAACCAAAAGGTCAGCAGTTTGAATCCACTAGGCATCCCTTGGAAACGCTATGGGGCAGTTCTACTCTGCCCTATAGGGTCACTATGAGTTGGAATCGTGTTAAATGTGTTAATTGATTAAATGGGAGGACAAGAAAAATAGTTGATGTTTCTCCAACAACTAAGTTGAATAAGATGAATGCTTTAGAAACAATCAAAAAAAGCAAGTCATACAACACAAGGAAAAAAACTTCAGCTATGGGATAGGTAAGATCCCTGGGTGGTCCAAGAGGCTTGCTCTTTGTTACTAACCTAAAGGTTGGCAGTTCAAATCCATCCAGCAACACTACAGAAAGATTACAGCCAAGAAAACCATATGGAACAGTTCAATTCTGTAACACATGGGGTCGCCATGAGTTGGAATCAAGTCCACAGCAACTGTTTTTTTTTTTTTTCCAGTTGGATTAGGTGTGGGAGAAAACCAAACCAAAACCAAACTCATTGCCATTGGGTTGATTCTGACTCATAGCAACCCTATAGAACAGAATAAAGTTGCCCCATAAGGTTTCCAAGGAGCAGTGATGTATTCGAACTGCTGACTTTTTGGTTAGCAGCTGAGCTCTTAACCACAATTGCAAAAGACTGAAAACATGTTGTAAAAGCCTAGAAGGAGTTAGACTCTAGTGCAGTGTTCTCTGTCTACTTTTAAAAAAACAAGAACTGGGAATATTGGATGATGCATTATTTAGTTTATACAAGAAAGATAATACAGAAAAATCAGTGGGCCCATACTCAGAACAAGGCCTTGACCTCACCCAAAAGACTAGAAAATGGATAGAGAGTTATATATTTTAAGTTTAAATATATTCAAAAATACATTAATTGGATACCTAACTTTTGTTTTGTTTTTATCAGACCAAACACTAAAATAAATAAATAAATAAATAAGGGCTTTGACTGAAATAATGAAATCTCTGAAATAACACTGTGAACTCTCACCACAGATGGCATGAGAGCAGACACGTGGAGCACAGAGGAGGATCAACAACTCCTAAAGGCCAAGGAATCTGTGCTAGACAGAAATAAAAGGCTCGCTTCCCAATGCTGGTTTAGGGTTATCACCTAATTCTGGTGTCAGAATTCCATTCTATGACGTTCACAGTTGTTATACTTAAATATGAGTCTATTGCATGATAAATGATAGAGTTAGTATTTCTCATTCTCATATGAGATTAGTCATTCCTACTCAATCCTTGTGTCAACTTTTTTCTAATCCAGAAATAAATAACACCTCCTTGTATCTATATATCAAGGCCGTGGGATTGGGTGACCTGAAACTGAGTATCAGGATCAAGGACTTGACGTGAAGAATAGGCAAAAAATCCAATCTTTACAAGGCTTATTTCTAGCTGCACAGACAGCTTAGAGGTTTTATTAAAGATGCTTTATAATGAGTTGCTTTCTAGCAGACGTTTGTGCCTATATGCACATGACTTAATGGCTTTCAGTTCTTAGAATTTAAAGCTGTGGCTACCCCAACCAGCAAGTATACAAGAAAAAAAGACTGCTGGCCTGGTTTGGTGTACACAGCTCAGTGGGCCACTTCCAAAGTACAGGGTTATCACGTTTGCTTTGTACCGGTGACTTTCCCAAACAGCTCGGAGTCTATTCTGCCAAACAACTTCTGTTTGCAAAGGTCCATTGCTTCAGCCCTATCTTCTGCTCACAATCCATTCCCAAGATAGAGGCAGAAAATATTGAAGTTCAGAAAAACAAGAGAGGATGAAATACATCGAATTTATCCTAATCTCTAGGAAAAAGGAGTAAATCTTTCTTTGTACAGCACTGCACACTGTAGTACATCTCTTAAAAACACACTTTCTTCAGCATCACCTAGGAGTCAGGAACTATAAAGAGATGAATCAGACAGTCCTTAACCTCAAAAAATTCTCTATAGTACCAAGAGATTACAGGTGGATTATGTCACAAATACATCACAGTGCAAGGTTCGGGTAGTAATGAACACTCCCATTGAGAGCTATAGAAGAACAGAAGAAAAATATTTGAGCTTCATGGTTCAGGATGTTAAGAAAAGCTTCTGGAAATATTAGTTTTGAATAGGGCTTCCAAATGGCTGGTTCCAGTTCAAACCCCTGCTCACAATTTTCACTTCTAACACGTTCCCAGCAGCTAATGCTGCTGGTTAGGGCCAAATTCTGAGAACCTCTAGTGGAGCCACCAACCAAAACCCGTTGTCGCTGAGTAGATTCTGACTCATAGCAACCATATCAAAAAACCAAACCAAACCCATTGCCGTTGAGTTGATACCAACTCATAGCGACCCTGTAGGACAGAGTAGAACTGCCCCATGGGGTTTCCAAGTAGCAGCTGGTGAATTCAAACTGCTGACCTTTTGGTTAGCAGCCAAACTCTTAACCACTGCACCACCAGAGCTCCACTAGTAGAGCAGTGATTCTCAAAATTTATCATGCATAAGAATCACCTAGGGATCTTGTTAAAATGTGGATTCTGATTCAGTATACCCGGGATGGAAATGCAAACTCTCAGCAGGGGTTCAAACCAGGACAAACCAGTTCCAAACCCTGCCTTTATCATATCAGGCAAGAGGTTAGTGCAACAATTCCGAAGTCGTCTCTCTAATTCCAGTTTCTCCGTATTCCCATGGGAAGGGTAAACATGTATTTATTAATTATTAATAGTGGTCTTTCACTTTCAAAAGTGTCTCTGTCTAGAATATATTACACGGTCACCATACCTTTGCACCATTGCTGTGTTAGGCAATGGAATATGCAATCCGTCCGCTCAAAAATCAAGAGCTTCTGCTAACTGTTTAGAGAACATTTCTGCCTACCCAGAAGCCTTGCCTTCAAGGGATCCCTCCTTCCACACTCATTTGGTGTGGGAAAACTTTTTTTTTCTTTATTGTGATTTAGATGAAATTTTACAGTGCAAATTCGTTTCTCACTAAACAATTAATGCACAAATTGTTTTGTGACATTGGTTGCCAACCCCACAACATGTCACCACTCCCCTTCCCGACCTTGTGTTTCCCATTACCACCTTTCCTGTCCCCTCCTGCCTTGTTTTGTTTGCCTCTAGGCTGGTGTGCCCATTTAGTTTAGTTTTGTTTTGCGGGACTGTCTAATCTTTGGCTGAAGAGTGAACCTCAGGAGTGACTTCAGTACTGAGTTAAAAGGGTGTCCTGGGGCCACACTGTGTCAGACCAATAAGTCTGGTCTTTTTTTGTGAGCTAGAATTTTGTTGTACATTTTTCTCCAGCCCTGTCCAGGACCCACTACTGTGATCCCTGTCAGAGCAGTCCATGGTGGTAGCCAGGCACCATCTAGTTGTGTGGGACTCAGCCTGATGGAGGCTGTGGTAGTTGTGGTTCATTAGTCCTTTGGACTAACCTTTCACTTGTGTCTTTAGTTTTCTGCATTCTCCATTGCTGCAGATGGGGTGGGACTAGTGGAGTATCTTAGATGGCTGCTCACAAGCTGTTAAGACACTACTCACCAAAGCAGGATGTAGAACATTTTCTTTCTAAATTATTTTATGCCAGTTGAGCTAGATGTTCCCCAAGACCATGGTCTCCAGCCCAGCCCAGTAATTCAGCCCGTCAGGGAGTTTAAATGTGTCCATGAAGGTTTCGTGACCTTACCTCGGTCAAGTTGTGCTGACTTCTCCAGTTTTGCATACTGTCTTTGCCACCAGGGTTCAGAGTACTGTCTTACCCTTCACCAGAGTTACCACTTATCTGTTGTCTAGTTAGTGTTTTTCCATCCCCACCCCTCCCCTCCCTCGTAACCATCAAAGACTGTTTCTTTCTGTGTGTAAACCTTTTCATAAGGTTTTATAATAGTGGTCTCATACAGTATTTGTCCTTTTGCGACTGACTTATTTCACTCCTCATAATGCCCCCCAGATTCATCCATGTTGTGAAATGTTTCGCGGATTCATCATTGTTCTTTATTGTGGTATAGCATTCCATCTTGTGCAGGTACCATAGTTTTTTTATCCATTCATCTGTTAATAGACACTTTGGTTGTTTCCATTGTTTTGTTATTGTGAATTATGAACATGGGTGTGCATATGTCTATTCATGTGATGACTCTTGTTTGTCTTATATTCCTAGGAGTGGGACTGCTGGATCTTATGGTATTTCCATTTCTAGCTTTTTAGAGAAACGTCATATTGTTTTCCAAATTGTTTGTACCATTTTACATTTAAACCAGCAGTGCGTAAGAGTTCCAATCTCCCTGCAGCCTCTCCAACATTTGTTATTTTCTGTTTTTTTGATTCATGCCAGCAATGTTGGGGTGAGACGGTACCTCATTGTAGCTTTGACTTGCTTTTCTCTAATGGCTAGTGATCACAAGCATTTCCTCCTGTGTCTGTTAGCTGCCTGAATGTCTTCTTTGGTGAAGTGTCTGTTTGAACTCTTTGCCCATTTTTAAAATTGGATTATTTCTCTTTTTGTTGTAGAAGCATTGGATTTTCCTACAGATTTTAAAGATTAGAACTTTGTCAGATTTGCCATAGCCAAAATTTTTTTCCCAGGCTGTAGGTTCTCCTTTTACTCTTTTGGTGAAGTCTTTTGATGAGTGTAAGTGCTTAATTTTTAGAAGATCCCATTTATCTGACTTTCCTTCTGGTGTTTGTGTGTTGTCAGTTATGGTTTGTATCCTGTTTATGCTGTGTATTAGGGCCTCTAGCACTCACCCTATTTTTTCTCCCGTGGTCTTTATAGTTTTTAGCTTTGTATTTAGGTCTTTGATCCATTTTGAATTGGTTTTTGTATATGGTGTGATGTACGGGTCCTGTTTCTTTTTTTTTTTTTTGCAGATGGATATCCAGTTTTGCCAGAATCATTTGTTAAAAAAACAGTCTTTTCCGCATTTGATGGACTTTGGGCCTTTGTGGAAGATCAGGTGACTGTAGGCGGATGGATTTACACATGGGTTTTTGATTCTGTTCCATTGGTCAATGTGTCTGCCATTGTACCAGAACCAGGCTGTTTTTACAACCATAGCTGTATGATAGGTTCTGAGGTCAGGTAGTGCGAGACCCCCTACCTCATTCTTCTCCTTCAGTAGTGCTTTACTTATCCAGGGCCTCTTTCATTTCCATAAAGTTAATGATTAGTTTTTCTGCCTCATTAAAGAATGCTCTTGGTATTTGGATCAGGATTACATTGTATTTGGAGATTGCTTTGAGTAGAACTGACATTTTTACAAGGTTGAGTCTACCTATCCCTGAGCACGGTATGTTTTTCCATCTCTGTAGGTCTCCTTTGGTTTCTGGCAGTAGTGTTTTGTAGTTTTCTTTGTATCAGTCCTTTATGTGCCTGGTTAGATTTATTTCTAAGTTTTTTTTTTTTTTTAATTGTAGTGTTTTCCTAATTTGTTTTTCATCGTTCTCTTTATTGGTGTATAGGAATCCAGCTAATTTTTTATGTTGATCTTGTATCCGGCTTCTCTGCTGAATCTTTCTATTAGTTCCAGTAGTTTTCTTGTGGAGACTTTTGGGTTTTCTATGTATTAAAAAAAAACCCATTGCCGTTGAGTCGAGTCCAACTCATAGCGACCCTACAGGACAAAGTAGAACTGCCCCCATAGAGTTTCCAAGGTATATTATCTGCAAATAGGGTTAGTCTTACTTCTTACCAATCTGGATGCCCTTTATTTCTTTACTTATTTTTCTTGCCTTATTGCTCTGTCTAGGACTTCCAGCACAATGTTAAATAGGAGTGGTGACAAAGGGCACCCTTGTCTTGTTCCTGTTCTCAGAGGAAATGTTTTCAGCCTTTCTCCATTAAGAATGATGTTAGCTGTTGGTTTTGTATACATGCCCTTTTATGTTAGGGAATTTCCCTTCTGTACCTATTTTATTAAGAGCTTTTATCAGGAATTCATGATGGCCATTATCAAATGCCTTTTATGCATCAATTCAGATGATCATGTGATTCTCTTATTTTATTAGTGTCATAGATTATGTTGATTGATTTTCTTTTTTTAATCATTTTTCTAGTGCCTTAAGTGAAATTTTACAAACCAAGTCAGTCTCTCACACAAACACTTATATACATCTTGCTATATACTCCTGATTACTCTCCCCCAAATGAGACAGCCCATTCCCTTCCTTGACTCTCTCTTTTCATGTCCATTTGGCCAGGTTCTAACCCCCTCTACCCTCTCATCTGCCCTCCAGGGAGGAGATGCCAACATAGTCTCAAGTGTCCACCTGATCCAAGAAGCTCACTCCTCACCAGCATCCCTCTCCAACCCATTGTTGTGTCCAATCCATGTCTGAAGAGTTGGCTTTGGGAATGGTTCCTGTCCTGGGCTGACAGAAGGTCTGGAGGCCATGACCCCTGGGGTCCTTCTAGTCTCAGTCAGATAATTAAGCCTGGTCTTTTTATGAGAATTTGGGGTCTGCATCCCACTGCTCTCCTGCTCCCTCAGGGGTTCTCTGTTATGCTCCCTGTCAGGGCAGTCATGGGTTGTAGCCGGGCACCATCTAGTTCTTCTGGTCTCAGGATGAGGTAGTCTCTGGTTTATGTGGCCCTTTCTGTATCTTGGGCTCGTAATTGCCTTGTATCCTTGATGATCTTCATTCTCCGTTGATCCAGGTGGGTTGAGACCAATTGATGCATCTTAGATGGCTGCTTGCTAGCGTTTAAGACCCCAGATGCCACTCTTCAAAGTGGGATGCAGAATGTTTTCTTAATAGATTTTATTATGTCAATTGATTTAGATGCCCCCTGAGACCGTGATCCCCAAACCCCTGCCCCTGTTACACTGGCCTTTGAAGCATTCAGTTTATTCAGGAAACTTCTTTGCTTTTGGTTTAGTCCAGTCGTGCTGATCTCACCTGTATTGTGTGTTGTCTTTCCCATCACCAAAAGTAGTTCTTATCTACTATCTAATTAGCGAATACTCCTCTCCCACCCTTCCTCCCTCCCCGCTTTCATAACCATCGAAGAATAGTTTCTTCTCTGTTTGAACTATTTTCTCGAGTTCTTATAATAGTGGTCTTATACAATATTTGTCCTTTTGCAGCTGACTAATTTCACTGAGCATAATGCCTTCCACATTCCTCCATGTTATGAAATGTTTCGCAGATTCGTCACTGTTCTTTATTGATGCATAGTATTCCATTGTGTGAATATAACATAATTTATTTATCCATTCATCCATTGATGGGCACTTTAGTTGCTTCCATCTTTTTGCTATTGTTAACAGTGCTGCAGTGAACATGGGTGTGCATATATCTGTTCGTGTAAAGGCTCTTATTTCTCTAGGATATATTCCAAGGAGTGGGATTGCTGGATCATAGGGTATTTCTATTTCTAGCTTTTTTTTTTTTTTTTTTTTAATAATAACTTTTATTAAGCTTCAAGTGAACGTTTACAAATCCAATCAGTCTGTCACATATAAGTTTACATACATCTCACTCCCTACTCCCACTTACTCTCCCCGTCTTGAGTCAGCCCTTTCAGTCTCTCCTTTCTTGACAATTTTGCCGGCTTCCCTCTCTCTCTATCCTCCCATCCCCCCTCCAGACAAGAGTTGCCAACACAATCTCAAGTGTACACCTGATATAATTAGCTCACTCTTCATCAGCGTCTCTCTCCCACCCGCTGACCAGTCCCTTTCATGTCTGATGAGTTGTCTTCAGGGATGGTTCCTGTCCTGTGTCAACAGAAGGTCTGGAGAGCATGACTGCCGGGATTCCTCCAGTCTCAGTCAGACCATTAAGTTTGGTCTTCTTATGAGAATTTGGGGTCTGCATCCCACTGCTCTCCTGCTCCCTCAGGGGTCCTCTGCTGAGCTCCCTGTCAGGGCAGTCATCGATTGTGGCCGGGCACCAACTAGTTCTTCTGGTCTCAGGATGATGTAGGTCTCTGGTTCATGTGGCCCTTTCTGTCTCTTGGGCTCTTAGTTGTCATGTGGGCTTGGTGTTCTTCATTTTCCTTTGCTCCAGGTGGGTTGAGACCAATTGCTGCATCTTAGATGGCTGCTTGTTAGCATTTAAGACCCCAGACGCCACATTTCAAAGTGGGATGCAGAATGATTTCATAATAGAATTATTTTGCCAATTGACTTAGAAGTCCCCGCAAACCATGTTCCCCAGACCCCCGCGCTTGCTCCGCTGAGCTTTGAAGCATTCATTTTATCCCAGAAACTTCTTTGCTTTTGGTCCAGTCCAATTGAGCTGACCTTCCATGTATTGAGTGTTGTCTTTCCCTTCACCTAAAGCAGTTCTTATCTACTGATTAATCAATAAAAAAACCCTCTCCCACCCTCCCTCCCTCCCCCCCTCGTAACCACAAAAGTATGTGTTCTTCTCAGGTTTACTATTTCTCAAGATCTTATAATAGTGGTCTTATACAGTATTTGTCCTTTTGCCTCTGACTCATTTCGCTCAGCATAATGCCTTCCAGGTTCCTCCATGTTATGAAATGTTTCAGAGATTCGTCACTGTTCTTTATCGATGCGTAGTATTCCATTGTGTGAATATACCACAATTTATTTACCCATTCATCCGTTGATGGACACCTTGGTTGCTTCCAACTTTTTGCTATTGTAAACAGAGCTGCAATAAACATGGGTGTGCATATATCTGTTTGTATGAAGGCTCTTGTATCTCTAGGGTATATTCCGAGGAGTGGGATTTCTGGGTTGTATGGTAGTTCTATTTCTAACTGTTTAAGATAACGCCAGATAGATTTCCAAAGTGGTTGTACCATTTTACATTCCCACCAGCAGTGTATGAGAGTTCCAATCTCTCCGCAGCCTCTCCAACATTTATTATTTTGTGTTTTTTGGATTAATGCCAGCCTTGCTGGTGTGAGATGGAATCTCATCGTAGTTTTAATTTGCATTTCTCTAATGGCTAATGATCGAGAGCATTTTCTCATGTATCTGTTGGCTGCCTGAATATCTTCTTTAGAGAAATGTGTGTTCATATCCTTTGCCCACTTCTTGATTGGGTTGTTTGTCTTTTTGTGGTTGAGTTTTGACAGAATCATGTAGATTTTAGAGATCAGGCGCTGGTCGGAAATGTCATAGCTGAAAATTCTTTCCCAATCTGTAGGTGGTCTTTTTACTCTTTTGGTGAAGTCTTTAGATGAGCATAGGTGTTTGATTTTTAGGAGCTCCCAGTTATCGGGTTTCTCTTCATCATTTTTGGTAATGTTTTGTATTCTGTTTATACCTTGTATTAGGGCTCCTAGGGTTGTCCCAATTTTTTCTTCCATGATCTTTATCGTTTTAGTCTTTATGTTTAGGTCTTTGATCCACTTGGAGTTAGTTTTTGTGCATGGTGTGAGGTATGGGTCCTGTTTCATTTTTTTGCAAATGGATATCCAGTTATGCCAGCACCATTTGTTAAAAAGGCTGTCTTTTCCCCAGTTAATTGACACTGGTCCTTTGTCAAATATCAGCTGCTCATACGTGGATGGATCTATGTCTGGGTTCTCAATTCTGTTCCATTGGTCTATGTGTCTGTTGTTGTACCAATACCAGGCTGTTTTGACTACTGTGGCTGTATAATAGGTTCTGAAGTCAGGTAAGGTGAGGCCTCCCACTTTCTTCTTCTTTTTCAGTAGTGCTTTGCTTATCCGGGGCTTTTTTCCCTTCCATATGAAATTGGTGATTTGTTTCTCTATCCCCTTAAAATATGACATTGGAATTTGGATCGGAAGTGCGTTAAATGTATAGATGGCTTTTGGTAGAATAGACATTTTTACTATGTTAAGTCTTCCTATCCATGAGCAAGGTATGTTTTTCCACTTAAGTATGTCCTTTTGAATTTCTTGTAGTAGAGCTTTGTAGTTTTCTTTGTATAGGTCTTTTACATCCTTGGTAAGATTTATTCCTAAGTATCTTATCTTCTTGGGGGCTACCGTGAATGGTATTGATTTGGTTATTTCCTCTTCGGTGTTCTTTTTGTTGATGTAGAGGAATCCAAGTGATTTTTGTATGTTTATTTTATAACCTGAGACTCTGCCAAACTCTTCTATTAGTTTCAGTAGTTTTCTGGAGGATTCCTTAGGGTTTTCTGTGTATATAATCATGTCATCTGCAAATAGTGATAACTTTACTTCTTCCTTGCCAATCAGGATACCTTTTATTTCTTTGTCTAGCCTGATTGCCCTGGCTAAGACTTCCAACACGATGTTGAATAAGAGCGGTGATAAAGGGCATCCTTGTCTGGTTCCCGTTCTCAAGGGAAATGCTTTCAGGTTGTCTCCATTTAGAGTGATATTGGCTGTTGGCTTTGCATAGATGCCCTTTATTATGTTGAGGAATTTTCCTTCAATTCCTATTTTGGTAAGAGTTTTTATCATAAATGGGTGTTGGACTTTGTCAAATGCCTTTTCTGCATCAATTGATAAGATCATGTGGTTTTTGTCTTTTGTTTTATTTATGTGATGGATTACATTAATGGTTTTTCTGATATTAAACCAGCCTTGCATACCTGGTATAAATCCCACTTGATCAGGGTGAATTATTTTTTTGATGTGTTGTTGGATTCTATTGGCTAGAATTTTGTTGAGGATTTTTGCATCAATGTTCATGAGGGATATAGGTCTATAATTTTCTTTTTTTGTAATGTCTTTACCTGGTTTTGGTATCAGGGAGATGGTGGCTTCATAGAATGAGTTGGGTAGTATTCCGTCATTTTCTATGCTTTGGAATACCTTTAGTAGTAGTGGTGTTAACTCTTCTCTGAAAATTTGGTAGAACTCTGCAGTGAAGCCGTCCGGGCCAGGGCTTTTTTTTGTTGGGAGTTTTTTGATTACCGTTTCAATCTCTTTTTTTGTTATGGGTCTATTTAGTTGTTCTGCTTCTGAATGTGTTAGTTTAGGTAGGTAGTGTTTTTCAAGGAATTCATCCATTTCTTCTAGGTTTGCAAATTTGTTAGAGTACAATTTTTCATAATAATCTGAAATGATTCTTTTAATTTCATTTGGTTCTGTTGTGATGTGGTCCTTCTCATTTCTTATTCGGGTTATTTGTTTCCTTTCCTGTATTTCTTTAGTCAGTCTAGCCAATGGTTTATCAATTTTGTTAATTTTTTCAAAGAACCAGCTTTTGGCTTTGTTAATTCTTTCAATTGTTTTTCTGTTCTCTAATTCATTTAGTTCAGCTCTAATTTTTATTATTTGTTTTCTTCTGGTGCCTGATGGATTCTTTTGTTGCTCACTTTCTATTTGTTCAAGTTGTAGGGACAGTTCTCTGATTTTGGCTCTTTCTTCTTTTTGTATGTGTGCATTTATTGATATAAATTGACCTCTGAGCACTGCTTTTGCTGTGTCCCAGAGGTTTTGATAGGAAGTATTTTCATTCTCGTTGCTGTCTATGAATTTCCTTATTCCCTCCTTGATGTCTTCTATAACCCAGTCTTTTTTCAGGAGGGTATTGTTCATTTTCCAAGTATTTGATTTCTTTTCCCTCGTTCTTCTGTTATTGATCTCTAGTTTTATTGCCTTGTGGTCTGAGAAGATGCTTTGTAATATTTCGATGTTTTGGACTCTGCAAAGGTTTGTTTTATGACCTAATATGTGGTCTATTCTAGAGAATGTTCCATGTGCGCTAGAAAAAAAAGTATATTTTGCAGCAGTTGGGTGGAGAGTTCTGTATAAGTCAATGAGGTCAAGTTGGTTGATTGTTGTAATTAGATCTTCCGTGTCTCTGTTGAGCTTCTTACTGGATGTCCTGTCCTTCTCCGAAAGGGGTGTGTTGAAGTCTCCTACTATAATTGTGGAGGTATCTATCTCGCTTTTCAGTTCTGTTAAAATTTGATTTATATATCTTGCAGCCCTGTCATTGGGTGCGTAAATATTTAATATGGTTATGTCTTCCTGATCAATTGTCCCTTTTATCATTATATAGTGTCCTTCTTTATCCTTTGTGGTGGATTTAAGTCTAAAGTCTATTTTGTCAGAAATTAATATTGCTACTCTTCTTCTTTTTTGCTTATTGTTTGCTTGATATACTTTTTTCCATCCTTTGAGTTTTAGTTTGTTTGTGTCTCTAAGTCTAAGGTGTGTCTCTTGTAGGCAGCATATAGATGGATCGTGTTTCTTTATCCAGTCTGTGACTCTCTGTCTCTTTATTGGTGCATTTAGTCCATTTACATTCAGGGTAATTATAGATAAATAAGTTTTTAGTGCTGTCATTTTGATGCCTTTTTATGTGTGTTGTTGACAATTTCATTTTTCCACATACTTTTTTGTGCTGAGGCGTTTTTCTTAGTAAATTGTGAGATCCTCACTTTCATAGTGTTTGACTTTATGTTAGTTGAGTCGTTACGTTTTTCTTGGTTTTTGTCTTGAGTTATAGAGTTGTTATACCTTTTTGTGGTTACCTCATTATATACCCCTATTTTTCTAAGTAAAAACCTAACTTGTATTGTTCTATATCGCCTTGTATCACTCTCCATATGGCAGTTCAATGCCTCCTGTATTTAGTCCCTCTTTTTGATTATTGTGATCTTTTACCTATTGACTTCCATGATTCCCTGTTATGTGTATTTTTTTTTAATTAATCTTAATTTGTTTGTTTTTGTGATTTCCCTATTTGAGTTGATGTCAGGACGTTCTGTTTTGTGACCTTGTGTTGTGCTGATATCTGATATTATTGGTTCTCTGACCAAACAATATCCTTTAGTATTTCTTGTAGCTTTGGTTTGGTTTTTGCAAATTCTCTAAACTTGTGTTTGTCTGTAAATATCTTAATTTCGCCTTCATATTTCAGAGAGAGTTTTGCTGGATATATGATCCTTGGTTGGCAGTTCTTCTCCTTCAGTGTTCTGTATATGTCGTCCCATTCCCTTCTTGCCTGCATGGTTTCTGCTGAGTAGTCAGAACATATTCTTATTGATTCTCCCTTGAAGGAAACCTTTCTTTTCTCCCTGGCTGCTTTTAAAATTTTCTGTTTATCTTTGGTTTTGGTGAGTTTGATGATAATATGTCTTGGTGTTTTTCTTTTTGGATCAATCTTAAATGGGGTTCGAAGAGCATCTTGGATAGATATCCTTTCGTCTTTCATGATGTCAGGGAAGTTTTCTGTCAGAAGTTCTTCAACTATTTTCTCTGTGTTTTCTGTCCCCCCTCCCTGTTCTGGGACTCCAATCACCCGCAGGTTATCCTTCTTGATAGAGTCCCACATAATTCTTAGGGTTTCTTCATTTTTTTTAATTCTTTTATCTGATTTTTTTTCAGCTATGTTGGTGTTGATTCCCTGGTCCTCCAGATGTCCCAGTCTGCATTCTAATTGCTCGAGTCTGCTCCTCTGACTTCCTAGTGTGTTGTCTAATTCTGTTATTTTATTGTTAATCTTTTGGATTTCTACATGTTGTCTCTCTATGGATTCTTGCAACTTATTAATTTTTCCAGTATGTTCTTGAATAATCTTTTTGAGTTCTTCAACAGTTTTATCAGTGTGTTCCTTGGCTTTTTCTGCAGATATCCTAATTTCATTTGTGATATCATTAAGCATTCTGTAAATTAGTTTTTTATATTCTGTATCTGATAATTCCAAAATTGTATCTTCATTTGGGAAAGATTTTGATTCTTTTGTTTGGGGAGTTGGAGAAGCTGTCACGGTCTGCTTCTTTAAGTGGTTTGATATGGATTGTTGTCTCCGAGCCATCACTGGGAAACTAGTTTTTCCAGAAAATCCGCTAAAAAAAAACTGCAGTCAGATCCCTATCAGAGTTCTCCCTCTGGCTCAGGCTATTCAGATGTTAATGAAGCCGCCTGGGGAGGGTGGGGGAGGGAAGAGAGAGATAGGAGAGTAGCACCTCAGAATATAGCCAGAGTTGCTTGTCTTGCTTGGAAA
The DNA here is from genome assembly GCF_024166365.1 of Elephas maximus indicus. NCBI lineage: Eukaryota > Metazoa > Chordata > Mammalia > Proboscidea > Elephantidae > Elephas > Elephas maximus. The sequence continues at coordinate 80,569,675 of NC_064836.1, read as the reverse complement.
GACTATTATATCTGAGATTCCCGCGGGCGCATCGCCTATGTGTGCTGTCTGTGTGGAGATTGCCCCCGGGGGGTCTGGCCCGCTGGAGTCACGGTCAGATCCTCCGCTTCCAGCCCCACGCCCAGCGTCAAGGCTCCCCTACTGGGACGGTGCACTCTCGACTCCAAAATCAGTCGCTGCCTCCCGGGGACTTCTCGTCCCTCCAGCCGCGTGGCCGTGCCGCCCCCGTGAACCAGGTGGGCCCCCTCCCGGGGTTAGTTCAGATGGGTGGAGTAGCTCCCCGTGCTTGTGCCGCGACCGAGTGTCCCGGCTGGAACGCTGTTCTCCCCGCTCCAATACCAGTCGCTGCCTCCCGGGGACTTCTCCTACCGGCTGCGTCCCACGCCGCCCGCGCGACCCGGATGGTCACCTTCCCGGGGTTAGTTCAGGGGGTGGAGCAACTCTCCGTGTTTATGGCGTACCTGCGTGCAGTCCAAATCCCTGTGGGACGGTTCCCCGGCTCGGGTGCTGCTCTTTCTGCTCCAAGATCAGTCACTGCCTCCCGGGGACTTCTCCTAACGGCTGCGTCCCACGCCGCCCGTGGAACCGGCTAGTCCCCCTCCCGGGGTTAGTTCAGGGGGGTGGAGCAGGTCTCTGTGCTTGTGCCGTACCTGACTGGTATGCTGGCTCCAGGCTCTGGAAACAATCGCTGCTTCCCCGTATTAGTTCGTTCTCCGTCTCTAAATCTGTGTTTGTTGTTCAGGGTTCGTAGATTGTTATGTATGTGATCGATTCACTTGTTTTTCCGTGTCTTTGTTGTAAGAGGGATCCGAGGTAGCGTCTGCCTAGTCCGCCATCTTGGCTCCGCCTCCTATTTCTAGCTTTTTAAGGAAGCGCCAAATTGATTTCCAAAGTGTTTGTACCATTTTACATTCCCACCAGCAGTGTATAAGTGTTCCAGTCTCTCCACAGCCTCTCCAACATTTATTATTTTGTATTTTTTGGATTAATGCCAGCTTCTTTGGAGTGAAATGAAATCTCATTGTAGTTTTGATTTGCATTTCTATAATGGCTAATGATTGTGAGCATTTCCTCATGTATCTGTTGTCTACCTGAATGTCTTCTTTAGTGAAGTGTCTGTTCATATCTCTTGCCCATTTTTTAATTGGGTTCTTTGTCTTTTTGTAGTGGAGTTTTTGCGGTATCATGTAGATTTTAGAGATCAGGTGCTGATGGGAAATGTTATAGCTAAAAACTTTTTCCCAATCTATAGGTAATGTTTTTACCCTTTTGGTGAAGTCTTTGGATGAGTATAGATTTTTAGGAGCACCCAGTTATCTAGTTTATCTTCTGCATTGTTAGTAATGTTTTATATACTGTTTATGCCATGTATTAGGGCTCCTAAAGTTGTCCCTCTTTTTTCTTTCATGATCTTTATTGTTTTAGATTTTATATTTAGGTCTTTGATCCATTTTGAGCTTGTTTTTGTGCATGGAGTGAGGTATACGTCTTGTTTCATTTTTTGCAGACAGACACCCAGTTATGCCAGCACCACTCGTTAAAAAAACTGTCTTTTCCCCCATTTAACTGTTTTGGGGCCTTTGTCAAATATCAACTGCTCATATGTGGATGGTTTAATGTCTGGATTCTCAATTCTGTTCCATTGGTCTATGTATCTCTTGTTGTACCAGTACCAGGCTGTTTTGACTACTGTGGCAGTATAATAGGTTCTAAAATCAGGTAGAGTAAGGCCTCCCACTTTGTTCTTCTTTTTCAGTGATGCTTTACTTATACGGGGCCTCTTTCCCTTCCATATGAACTTGGTAATTTGTTTCTCCATCTCATTAAACAATGTTGGAATTTGGATCGGGATTGCATTAAATCTATAGATCACTTTTGGCAGAATAGATATTTTTATAACATTGTCTTCCTATCCATGAGCAAGGTATGCTTCTCCACTTATGTAGGTATCTTTCGGTTTTTTACAGAAGTGTTTTGTAGTTTTCTTTGTATAAATCTTTTACAACTCTGGTAAGATTTATTCCTAAGTAGTTTTTCTTGGGGGCTACTGTAAATGGTATTGATTTGGTGATTTCCTCTTCGATGTTCTTTTTGTTGGTGTAGAGGAATCCAACTGATTTTTGTATGTTGACCTTGTATCCCGATACTCTGCTGAACCCTTCTATCAGTTTCAGTAGTTTTCTTGAGGATCCCTTAGGGTTTTCTGTGTATAAGATCATGTCATCTGCAAATAGAGATTCTTTTACTTCTTCCTTGCCAATCTGGATGCCCTTTATTTCTTTATCTTGCCTAATTGCTCTGACTAGGGCCTCCAGCACAATGTTGAATAGGAGTGGTGACAAAGGGCATCCTTGTCTGGTTCCCGATCTCAAGGGGAATGCTTTCAGGGTCTCTCCATTTAGGATTATGCTGGCTCTTGCTTTGTATAAATACCCTTTACTGTGTTGAGAAATTTTCCTTCTATTCCTATTTTGCTGAGAGTTTTTATCATGAATGGTGTTGGAATTTGTCAAATGCATTTTCTGCATGAATTGATAAGATCATGCAGTTCTTGTCTTTTATTTATGTAATAAAAATTACATTAATTGTTTTTCTAATGTTGAACCATCCCTGCATACCTGGTATGAATCCCACTTGGTCATGGTAAATTATTTTTTTGATATGTTGTTGAATTCTATTAGCTAGAATTTTATTGAGGATTTTTGTGTTTGTGTTTATGAGGGATATAGGTCTGTAATTTTCTTTTCTTTTTTTTTTGTGGTGTCTTTACCTGGTTTTGGTATCAGGGATATGCCGGCTTCATAGAATGAGTTTTGGAGTAATCTGTCCTTTTGCTCTGAAATACCTTTAGTAATAGTGGTGTTAATTCTTCTCTGAAAGTTTGGTAGAACTCTGCAGTGAAGGTGTCCATGCCAGGGCTTTTTTTGTTGTTGTTGGGAGTTTTTTGATTACCTTTTCAATCTCTCCTTTTTTGTGGGTCTATTTAGTTGTTCTATCTCTGTTTGTGTTAGTTTAGGTAGGTAGTGTGTTTCTTGGAATTCATTCATTTCTTCTAGGTTTTCAAATTTGTTAGAATACAATTTTTCATAGTAATCTGATATGATTCTTTTCATTTCAATTGGGTATGTTGTAATATCACCCATCTCATTTCTTACTTGGGTTATTTGCTTCATTTTGTTAATTCTATCAATTGTTTTTCTGTATTCTTTTTCATTTAGTTCTGTTCTAATTTTTATTATTTGTTTTCTTCTGGTGCCTGAGGGTTTCTTTCGTTTTTCTCTTTCTATTCAAGTTATAGAGATAATTCTTCGATTTTGGCCCTTTCTTCTTTTTGTATGTGTGAGTTTATTGATATAAATTGACCTCTGAACACTGCTTTTGCTGTTTCCCAAAGATTCTGATAGGAAGTGTTTTCATTCTCATTGGATTCTATAAATTTCTTTATTCCATCATCTTCACCTCTAATGTCTTCTATAATCCAGTCTTTTTTGAGCTGGGTATTGTTCAGTTTCCGAGTGTTTGATTCTTTTCCCTGCTTTTTCTGTTATTGATTTCCACTTTTATGGCCTTGTGATCACAGAAGATGCTGTGTAATATTTCAATGTTTTGGATTCTGCTAAGGCTTGCTTTGTGACCTAATATGTGGTCTATTCTAGAGAATGTTCCGTGCGCACTAGAAAAGAAAGTATACTTCGTTGCTGTTGGGTGGAGTGTTCTGTATATGTCTATGAGGCCAAATTGGTTTATTGTGGCATTTAGATGTTCTGTGTGTTTACTGAGCTTCTTTCTGGATTTCCTGTCCTTCACCAAAAGCGGTGCGTTGAAGTCTCCTACTATAATTGTGGAGCTGCCTATCTCACTTTTCAATGCTGATAGAGTTTGTTTTATGTATCTTGCAGCCTGTCGTTGGGTGCATAAATATTTAATATGGTTATATCTCTTTGTATATTGCCCCTTTAATCATTATATAGTGTCCTTCCTTATCCTTTATGATGGATTTAAGTTTAAAGTCTATTTTGTCAGAAATTAATATTGCCACTCCTGCTCTTTTTTGATTGTTGTTTGCTTGATATATTTTTTCCATCCTTTGAGTTTTAGTTTGTTTGTGTTTTTAAGTCTAAGGTGTGTTTCTTGTAGGCAGCATATAGATGGATAGTGTTTTCTAATCCATTGTGCCACTCTCTGTCTCTTTATTGGTGCATTTAGCCATTTACATACTGCATAATTATGGATAGATATGAATTTAGTGCTCTCATTTTGATGTCTTTTTTTGTGTGTTGTTGACAGTTTCTTTTTCCCACTTAATTTTATGTGCTGGGTAGATTATCTTTATATATTGTCCTTTCCTTATATTCGTTGTTTTTTATTTTATTTCTACTGAGTCTCTATTTTTTTTCTTGTATTTTATTTTGATGAGTAGGATAGTGTGTCCCCTTTGTGGTTACATTATTTACCCCTATTTTTCTAAATTTAAACCTAACTTTTATTTCTTTGTATCGCCTTATCTTCCTCTCCATATAGAAGATCTGTAACTGCATTTCTTAGTCTCTTTTTTATTGTTTTAATGTCATCTTCTTTTATGTAATATCATCACTGTTACCCTAATTTGAGGATTTTTTTTTTTTTTAATCTTAATTTTTTTTTTTATTTCCCTGTCTTGGTTGACTTCTGATTGCTCTGCCCAGTGTTCTAGTCTTGGGTTGACACCTGATATTATTGATTTTATAACCAAAGAACTCCCTTTAGTATTTCTTGTAGTTTTGGTTTGGTTTTTATGAATTCCCTAAACTTGTGTTTACCTGGAAATGTCCTAATTTCACCTTCATATTTGAGAGACAGTTTTGCTGGATATATGATTCTTGGCTGGCAAATTTTTTCCTTCAATTTTTTAAGTAAGTCATCCCATTGCCTTCTTGCCTGCATGATTTCTGCCAAATAGTCCGAGCTTATTCTTATTGGCTCTCCTTTGTAGGTGACTTTTCATTTATCCCTACCAGCTCTTAAAATTCTCTATCTTTGCTTTTGGCAAGTTTGATGATAATATGTCTTGGTGACTTTCTTTTAACATCTGCCTTGTGTGGAGTCCGATGAACATCTTGGATAGATATCTTCTCATCTTTCATGATATCAGGGAAGTTTTCTGCCAACAAATCTTCAACAATTCTCTCTGTATTTTCTGTTAACCCTACCTGTTCTGGTACTCCAATCACTCGTATGTTATTTCTCTTGATAGAGCCCCACATGATTCTTAAGGTTCCTTTTTTTTTTTTTAATTATTTCATCTTATTTTTCTTCAAATATATTAGTGTCAAGCTCTTTACCTTCAAGTTCAGAAATTCTGCCATACACTTGCTCAAATTTGCTTCTCTGACTTTCTATTGAGTTGTCTACTTCTGTAATTTTATTGTTAATATTCTGAATTTCTGTTTGCCGTCTATGGATTTTTCCAGCTTATTAAATTTTTCATTATGTTCCTGAATAATCTTTTTGATTTCTTCAATTGCTTCATCTGTGTGTCCCTTGGCTTGTTCTGAGTATTCCCTCATTTCCTTCCTGATGTCTTGGAGGGTTCTGTATATTAATCTTTTTTATTCTGCCTCTGGTAATTCCAGGAATGCACTTTCACCTAGAAGATCCCTGGATTTTTTGTTCTGAGAGCTTGTTGAGGTGATCATGGTCTGTTTCTTTATATTACTTGATATTGACCGTTTTCTCCAAGCCATCTATAAGTTATTGTATTAGTTTATTTTATGTTTGCTTCTACTCTGTCCTATAGGGTCGCTATGAGTCAGAATCGACTCGACGGCACTGGGGGTTTTACCATGCTGTAGCTTTTTGCTTTGTTTTGTTTTGATATGTTCATATGGGTTGCTTGAGTGAGCTAGCTTGACTATCTTCGCCTTTGGAGCTCTGACGTCTTGTGCCTAGATGGCTAGAGCTGTTATCGGATATATCAGTCTGGGAGTCCACTCGCTTTTCTCGTATGAATTCAGCTCTGGTGTCCAGGTAGCTAATCATCAACTGTTTGGTACAGGCTCTGTCCTACAGTCTTAGAGGGGAAGGGGTAATTGGTGTGGGTATCGGTATGGGGTTGCAGCATGTGGTCACACTCTGAACAAGGCAGGGGGCTGAGAATCATCCCCCCGTATCTCTGAGGAAAGCATGTCCCTATTCCCTAGAGTGTACAGGTCAGTGGGTTCTGCAGATGGACCATGGGAACCTAATGTTTTTGGTTGTAAGGACTGGGAGGTACCAGTTATCCTGGACCCCTGTCGCAGGTGGCTGTGTCATCTGAGTGGAGCTACCAGTCCTTACGCCCCTGATGTGGGTAGATGAGGACCCTACTTAATAAGCAAAGCAATGTCAAACATCAAATACCCTCCTTTCCGCCCACAGCTGAAAATGTTGGAGTCTGCCAACAAGGGCCTATTCTTCTGAAATAGGCCCACACAGGTCCATGCAGAGGGAAAGGTACTCAAAGTCCATGGACCATTTATGCCTGGACAGGAGCCGCTTTTGTCCTGAGCTCCCCCGGTTAGTGGATCTGGCAAATTATCTTTTCCCCTAATTGCAAATTAATTCCTTCATCAAGGCCGGGAGGATGGCTCTAGGCACTCAGCATGGCCTATCTCAGGCCTGGGGAATTCAGCTGCTGAAGCTGACTTGGAAGCAGGGGGGCGGGGGTGAGGGACGGTAAAATACACACAAGTACTTTTGCCAAGAGCGCCATTATTCTCTGGTTCTGGAGGTGTGAGTAGGCTGTGTGGCTGTCTGTGTCTCCCAGAGTAAACTGCGGCTGAATGCTAGTACTAGCCAGCTGCCACCGCTCCCAGGAATGGTGCCTGAGGGCTCCCCACGATTCAGGTCTGGTAACTCCTCTCTGCTCCTGAACTGTCTCTTCCTCACCCTGCCCCTCAGTTCATTTTCTAAGCTTGCCTTTGATGTTCAGGGCTTCTAGCTTGTCATAAATTTACTCATTTCACTCGTGTTTTGGGGTCTTTGTTGTAAAGAGGGCTCGCCGTAAGTGTCTGTGTATTCTACCATCTTGACTCCACTCTGATTGATTTTCTAATGTTGAACCATCCTTGCATATCTGGTATGAATCCCACTTTTTCAGGGTGTATTATCTTTTTAATATGATGCTGAATTCTGTTGGCTAGAATTTTGTTGAGAATTTTTGCATCTATATTTATGACAGATATTGGTCTGTAATTTTCTTTTTGTGTGGTGTCTTTGCCTGGTTTTAGTATCAGGGTTATGCTGGCTTTCATAGAATGAATTCGGAAGTATCCTTTTCTTTTTTATGTTCTGAAATAGTTTGAGTAGTTCTGGTACAAGCTCTTCTCTGAATGTTTGGTAGAATTCTCCAGTGAAGCCATCTAAGTGAGGGCTTTTTTTAGTTGTTGGAAGGTTTTTTGTTTTTTTTTTTCAATCTCTTCTTTTGTTATGGGTGTGTTCAGATTTTCGGCCTCAGTTTGTGTTAGTTTAGGTTGGCAGTGCGTTTGTAGAAATTTGTCCATTTTCTTTAGGTTCTCAAATTTGTTAGAGTATAGTTTTTCATAGTACTCTGTTATGATCCTTTTTATTTCAGATGGGTATGTTGTCATGTCCACCATTTTGTTTCTTATTTGGGTTATTTGTGTCCTCTCCTATTTTCTTTTGTCTGTTTGGCCAATAGTTTGTTGATTTTGTTCAAAGAACCAACTTTTGATTTTGTTGATTCTTTTTATTGCTTTTCTGTTCTTCGTTTCATTTATTTCTGCTCTGATCTTTATTATTTCCTTTCTTCTGGTGGCTGTGGGCTCCTTTTTCTGTTTTCTTTCTATTTGTTTGAGTTGTATAGCTAATTGACTTTTTCCCTTTCTTCTTTTTTGATGCGTCCATCTGTTGCTATAAATTGACCTCTGAGCACTGCCTTTAAAGTGTTCCAGATGTTTTGTTATGGTATGTTTTCATTCCCATTTGATTCTAGGAATTTTTTTTTTCCATCTTTAATTTCTTCTATTACCCAGCAGTTTTTAAGCATTGTGTTATTCACTTTCTATATATTTGATTTTTTTTTCCTTGCTCTTCATGTTATTAATTTCTGCTTTTGGTGTTGTGATCAGAGAAGATGCTTTTTATTATCTTAATGTTTTGGATTTTGTTGAGGATTGCTTTGTGGCCTAAGATGTGGTCTATTCTGAGGAATTTTCCCTGTGTGTTGGCAAAGAATGTGTACTTTGCAGCTATTGGGTGGAGTGTTCCGTACATGTCTATCAGGTCAAGTTGGTTGATTGTGGCCTTTAGATTTTCTGTACCTTTGTTGAGTTTCTTTCTACATATTCTGTTGTTTATCAATAGTCGTGTATCGAAGTCTCCTACTATTATTGTGGAACTATCAACTTCTATTTTCAGTGGTGTTTGAGTTTGTTTTATGTATTTTGGAACCCTGTCATTGGGTGCATAGATATTTATTATGGTTGTGTCCTCATGGTGGATTGTTCCTTTAATCATTATATAATGTTCTTCCTTGTTTTTATGGTAGATTTTGTTTTAAAGTCTGTTTTACCAGAGATTATTAGTATTGCCACTTCTGCTCTTTTTTCATGGCTGTTCACTTGATACATTTTTTTCCCCATCCTTTGGTTTTTAATGTATTCATGTCTTTGTTTCTAAGGTGTGCCTCTTGTAGACAGCTTATTGATGGGTCCTGTTTTTATCCATTCTGTTACTCTTTCTCTTTAGGGGTGCATGTAAGCCATTACGATCAGTGGGATTATTGACAGGTGTGTGTTTATTACTGTCGTTTTGTAGTGCTTTTTTCTTTAGTGGTGGTGGCATTTTCTTTGTTCCTCTTACTCTCCTGTGCTGAATTTCTTTTGTTTGTGGACTTTTTTTTTCTTTCATTTTTGTAGATTTTGTGTTTACTGAGACTTTATGTTTTTCTTCTGTATTTTGATGAGTAGGTTTTGTTAACTTTCTTTGTGGTTATCTTGAAATTTACCTCTATTTTCTTATGTTTATGGTTTAGAAAAACTCTTAATCACCATCAATCACAATGTGCCCTGACCTACCATTTCAACCAAGGAGAGGTTAATAATTCAGGTGTGGCTAATCATGGCATGGATCCAAGGAGGGTCAGAGCACTACTGGACATTAAGTGAGGAGATCTTTTTGTCTAGGCTCTTAGGTTTTGGTAATATGAACTTTGAACTGTTGGCAGCAATAATTCCAGCCACATGAAAAAAGAACTGGTCTACAGAAGGAAATTGAGCTAAGATAAGAAGCTAACAGATAGGCTGAGGGCAAGTTCATGATGGCAAGTAGGCAGGTGCACCAGAGAGAACAGAAGTTCCTGCCAATAAGAATTTCCTTATGTCCTTGGTTTTCATACCTCTTAACTGAATTCTATAAACTACCCCAGTACCTTTCCATTTTATGTGTTCTAGCAAAATCCCTTTTTTCCTTAAGTTTTTTTGAATTTGGTTTCTATAATTGCATACAAAAATATCCTGTCACCCCATCTACCAACATATTCAATAGTTTTTAAAGGTATGAAAAATATTAAATAAGGTTCCATTTCCAAACATATTTGCAGAATGGCAAATATTTTATATATATACATTTACATATAATAATATTTGAATACATACTCTATTCAAAGCCTGGAGAGATACTTGGAGACAGACACTCATATCATTAGTGGTGGTGTAAATTGATATGTAACTTTCTGGAAAGCAATATGGCAATATTTATTAAATGCCTATAAAACTACAAGACACTTTTTCTCATTTAAGGTAAATTTAGTGACAAATGACAAAAAGAATTGTAAGAGGAAACTGGAGTCCTAGTGATTCAATTGTTAAGAGCTTGGCTGCTAACCAAAAGGTTGGCAGTTCAAACCTACCAGCCGCTCGCTCCTTGGAGACCTTATGTCCTACAGGGTCACTATGAGTTGGAATAGACCCTATGGCAACGAGTTAACTTTGGTTTTAAGAGGAAACTGATTAGAAAGAAACGGAATAACTCCAAAAGTTGAAGGAAGCACAGCCAAGTTTCAAAAAGTGCAGGGGCCCAGACAATTCCAGGAAAGTCAACTTCAGGAACCCTGGATACTTGGGTTCTACAATACAGTGATTCAGTTCCAACAAACTTCCACCTGGGTAGGTCTCTGTTCTACTTTTCAAATTTCCTGAATAGACCAAGCTTTGGTTAGGTACTTCTACCCTTGGGAAAGTCAGTCATGCCTGTAAGATCCAGTGATTGGGAGAACAGAAAGAGGATCACAAAGATATAAGCTGGGCAGTCAACTCATGGGTACGTTTATATACATTCATCTTTGGCTGCCCAGCTTACATACTTATACACACACACACAGGTTCCCCTATAACTAAAGATGCCTCCACCTTTCACCACCCTAATACCCTATGAACAATGGCAAGCTCCCTCACCTCATTCATAGTAAGAAACAGTTCAAAATTGCACACAGCTACTGCATCCAGGAATAATAACAGGTATCACAGGGCACCGCTCATTACAATCAGTGCTTCTCAAACTGTCTGTATTAAAGAGCCAGTTGATCCCCCCCACCTGTCAGATACGAATTCATCAGGAAAATACAATAAAAATGAATTGCTAGAAAAATTAACTTAAAATGCAAGCCTCTATATTTTATTATTAGATTCAATAGGCATAATTTTGATACCAATTTAACAGAGTAATTTTAAATACTTACACTCTATTTCTATGCTTCTCTCATCATGAGCCAGTAATAAACAATTCACAGTAGCATTGCTCAAGATGATATTTATACCTCCTCAAATTTTGTTTTTATATATTGCCCAGAAGATGTATTTTGCCACCAACCTACTATAGAGAGAAAGAACTTTTGTTTAAGTTGTCACACAGCAAGCAAGAAAACAGTCTTTCTTTCTGCCACTTTTTTCCTAAGCCAGGTGGTATTTACATCTTCCCTTTTCTATTACTCATTCTGTGATCTCCTTACCTTCTGCCAGCCCCTCAGCTATTTCCCCAGTGGGTAACTTGAACCTTGACTCCTGAGCTGTTTCAGTTCTTAGTGGTCTTGCCCATAAAGGGAAAGTAGTCTTTCATTAGCCTTTCCCACTGGGCACATCGAAACAACAAAGGGGTCCACCAATCTCCTATCGTATTCTTCCTAGATCCAGTTGTCCATCAGTAGCCACATTCCCCTTTAATAGGCAAGGTCAGTCACCCCAGACAACACAGTACCTCACTTTCCTGTCATTTTTACCCCATTGTGAAAAGACTGAATACCAGTTTTAGCTTCCAATTCAGTAGAACAATACTATATCTCATAATGAAAGCATTCTTCCTTTGGGTACTAAAAGAGAGCCCACAGTTGTGGAAATAGTGACTAACGCTTTTCAGAACAGGTTAATTAGGTATAATGGTTAGAGACATCAGTCTCTTCTCATTACTTGGTTCCTAAACCCAAGTGTTTTAACTATGGGGAAACAGTGTCTTATTTTGATCATTGAATTGGTTCAGAGCCTAAACAGCTTTATTCAAAGGAGCTCAGTCATCAGGTAGAAGAAGATCCCCTGAGTGATTGCAGTGCTAAGTCTTTAAGAGGCCATTCCACCATTTAGTAAAGTAAGTTGCTTCATTAATAGGGAACATAAAACAATGAGTTACATGGGAATTAGACGGTTGCCTTAATACTTTGTTTCTGATCAAGGAACACCCTTCACAGACAATTTGGATGGAATAACAAGATGGTGTATGATGCATAGAGTAAGTTCACAGTTGATAGTTCTGGTAGAGACATGGCCAGCAAGAAGAGCAAAAGGGTAACTCTGTCCCCTTCTAAAATGGAAACAAATATAATACACAGATACTTGCACTCCAGTGTTCGTTGCAGCACTTTTCGTAATAGCCAAAAGATGGAAATAACCTAAATGTCTCTCAGTGGTTGAGTGGATAAACAAAATATGGCACATACATACAATGGGGTATTATTCTTCAGAAGAAGAAAAATGGAGTTCTGATACATGCTAAAACATGAATGAATCTTGAAGACATTATACTGAGTGAAATAAGTCAGTCACAAAAGGACAAATATTGTATGGTCCCATTGTTACGAAATATATAGAATAGGCAAATGTTTATTAGTGATTACTAAAGATGGGAAGGAGGGAGTAATAGGCAGTCATTGCTCAGGGGCACTGAGCTTCATTGAGGGGTGATAGGAAAACTTGGATAATGGGGATCGTTGCACAACATGGTGAACACGATTAATGTCACTGAGTCGTACAAGTAAAAAATGTTGAAGTGGTAAATGTTTTGTTATATATATACTTACTACAACAAAACATATCCAGCAAGACCTGACTTGCCTTCTGTAGGTATGATGCCATATCAGAGACACAGGTTGATATCTAAGGCTGTCAAATTGAGCACCCAGCTATGACAGTAGTTGGTCTGCTTTGATGAGCAAAAGGCTACTTAGTGGGGCCTATACAGAGCCTCTATCCATACTCCCATGGCTGCAGAAGAGGCTGTAAATCACATGGATGGGTAATGACGTCAGTCACGTCAGCTCAGCCTCATCTGGTGGCCTCATGAACTGTATCCTGCTCCAGATCCATTCTGAATGTGCCAGGCTTACATCCCCTTTCTCAATCCTCCAGTCATCCTACCATGCCCCTGACCAACATGTACAACATGTACAAGAACTGGTAAAAAGCCTAACTGTAGACCTCATCTTCATTTAGACAAAGTTACAGTGAGATGCACTACTCAACATCCCACCTAACGGGAGGCTCTTCCTCCTCCACTGTCCTTCAGAGCTACACCTGTTAGGACTCTAATGCAATAGGGTCTACTTACTGTTGGTGGCAGCCATCAACCTGCAAGCCATCTTTAGTACCCAAAGTTTTGTTAAAGGAACTCACCATGAGGCCATAGCATAGGTTGAGGATAGAAGAGTAGCGTGGTAGACTAAGACACATGCAAGCAGTTTGCTCGTGCAACTTCTTTGTTCATCTGGGGCTGATGGAATGCTGCCAGGCATACTCAGCAGTGCTCTTACTTTGCTGTTGATACTGGATCCCTGATCAGAGAATCTAAAACTCAGGCATTTTCTTCATTAACTGTGTGCTATCTGATTCACCTACACACAATTACAGAAAAGAATACAGACAGTTTCCAGGTTACAAATATCTGACTTAGGGACAACTTGTATTTGCCCTTTAATGTTATGTAAATTTGCCCTCACTTTGAAACGATGGACTTAGCCCCTACGCACAACAAATTCTTTATTCCAATCACCTTTACTTGCTACACATTCAGCTTTTTAAATCATTGAAAAGGCTTTGAGCCTTTTCTTGCACTAAAAGCCAAATACCAAACCTGTTGCCATCAAGTCGATTATGACTCATAGTGACCCTACAGGACAGAGTAGAATCACCCCATAGGGTTTCCAAGGAGCAGCTGGTGGATTTGAACTGCCAACCGTTTGGTTAGCAACCATAGCTCTTAACCACTGTACTAGCAGGGCCCCTTTCTTGCATGAAAGTAAGTCTAAATAAAAACCTTATGCACCTGTTCTGACTTACCTACAAATTCGCCTTAAAGACTTAAAGCACGGGAAAGGATCTCATTTGGAACCTGGGAACTGTCTGTAGTTACTTGGTAGAGCGAAACCTAGGATCTTTTATTGCAATTCATCTATTAGGATTTGCCACAGGCACCAATCAATATCAGGATCTGCCTCAGATACTGCATGAATTTGCTCCAATGAGGAACCAACATATGGAACGGCAGATGCAGTGAGAATCACGACCTGATTAAATTATGAAATACTGAGCAGCTTTCCTGGCACCAGCTCCACCTCTCTCATGGCTCAAGTTCTTGACAGGAAGACCTGCCAGGCGTCCAGTTACCAGGAGGTGACCCCAATGTCTGGCATCCCATAGCATCACTTCCTTCTAGAACTCTAGTGACTTCTTACCTTTGTCTGGGTTCCTCACTACCTTCTATTTGAATTCCAAGCTCCTCTATCGCCTGGTTTCCTGCACTAAATCCCTCCTGTAAATACTTGAAGTGGATGCTATTTTCTTGGGTCAGCTAAGTTGACTCACACTAGTCCCTGTGGAGCTATAATTAACACAATTTTTCTGTGACTATGTCAGACATGACCATCCTTGGCAACTTTCAGAGTTCAAAACTTAGTTACTTGACCTCTTGTTTAGAGGCTTTTATAGTAATAAGATCCAAGTGGCAGCTATTTGCATGTCTCGTGCTTTCAAAATATTTAATCAAAAGCAATAGCACATCCCTAGTATGTTTTAAAAGGCTTGAAAGATGTATGTGTGGAGATTTATACCATATTCCCACCCAGTTCTTTGGTTTGGCCGGTACAAAATACTGATGCTAGTTGGTGAATGAAAGTTTTGTTTTATATGTATAAAACAAAAATAAAACACAGCCAGGCCTTAGAGCTGGCTCGTAAATTTAATTCCTGAAGATTCAGTAATTAGTCTAAGCCAGATATCTCTGCATGTCTAACTGATTCCAGAGCCCTAATTACTGCACTGCCTTTGCACTGCAATGACCATATTCATTTGGAATCTGCAATTGCATGGCCCCTCCTAACTTTGCTGAGTTTAGGAATTACTTTTTTTTTTTCTTTAATTTTAGTGAAAATATACACAGCAAAACACACTCACTCATCAGTTTCTGCATGTACAGTTCCATAACACTCACTACACTCTTCACTCTGTGTCGCCATTCTTGCTATCTTCACCCATGTAACTTCATCACCATTGGCTTAGATTTCCTACCCCCTGAACTTCTCATCTGTGCTTTAGAGTTACTGTTGACAATTTGATCTCACATAGATAGTTTTTTAAAAGAGTACAATACTCATGTTGAACATTTTTTACTAATTTAAGTAAAGAGTTCTTTAGTTTAAAGATGGCTTCAGGGGATAATTTTGTTTCATGGTTTGAAGATTTTCTCAGAGCGATAGATTCGGGGGTTCCAAACAGGCCCAGTAAGTCTGGATTCTGTAAGAATTTGAAATTCTGTTCCACATTCTTCCCCTTTTGATCAAGATTCATCTATTGATTCTTTGATGAGAATGTTCGGGAATGGTAACTAAGCATCATCCAGTTCTTCTGGTCTCACAGCTAAGGAGGCGGTAGTTCATGGAGGCACTTAGACCTGCAGTCCAGTTCTTCTCCACTTCCTGGGTCTCCTTCTTCCTCTGTTGCTCCAGGTAAATAAGACCAATTGTTGTATACTGAATGGCCATTCACAAGTTTTTAAGTCTCCAGGCACTACTCACTGAACTAGGGAGTGAAATAGTAATTCTAAAAACAATATTAGGCCAATTGACAGCATATTTGCCCGAAGCCATAACCCTGTACCTTTGAACCAACAGAACTACTTTTCAATTACTTTTAATTAATACCAATTTTCCTATCACCATAAACACAAACTCACTACTTCCCAAATTCCCTCTCCTTCCTCCTTCCCTCCTCAGATAACCACTGAAGGCCATTGGTGTCTATATATTTAGTTATTCTTGTCTTTTCGTATACGAAGGTAATAAAGTATTTGTCATTTTGTGATTGACTTATTTCACTTAACATAATGACTCTGAGCTGCAACCACGGTGTAGCATATATCAGCACTTCATTTCTCTTCATGGCTGAATAGTATTCCATTACATGTGTATATCACATTTTGTTTATCCATTCAACTGTTGATGGGCACTTAAGGTTGTTTCTATATTTTTGCTATTATAAATAGTGCTGCAGTGAACACAGGTAGGTGTACATGCATCTGCTTGTGTCACTACTTTTAGGTCCCAAGGGTCCCTATGAGTTAGAGTCAACTCAAAATCATCAGTTTTGGTTTTTTGGTTTAGGGCATATACCTAGAACAGGAATTTCTGGGTCACAGGGTAGTTCTATTTTTAGTTTTTTGAGGAATCACCGTACAGTTTTCCACAATTGTTGTATTGTTTTACATTTCCACAGGAATTCCATTTTCATTTCATCCCTATCACCAGTGGTCCTAGTCTATGGAGAACAGTTAGTGAGGTACATATTTAAAGGATTCTAGAGCCTGCCTCAGCAATCAATTTCTTATGGGACAGCAGATTCTTCTAGGCCCTGGACTGGAACAGAGTGAGAGGTAGGTGGGCCAGGCACACACATATAGATCCAGACTTATATTTCTAGTTTTTGCACCCTTTGAGAGCCAGAAAGACCCAAGCATAATGGAGGAGGAAAGATTCAATATCACCTAGTGAAGGTCGCATTCAGTAATGGTTTGCTTTTTAAAAGCTAAAAAGGGGGGAAGAAAATAATCTATTGTTTACCTGAAATTCAAATCAAATTTTTAATTTTATTTCCTAAAGCTGGCAACTCTACAGGTGAGGGTCTCCCTATAAAGGACGATTGGCAGTTTTTAGCAGAAACTGTAAAGGGCTGTTAAAAACCAAGGCTGTGGAGTGAGGTTACCTTGGTTTGAATCTTGGCTGTGTGGACTTGGACCAGAGCCAGCTACATAATTTGTGGAGCCCAGTGCAAAATAAAAACGCAAGGCCCCTGTTCAAAAATTACTGAGAATTTCAACTCAGTGATAGCAGGGGCCCTGTGCGACCCCACACCCAAGAAGCTGGCCGGGTTTTGGACAAGTGCTTACCCCACCTTAAATCTCATTTTATTTTAGAATGAGCATAATACCACCTTGACAGCTACAAGTAAAACGATTTTAGTGATATTATGTAAAAGCCTAAATTTTATTCCATGCACTGAACCAGAAATTTTGAGGTTTATACTAGCAGTCCTTTAAATGGAAGTAATGGAAAACGGTCAGGAGGATATCCTTACCCCATGGCCTCATGAACCTTCATTGTCTTTATTTTTGGCCATAGCTACCCAGACAGACAGAGTGTCACTCCAAGGGGTGCAAGATCTCAGCTGCCTTTGCGTAAGAGTTTGATTAGCTATTTGACCTTTCCTTAATATGAGCTTTTACATATCCCTCCCAGGGGCATTTTTCTCCACTGATGTCCAATGGCTAATTCCAAATATTATCTTTCCCTAAGTGTCTGCTGTATGCAGCCCGTCACTGGTGCCAGTTAGGGTGCTTTGTTTTTGTTTTGTTTGTTTTTAGTAGGAATAGAAATGAACTCAGAATAACAAGCAAATCATGGAGTTTATTGGAAGCAGTCTGAGATTGCTCACGTGACTTCAGGAAGAGATGTCTGACCCAGTTTTAGGAAGGACAGGAGCAGGACAAGTATAATGCCAAATCCAGTTGCAGAACTTTGAGGTCTTTGCACCGGGTCCCTTCCTAAATTGACCTCACTATTTTCTGCCTCCGTATTCAGTCAGTAGTATGGTGGCACAGTTGTTAAGAGCTATGGCTGCTGAACAAAAGATCGGCAGTTCGAATCTACCAGCCTCTCCTTGGAAACCCTATGGGGCAGTTTTACTCTGTTCTACAGGGTCACTATGACTCGGAAGCAACTCGATGGCAACGGGTTTGGTTTTTTTGGTTAGGTATAAACTGAGTTGTGTCTACAAAAGATGTATTGTAGTCCTAACTCCTGGTACATGTGAATGTGACATTGTTTGGAAACAGGGTCTTTGAAGATGTCATCAGTTACATTAACATGAGGTCATGCTGGAGTAGCATGGGTTTTGATCCAATCTGAGTGGTGTCCTTATAGAAGAGGGGAAAAGACACAGACAGACAGGAAGAAGAGGGCACGTAATGATGGAGGCAGAGTTGGAGCTATGCCGAAGCTGCCAGCCCCAGACCGCCTGCGGCTACCAGAAGCCAGTAGAGATAAGAAGGGATCAGAGGGGTCATGACCCAGCCAAAAAACTTATTTGGACTTATAACTTCCAGAATTGTGAGACAATAAATCTCTGTTCATATAAGCCTCCCAGTTTGTGGTGTTTTGTTACAGAAGCTCTAGGAAACCTATACGGTTAGGTTTCCAGATCTTTTTAGTCCAGATTGAATTCAGATTCCCTATTCTTGGAGCAGAACGATTGGCAACAAGGACAGAGTAATGACACGGCCAGACTCACTGAGGAAACTGATGTGAGCTGGGCTCACACCCCAGTTTGTGTCTATTGTAAATTCTGACCCAGTAACCCTACTCCTAGGACTCTTAAAAAAATAGAAATATAATAAGTGTATAGATAAGGATTTTTACTGCAGTATTGTTTTTAATGGTTAAAAACTGGAAGCAACTGAAATCTCTAATAATAGGGGAAAAAGTAAAATTGTGGTGTGTAAATGCACGGTTATTTTTTTAATGCACGGGAGCCCTGGTGACGCAGTGGTTAAGCGCTCAGCTGCTAACCGAAAGGTCAGCAGTTTGAACTCGCCAGCCACACAACAGGAGAAAGATGGGCAGTCTGCTTCTGTTAAGATTTATAGCCCTGGAAATCCTATGGGGGCAGTTCTATTCTGTCGTATACAATCACTATGACTCAGAATGAACTCGACTGCAATGACAATATTTTTTTTATGTAAATGCACATTATTTATGAGGTGGTTTAAAGTGCTAGATGGATATTTAATGCTATGGAAAAATACTCATAAAGTAATATCCAATGAAACCTATAATGCATGTCAGGATTTTAAAATAATTCCTTAAAGTAAAAAAAAAAAAGAAGACTGGCAGGAAAAACACTTAAAATTTAAACTCACTAGTCCTACAACTCAACGGTAATTTAGCTATACACAGTCAAGTATCCTACATTATTTTAGGAGTTTATTAAAGTCAGGAAATTATTTTTAAGTAAGATTTCTGATCGTTTATGAATCAAAGTCCTTGGTTAGCTCCAACTTACCATTCAAAACTGATAGCCTTTGTTTCTCGAAATAGCTGCTCTAGAGAAAACTGACTAACTTGTATTCCCAAATGCACCCTGCTATCCCACGAGTACGTTCCTTGCCATCAATGTTGATGACTTCAAGGTCCACAGAAGTGGCTTTTTTTCATGAAACCTCAGTCAACTCCTAGTGACCTAGTTTACCATGACACTCCTCTAAATCTTGTTTAAAACACTCAGTAAGCCCTTAAACAGTTTTTCTGTGGTTAGTTTCAAAAGCATGGAAAGGTTTTCAAACTTCACATTGTTTTTCCTGGGAGAGATAGAAGGGAGATAAGGAGGAAGGGACCAGAGGGAGACAGGAAAAAAAAAAAAATAGAAAACACATGGACTATTCTAGTTTAGAGACGTTAAAGAGTAAAGAAAACACTGGTAATTAAATGCAATGTGATCCTTGATTCAACCTTGGATCAACACCATTACCACGCTGAAGAAATCAAACATTGCTATATTGTCTAATATATAGTTAAATTTTCCCAATAGTCCTCAAAATACTCTTTAGAGTATTGCTCCTCAAAGTTTGATCCATGGACCAGCAGCATCACCCTCACTGCGTTTTAGCAAAGGCTCTCACTTTCCTCAAGGCCACCTACTGTTCCTTGTCATGTGGCCCACTCCATATGGCAGTTTGCTTCTTCAAGTACAATAGAAAAGTGTCTGCTGCTTGAGTCTCTGGCGTCTAGATCCTAGTTTAAAGGATTTGCCTGATTCTGTCAGGCACACCAGAATAATCTCCTTTTTGATTAACTCAAAGTCAACTGATTTGGGGCCTTAATTATATCTGCAAAATCCCTGCATTTTTGCCATATAATGTAATTCACTCAAGGGAGTGAGTTATACTCACAGGTCCAGCCCACAGCCAAGGGGAGGGAATTACACTGAATGTGTACACGGAGGTACAAGAATCTTGGAGGCCCTCTAAAAATTCTGTCCACCACAGCGCCTGTGTTAGCTAGCCTCCAAGATGACAATCAATGATCCCTGCCACCTTCTGGTACTCAGATCCTGGTGTAGTTCCCTCCTACATTGTACCAGGGTTGGTCTCCATGACGAACGGAATACTGCACAAATGATATGAGCTTCTGAGATTAGGTTACAAAAAGCACCATGGGTTCCATTTTGACTTTTCTTGCTCTCTGATCACCCACTCTGGGGAAAAGCCAGTTGCCATATACAAGCAGCCCTGTGGAGAGACCCACATGGCAAGGTTGTGAAGCTTTTATCAGCACCCACATAAATGAGCTTGGAAGCACTTCCTCCAACCCCAGGGCCAGGTGATCTGACAGACAGGTAAGCACCATGCTTGCTTTGTTTACCAGATCATCTGTAGTGAACAATTTTATGTTTTCTCACCACATCAGAGATGTAGCGAAACCCACATGAAATTGTTCATTACAGATTACTAAGTAAGCACAAGTCGGCCTGGGCTTACCTTGCTTACTGGATCATCTGTCCCTGCCCAGCCCCCTTAGATAACTGCAATCCCATGAGAGATCCTGAGCTAGAACCATCCAGATAAGCTGTGCCCAAATTCCTGACCCTCAGAAGCTGTGTGAGATGATGAGGGTTTGTGGTTTTAAGCTGCTGTTTGGGGGCAATTTGATAAGCTGCAATAGATAGTTGGTACAAAACCTGACTCGGGCCTAGCTACTCTGGGAGTAATGTAAGATGTTTGGGTCCCTCTTTCCTAGCAACATGGGAGAAGTACTTATAGAAGGAGTTAATGAGCCCATGAAAAGGGCAGCACAAGCCAGAGGCAGGTTGGATAGTGCAAGGGAGCAGTCTCATCTTTTTGGCCTCTGGACCTGGTCAGGCCTGAATTAACGCCACCTCTGTTGTTCCTGAAACCCTGGTGGCGTAGTGGTTAATTGCTACAGCTGCTAACCAAAGGGTTGGCAGTTCGAATCCTCCAGGGGCTCCTTGGAAACTCTATGGGGCAGTTCTACTCCATCCTATAGGGTCGCTATGAGTCGGAATCGACTCCAGGGCACTGGGTTTTTTTGTTTTGTTTTGTTTTTTCTGTTGTTCCTAGAATCATCAGCCCTACATTCCTTTTTTATTTGTTTATTGTTTATTATCTATCTATCATCTACCTACCTATTTATTTATCTGCTTATCTTTCTATATATCGATCCTTTAAGCTGAGAGCCTTCCAAAGCAAGTTTATCAGCTGTTGTTGACAACCCCATGTGTGTCAGAGTAAAACTGTGCTTTTTTTCAACGACTTATTTTTCAGCAGTAGATCACCAAGCCTCTTCAGAGGCACCTCTGGCTGGACTTGAACCTCCAACCTTTTGTCCCTCTCTCATCCTTCCAGCCAGGGTACATTTATACTTATATGCAATATGGTCAGGCCCAAGACAGTCATTTACTCCTCTTGTCCCCTTTTGATGGTTGTGCTTGAGATGGTTTGTATCTGGTTCCTGTCACCTGCAACCAGGCCCTGACTAATACAAGTCCTCTGCAGAATCGGTTTCAGCCTCACTGTGGTCATTTCCGTTTTTATAGCATCTTTATTTCAAGGTCATGTTAGCTAGTCCGGAATTAGGTGTTGGGTCACGCTTTTCAGGTTCCCTGGAAAAGAAGTTCTGTTTACCTGTGTTTCTGACGAAGCTCTTATGGCATTTTCTCCCAGGGCAGCCTTACCATACTGAGAATATAGGAATTTCACTAAAAGAGCTACTTACTTCTGGGTAAATTTTCCCTATAGTGCACGGCCTTTTCCTTCCTCACTTAGCTGATCAGATGCCCTTTGGCTACTGAGCCAAGTCTTCCTGCAACAGCAGCCAGAGCAGTCACCTTGAGGACAAACCCCTGCACAAATCACGTAAAGATTCTGAGTTCTAAAATGCAGTTTCTCCACACCAGCTGCTCGTGACACAGTGGAGTCTGTACAGACGCCAGCCACGCTTCACCCACAACTCTGCCGCCTCCAGATTCTCAGCCACAGCAGTAATTTACCCAAATCAGGAAGCCCTTCAGGCAGTCTCCTCAACCCTGTAACAAGTCCTATTGTGAGTTTCTCCCTAGCACCCAGCAGCATACCAAAGTGACACATACTTCATGGATTTTCAAATTTCTAATCACTGGGCAAAGTCAAAAGTGTCGCTTCTAACTGTTTCCCATGCATAATTCCAAAATTTGTCATTTCCTTGAATAATATAATACCGGATGTCTAAGTTCACTTCAACAGCATCATCTCTCACCAAATCAATTTCTGTAAGTAAGCCTGACACCTGTTCACAACATGGACCCTAAAAAAAACTTGAGAGGGGCTAAAAGGAGTTGTAATGTTCTAACGTCCTTGAATTGTCCATGGAGAAAGTAAAATACCAATTAACATTAGACTTTGAAAACCAAAGATGTATGTCATGAACTCTTACTACCAAAATAACTTTAAAAGAGAGTGTTCCAAGCTAATAGAGGGGAAAATATAATATTAAATTTGCAATAAAACCCAGAAAGAAGTAAATTTTGAGGGGAAAAAAAAAAGAAAATAGAAAGCCCTGGTCAAAGTGGTATATGGTTAGAAGCCAGACGCAAAAGAGTTCATACTTCATGATTCCAGTTACCAAAAATTCTAAAGCACGTAAAACTGAACTATAGTGTTCAGGGATGCATACTTAGGTAGTAAGACCATAAAGAAAGCCCAGAAAAGTTAACCATAAATGTTAGGTGGTGGTTTCCTTTGGGCGAGAGAGAAAATGCAATGACTTGGAGGGGTAGGAGAGGGCTTCGTGGGAGGTGGGTAATGTGCTGTTTCTCAGTTTACCTGGGTAAATTTTGGTTTTCTGCTGATTCATTTAGCTATATTCATTTTGTGCATGGGTCTTTATTCTAGCTTCAAAAATTAAAAGAAAATTGAGGAAGATTTAAATATACCGATACTGTACAATCTTCAGAAAAAAACAAAAAAACCAAACCCAGTGCCGTCGAGTCGATTCCGACTTATAGCGACCCTCTAGGACAGAGTAGAACTGCCCCATAGAGTTACCAAGGAGCACCTGGCGAATTCGACCTGCCGACCCTTTGGTTAGCAGCCGTAGCACTTAACCACTACACCACCAGGGTTTCCAATCTTCAGAAATATATGGTTAAATAAGATAAGATACAGAACAGCAGAGATAAAAAATTGCCCTAATTGGTACTTAGAAAGCTCACATACTCACGTATGTATTTGCACAGGTAGTTTTTCAAGACATATACAATAAATTTAACCTGGCACACGGCCTCTAGAGAGACTGGGACTCTAGCATGTATGGGGGTGGGGGGAGGGCTAATTTTTACCTATATGCTTTTACTGTGAAAACAACCCTCTGAAATATACTCTCTAATAATAAAAAGAAGTTTCACCAGCCTATAAATCAACTAGGAAAACAAAGTAGGGGCACCATTTGATGAAATCAGTTTTCCGTAAATAACACCATCTTGAAACCCTAACTTAAATCTGGTACATATAACCAAGAATTATAAGTCATTACTAAATTTGTTCAAAAGGTGGATCGAATTTGCATAGCCAAGAAGAACAGATGAGTGGCTTTTATTCTAAACAGATGCTCATCAATTGATTGTCTTTCCATTTCCCTCATACAAACGGAGTGGAGAGAGGTGTAGATAATTCATTTTCATTTCGGTCTCCTTCTAGAATGTTGGTAGAAGGCTTTCTGACTGCACTGCAGTGGAGTGCTGCGAAAAACAGGAAGCAAACTTAGGGTACACCGAATGATGAACTGAAGAATCTGCCACAAGTCGGGAAATTCATTTCAGGCTTTTAGTCATATGAACAGTGGGCTATATTGGAATCCAGTAATCTGGAAAACCCGAGGGCTTAGAGCAGTTAGAACTTAATGCAGGATGTATTTCAGGAATTTAACAATAAATGGAAAGATAATACACATTGTTGAAAAGATGTGAAGAAGTTAATCTACACAGGACTTCCGGGTTAAGACAGCAGTTTGAACATATGCTTCTAAACGCTTTTTTTTTTAAGACAGAGAGACATAGCAAAAAAAACCAGGACAGAGAAAAAAATCAGCAAAATTTTGAAAGCTAGAGTTAAAATGGGCAAGTAATAACTCAGCAGACTCAAGGAAACTAACCTCTAGCTTGTTGTTACTGCCTGTCGTCAAGTTGGCCCTGGGCTCATGGTGAACTCAAGCACAACAGATCCAGCCACTGCAATCCACAGGGTTTTCATTTCAGTGATTTTTTCAGAAATTGATCACCAGGCCTTTCTTTCCAGTGTGTCTTAGTCTGGAAGCTCCAGTGAAACTTATTTGGCATCATTGTAACACACAAGCCTCCAGTGGCGGGTGGTGGCTGCACCAGCAACTGAACCCAGTGTCCCATATGGAAGATGAGGATTCTACACTGAACCACCACTGCCCTCAGTCTCTAGTTAATACTGGAAAAAATAAGAGCCAACTAATTTATACCACAGAATGCTCAAAAGGTTATGAGAACTGCCTTTGGAAATGGTGGTAAAAGGGGACTAAGATGTTGTTAGGTGCCGTCAAGTCGATTCCAACTCATAGCGACCCTATGGACAAAAGACTGAAACACTGCCTGGTCCTGTGCCACCCTCACAAACCTTGCTACGCTTGAGCCCATTGTTGTAGCTGGTGTGTCAGTCCATCTAGTCGAGGGTCTTCCCTTTTTTGCTGACCCTCCACTTTACCAAGCACGTTGTCCTTCTCTAAGAACTGGTCGCTCCTCATAACATGTCCAAAGCATGTCATATGAAGTCTTGCCATTCTTACTTCTAAGGAGCATTCCGGTGGTACTTCTTCCAAGACAGATTTGTTCGTTCTTTTGGCAGTGCACGGTGTATTCGATATCCTTCACCAACGTCACAACTGAAAGGTGTCAATTTTTCTTCAGTCTTCCTTATTCATTGTCCAGCTTTCCCAAGCATATAAGACAACTGAAAACACCACAGCTTGGTTCAGGTGCATCTTAGTCTTCCAGTTGACCTCTTTGCTTTCTAACACTTTTAAAAGGACTTTTGCAGCATATTTGCCCAATGCAATGCATCTTTTGATTTCTTGACTGCTGCTTCCATGAGTGTTTATTGTGGATCCGAGTAGAATGAAATCCTTGATGACTTCGATTTTTTTTTTTTATTATTTTTTAGATGAAGGTTTACAGAACAAACTAGCTTCTCATTAAACAGTTAGTACATGTATTGTTTTATGACATTGGTTAACAACCCCAGGACATGTCAGCACTCTCCCTTCTCCACCTTGGGTTCCCTATTACCAGCTTTCCTGTCCCCTCCTGCCTTCTAGTCTTTGTCCCTGGGCTGGTGTGCTCCTTTAATCTCATTTTGTTTACCTCGGGAGTGACTTCATTACTGAGCTAAAAGGATATCTGGGGGCCACACTCTCGGGGCTTCTCCAGTCTCTGTCAGGCCACTGAGTCTGGTCTTTTTGAGTTAGAACTTTGTTCAACGTTTTTCTCCAGCTCTGTCTGGGACCTCTATTTTGATCCCTGTCAGAGCAGTCACTGGTGGTAGCTGGGCACCATCTAGTAGTACTGGACTCACTCTGGTGGAAGCCATGGTAGTTATGGTCCATTAGTCCTTTGGACTAATCTTTCCCTTGTATATTTAGTTTTCTTCATTATCTCTTGCTCCCAAAGGGGTGAGAACATTGAAATATCTTAGATGGCTGATCGTAAGCTTTTAAGACCCCAGACACTACTCACCAAAGTAGAATGTAGAACAATTTCTTTATAAATTATTTTATGTCAGTTGAGCTAGATATTCCTTGAGACTATGGTCCCCACAGCCCTCATGATGTTGCTTATTAGTCCAGTCGTGAGGATTTTTGTTTTCTATATGTTGAGGTGTAATTCATACCGAAGGCTGTAGTCTTTGATCTTGTAATACTTCACAACATGTTTTCTCCTTTTCAAAATGGGTGATTTAGAGCTTGACATAACTAATGCCATAATGATACTCTAAGTGACCTATAAGCATTTTTGTATTCCATTGGCTATACCGGTCTCTTTCCAAAGGGGTGCAGAGCCCTCTCAGGCCCTATGGCCTTGGCCTCTCTCATCTTCTTTGTTCTCTTGAGAAATGGCAGCTAGAGAGGCTGCCTGGCACTTTTGTTCTGCAACTTTCTTTCTTGCTCTTTATCTTAGACAGAGTGGACTGGGCAGGCCAGTTCCACTAGCTGAGAGATTCTTACGTAAGTTTTTCAGCCTGTTACAAACATATAGATTAGAGTCCAGATGTCCGAAATGCATCTCCTTAATTTAATAAAGTTTTTTGTAGTTGTTTTGTGATGTATATGACCATCTTTGGGCTACGTGCTTAAATCCATTAGGTAATCCTTGCTCTGATGTAAAAATTGCTTTTGGGTGACTCCATAAAGGACAGCCTGAGTTGTTGTTGGGTCTCCTCTGTTGGTGTCACTCCTAGTAAATTTTCTTTCTCATTCTGACTTGGAATACATTTCATTGGCTCTACTGCTCCAAGGCACAGACCCCAATCGGATAACACTCTTCATCAGTAAGTGCTTTAAGTCCTCTTCACTCTCAGCAGGCAAGGTTGTGTCATCTGCATAGCATAGGTTGTTAATGAGTCTTCCTCCAAACCTGATGCCCCATTCTTCTTCAGATAGTCCAGCTTCTGAGATTATTTGCTCAGTATACAGATTGAATAAATATGGTGAAAGGATACAACCCTGACGCCTTTCCTGACTTTAAACCACACAATATCCCCTTGTTCTATTTGAACAACTGCCTTCCCATCTATGTACACATTCCTCATGAGCACAATTAAGTGTTCTGGAATTCTCATTCTTCACATGCTATCCATAATTTGTTATGATCCACACAGTTGAATGCCTTTGCATAGTCAATAAAACACACTTAAACATGTTTCTGGTAGTCTCTACTTTCAGCCAACATCCATCTGACATCAGCAATGATATCCCTCATTTCACATCCTCTTCTGAATTTGACTTGAATTTCTACCCATTCCATGTTGCTGTACTGCTGCAACCACTTTTGAATGATCTTCAGCAAAATTTCACTTGCATGTGATATTAGTGTTATTGTTTAATAATTTCCACATTCTGTTGGATCACCTTTCTTTGGAATGGGTACAAATATGGATCTTTTCCAGTCAGTTGACCAGGGAGCTGTCTTCCAAATTCCCTGGCATAGACAAGTGAGCGCTTCCAGTGCTTCATCCATTTGTTGAAACATCTCAGTTGGTATTCCATCAATTCCTGGAGACTTGTTTTTTGCCAATGCCCTCAGTGCACTTTGGACTTCTTCCTTCGGTACCATCTGTTCTTGATCATACTCTACCTCCTGAAATGGCTGAAAATCGACCAATTCTTTTTGGTACAGTGACCACGTGTATTCCTTCTATCTTCTTTTGATACTTCCTGCATCGTTTAGTATTTTGCCGATAGAATCCCTCGCTATTTCAACTCTAGGCTTAAATTTTTTCCTTAGTTCTTTCAGCTTGAGAAATGCTGAATGTGTTCTTCTCTTTTGATTTTTCTAACTCCAGGTCTTGGCACATGTCATTATAATACTTTGTCTTCTCTAGTTGCCCCTTGAAATGATCTGTTCAGCTCTTTTACTTCCTCATTTCTTCCATTTGGTTTAGCTACTTGATATTCAAGAGAAAGTTTCAGAGTCTAAGTTTCAGGGACTAAGATAAGAAAGTCTTATGTGAAAGCTATTTCTTGTAGTCATCCAAAGCAGATGGATAGACACCCTCCCAATTAATAGGTGGAGTGTCCAGACTGATGACACCTCACACAACCGAGACATCTGGCACCTGGCTAAAAACCTATGTGTGATTTCTCAGGCCTGACTGTAGGCAATTACAAAGCCTTTCCTGGCAGGCCACAAGGGAAAGCCACCCTTCCCAACCAGACTTGGTGTACTGTAGCTTCTGAAGGGTGTAAGTCAGGGATGAAGGAGTCAGCCCCATGCCCCCAACTGGGCCATGCTCTCTCACACGTCTGGGTCTCTCTCACGTAGCTGCATTCCTAGCCCAGGTGCCTCCATACAGGGGCACCTTTATCTAGGCCTTCGGCAGAGGTCTTCCTCAGGTGCCTCTGCTGAAGCCTCATTATCAGAGGAAAGGGGCTTGCAGACACTTTTCCTCACTCTGACACAGTACTTGGTACTTTTTCAGGCCTAGCCCTCCCTCTCCTTCTACCCCCAGCCCCAGGGGCCATAAAACTGCAGGAGCCCTTGTGTTCAGGGCACCCTTGGCAGTGAACCGGGTCCCTACCTCTGCACTGATCGACTTGACCCTCATCTGGATGCCATTCCTGGGGATATATGGAACAGGAAGGATCCTGTTCTCTGGGTTTAACCTTGCTTATACTATCACGGAAACCCTGGTGGCAAGTGGTTAAGAGCTAGAGCTGTTAACCAAAATGTCAGCAGTTTGAATCCACCAGGTGCACCTTGGAAACCCTATGGGGCAGTTTTACTCCGTCCTATAGGATTGCAGTAAAAAACTAAAGTCTTGACTGTTACTTTCATTTTGGCCAGCTGTTCCAACTGGCTGCTCGACCATCTCACAGCTCAGTTCAACTTGCTTAGCTCAGCTCCTTGATACACACCAAGAGGTTTGGAAAAATTTTATTACTTTCATCATGGGGATTTCTGGGTAGAGCAGGAAAGCATCTAAGCTGATGTGTAATTGATTGAGTGTTGAAAAAGAGCAGGAGTGAGCAGCCCTGTTCTTTATTGCATTTAGAGGGTAGAACTGGGGAAGAATGCACCCCCAGAGTGATTTGAACTTCAGCTGGTGCCAAGGAAGGAGAAGATTGGTTTTATTATCAGCTTGCCTAGATAGTATAAGGCGGGAGAGAAGGAGGAGTTGGGACCTGAAAGCTGTCAGCAGTCAAACATCAAAACATGGAGTCAGACTCTGTTACATTATTATAGAATTAGATCCCCCAGATTCCTTTCTGTACTCCATTTGCTGAGCAACCGCCCCTTCCCACTCTGGGGAAAATCTGGAGGCTTGTTCCGAAGAGACTAACAACAGAGATCTCTGGACTGATGATCCAGGAGGAGATCAGAGCGAGGGTAAACTTGGGACTAAGCGATCTGATTCATAATAACATGGATGACACGGACCCTCCCCACCCCTAGCCTAGATCATCACCCCACAACGAACCCAGCTGACAAGCATGGCCCCCAGTCCAAACCCTTAGAGCCTCTGATGAGCTTTTTAGTTCCCACATACCTAATATTTGGAGGCCTCGTGGGGCAATGTTTAAGGGCTGGGCTGCCAATCAAAAGGTTAGCAGTTGGAATCGACCAGGCACTCCTTGGAAACCCTATGGGGGCAGTTCTACTCTGTCCTATAGGGTAGCTATGAGTTGGAATCGACTAGATGCCACATAACAACAGCAACATACTTAATATTAAGCAGGCATTCAAGGATTACCAGGTGCCTGAAGAAAGCTATAAGATAGAAATTAAAACAAAACCAACCTTCCCTATCAAAAAAAAAAAAGTTTGGTAAATAGATAATACAAGGGGGACATCAACAAACCATATGAAATAAAACTCTCTTCAAAGAGTTAAAATGTCACATCCATAAACGATGCTATAAAAAAATAATAATAAAAGAGCAGAAAAAGAGATCTTGCAATTGAAAACAGCAGAACAACAGAAATGAACTCTTTAGAAGGCTTAGAAAATAAGATGGACGGCGTTTTCTAGGAAGTAGACCAAAAACACAAAGAGACAGAAAGCAGGAAAAAAAGAGTTAAAGTTAGAGGACAAATCCAAAAAGTCTAGAAAAAGGGGCGGGGGGGGGGACAGAGTAGGAAGCAAAACCAATTTATTTGAGAAAATGTCCCAGAACCGTAGTAAGTGAACTGTTATACTGAGAAAAGCTGGAGCCTGTTGCCTTCAAGTCCATTCCAACTCACAGCGACACCATGTGTGTCCGAGGAGAACTGTGCTCTATAGGATTTTCAATAGGCGATTTATCCGAAATAGATTGCCAACACTTTCTTCTCAGGTGCCTCTGGGTGGACTCAAACCTCCAACCTTTAGGTTAGCAGCCAAGCATTTACCGTTTGCACCACCCAGGGACGCCATTAAAAGCCTATTGAACGGATAAAGTGAATAGAAATGCCAACACAAAGCCACTGTATTTAGAAATTTCAGAACACAGGGGAAGAAGATTCCTTCAACTTCCAAAAAGAAAAGCAGGTAGGAAAGGAATAGGAATCATAACAGCTTCAGACTTTGCAACAGCATCACAGCAAGCAAGAAAAAAATGGAGAAATGTCCAGAATTCGAAAGTAAAATCACTTCTGAACTAGAATTATAGTTAGACTCCCAAATCTTGTATGAGTAGAATGCCATTTTCAGATATGCATGGTCTCAAAGTGAATTTATTACCCTCCCTCCTTTTCTCAAGAAGCTACTGGAAAATGTGCTCCACCAACAGGAAAATGTAAACCCTCATCCATTGCTGGTGGGAATGCAAAATGGTATAATGCAATAGAAAACAATTTGAGGGTTCCTCTAAAAGTTAAACATAAAACTACCATAGGACTCAGCAATCCCAATTCCGGGTATATACCCCAAAGGGATTAAAAGTAGAAATGCGAATGGAACGTGAACGCCAATGTTCACCGCAGAGCTGCTCACAATAACTCAAACCTGGAAACAACCTAAATGTCCATCAACAGATGAGTGGGTAAACAAACTCTGATATATACATACAAGGGGCTATCATTCGGCCATAAAGAGAAATGAATCACTGACTTGTGACAGTGTGAATGAATCTTGAAAACGTCATACTAAATGAAATAAGTCAGTCACAAAAGGACAAATATTTCAGGATCCCATTTCATGAAATAGGCGAATGTGTGTTAGTAGTCTGTAGGCGGGGAAGGAGCGGGAGGGGGAAGTCTGTTGGGGGCAGTGAGACTATTCATGCACGAGGAATATTTTGGAAACAGCTGTGATGATTGTACAACATGATAACTCTAATCAATGTCACTGAATTATATCTGTAAAAATGTTGAATTGTCAAGTGTTTTGTTTTATATATATAATAGTAATAAAACAACTTAAAAAATGAGAATATAAACAAAGAAAGAGGAAGACAAATAGAAAACACGAGTTCCAGAATAGGAAAGAAGTGAAGAAATTCCTAAGTGGATTAAAAAAAAAAAGAAGAAGAAGAGATATTCAAAGATGCCAGCTGAAAATTAGGCTGGGTTGTAGCGTGTAAGTCTCCACAGACAAACACCTGTTGGCTGTTTAACCAAGATCCCCACTGCTTTGTTACAGTCTTTTTCTTATATATTCCAGCTTCTCGGGTTATTTGCTCAGCATACATATTGAATAAGTATGGTGAAAGAATACAACCCTGACACACACCTTTCCTGACTCGAAACCATGCAGTATTCCCTTGTGCTGTTCGAAAGACTGCCTCTTGATCTATGCACAGGTTCCTTATGAGCACAATTAAGTGTTCTGGAATTCCCAGTCTTCATAATGTTATCCATAATTTGTTATGATTCACACAGTCAGTGTCTTTGCATAGTCAATAAAACACAAGTAAACATCTTTCTGGTACTCTCTGCTTTCGTCAAGGGCCATCTGACATCAGTAACGATATCCCTCATTCCACATCCTGTTTTGAATCAGGCTTGAACTGGCAGTTCCCTGTTGTCGTACCGCTGTAACCGCTTTTGAATGCTCTTTGGCAAAACTTTACTTGTGTGTGATATTAATAATATTGTTTGATAAATTCTGCATTCTACTGGATCACCTTGCTTTGAAATGGGCACACATCTGGATCTCTTCTAGTTGGTTGGCCAGGAGGCTGTCTTCCAAATTTCTTGACATAGACCACTGAGCACCTCTAGTGCTGCATCCACTCGTTGAAACATCTCAGCTGGTATTCCGTCAATTCCTGGAGCCTTGTTTTTCACCATTGCCTTCAGTGCAGCTTGAACCACCTTCCTTTAGTACCACAGGTTCTTGATCACATGCACCCTCCTGAAATTGTTGAAAGCCAACCAATCCTTTTTGTTTGGTACAATGACTCTGTATTCCTTCCGTCTTCTTTTGATGCTTCCGCCATCGTTTAATATTTTCTCTGTAGAATCCTTCAGTATTGCAACTTGAGGCTTGAATTTTTTCTTCAGTTCTTTCAGCTTGAGAAATGCTGAGCATCTTCTTCCCTTTTGGTTTTCTAATTCCAGGTCTTTGCACATTTCATTATAATATTTCACTGTCTTCTTGAGCTACCCTTTGAAATTTTCTTTTCAACTCTTTTTCATCATCATTTCTTCTGTTCACTTTAGCTATTCTACGTTCAAGAGCAAGTTTCGGAGTCTCTTCTGACGTCCATTTTGGCCTTTTCTTTCTCTATTGTCTTTTTAATAATTTTGTGCTTTCTTCAGGTATGATGTCCTTGATGTCATTCCACATCTTTGCCTGGTTTTCAGTCATTAATGTTCAATGTGTCAAATTTATTCTTGAGATGGTCTCTAAATTCAGTTGGGATATACTTAAAGTCATATTTTGGCTGTCACAGACTTGTTTTAATTTTCTCCAGCTTCAAGGTGAACTTGCACGTGAGCAGTTGATGGTCTGTTCCAAAGTCAGCCCCTAGACTTGTTCTGACTGATGATGTTGGCCTTCTCCATCATCTCTTTTCACAGATGTAGTAGATTTGATTCCTGTATATTCCATCTTGCGAGATCCACATTATAGTCATCGTTTATGTTGTTAAAGGAAAGTATTTGCAGTGAAGAAGTCATTGGTCTTTCAGAATTCTATCCTTTGATCTCTGGCATCGTTTCTATAACCAAAACCATATTTTCCAACCACGAATCCTTCTTCTTTGCTTCTAACTCTCACATTCCAATCACCAGTAATTATCAGTGCATCTTGACTGCATGTTTGATCAATTTCAGACTGCAGAAGTTGGTAAAAATCTTCAATTACCTCAACTTTGGCCTTAGTGGTTGGTGCATAAATTTGAATACTAGTCATATTAACTGGTCTTCCCTATAGGTGTATGGATATCATCCTATCACTGACAGCATTGTACTTCAGGATGGACCTTGAAATGTTATTTTTGACGATAAATTAGACACCATTTGTCTTTAATTTGTCATTCCTGGTATAATGGGCCACATGATTGTCTTATTGAAAATGGCAATTTCAGTCCACTAACGCCTAGGATATTGATCTTTACGCAGTCCATTTCATCTTTTTTTTTTTTTAAAAAAATTGTGCTTTAGGTGAAAGTTTACAGAGAAGATTAGTTTCTTATTCAAAAATTTTATACACAAATTGCTTTGTGACATTGGTTGCACTCCTCACAATGTGTTGCAGTCTCCCCCTTTCCACTCCAAGTTCCCAGTATCCATTCTTCCAGTTTTCCCATCCCTTCCTGACTTCTCGTCTTTGCTTTCAGGCAGGTGTTGCCCATTTGGCCTTGTATACTTGATTAATCTAAGAAGTACATTCCACACTTATTATTGTTTGTTTTATAGGCTTGTATAAACTTTGGCTGAAAGGTGAATGTCAGGAGTGGCATCAATTCTGAGTTAGAAGGGTATCTCGGGGCCATAATCTCTGTGGTTTCCCCAGTCTCTTTCAGCCCAGTAAGTCTGGTCTTCTTTGTGGATTGCAATTTTGTTCTACATTTTTCTCCCATTCTGTCCAGGATCCTCTACTGTGTTCCCTGTCAGAACCATCGGTGGTAGTAGCCAGGCCCCATCTGGTTATTCTGTGCTCAGGCTGGTGAAGCCTGTGGTTCATGTGGCCCATTAGCCCTTTGGACTAATATTTCCCTTGTGTCTTTGTTTTTCTCCATTCTCCTATGCACCTGATGGGATGGGACCAGTAGATGTATCTCACATGGCCATCCGATAGCTTTTAAGACCCCACATGCTACTTACCAAAGTAGGATGTAGAACATTTTCTTTATGAACTGTATTATGCCAATTGACTTAGATGCCCATCAAGATGATGGTCCCCAGCCCTCAGTCCCAGTCACTCAGTCCCTCGAGGTGTTTGAATGTGCCTAGGAAGCCTCTATGACTATGCCCTCTTTGTGCTCTATTATATATACGAATATACATTCTGTACATACAAATATGTGTGTAAGAATATCCACAGCCTAACCTATACATGTATGTGGCCATACTCCTATATGCCCTCCTTCTTCTGTTCAGCATCCATATCTGCCTATGTCTCTGCTCGTGGGTTATTATTTGTTTTTACGTTGCTGTAGGGTTGTATATGCTATAGTGTTTACTGTGGTTGCCGCTTCTTTTC
Organism: Elephas maximus indicus; assembly: GCF_024166365.1. NCBI lineage: Eukaryota > Metazoa > Chordata > Mammalia > Proboscidea > Elephantidae > Elephas > Elephas maximus. Next base: position 80,535,467 of record NC_064836.1, on the reverse strand, counting down.
TCTCTCTTTTTTTTTCTTCTGTTTCTCTAAATGTCTTCCTATACTTCTCTTCTTGATGGGAGGAGTTGCAAAATCACATTGTAAAAATTGTGGATGAAGAATTGCATTCATTTTTGCAATCAGTCAAGATCCCAGGGTAAAGGGAGGCCCAGAGAGATGAGTCCAATGTTTGGTGATACATGACATCAGCAAGGCATTTGCCAATTCAAAAGCTGCTGAAGGCATCCTGAAAAATAGCCCGGACATTAAGCTAGGGCCCCTGAGGGGTGACACCCTAGGAATAAGGGTAAACATGAAATGTACCAGCCTTCACAAAGACTGCAGCCCAATCAAATCAGCTCAAAGCCTGACTGGATTAAGCTGTGGTTCTCATAGTGTGATCTTTGCAGGACTTTTCCACCCCAGATATACTGAGTTAGAATCTGCATTTTAACAAATCCCTAGGTGATTCTCATGTATAATAAATTTGAGAACCACTGCTCTACTAGTGATTTTCAGAATTCGTCATCGACCAGCAGTATTAGCATCACCTGGGAACTTGTTAGAAATGCAAGTTTTCAGCAGGGGTTCAAACCGGAATAAAATCATTCAAAGCCCTGGATCTTTGAGCTCCTGGGTCACGGATGTCAAAACTATCTTCACAATAATGTTAAGATGTTATTTGCCTTTGTTAGTATATAACATTTTGTAGCTTATAGCACACAAAAGCAATGGGGACTTAAGCTGCTGGCCTTTTGGTATGATTCAAGGTAGCAGCACCAAAAGGTATTAGTTATCATTGTATTCTTTAAAAAAAAAAAAAAAAAATTATTGTGCTCTAGGTGAAATTTTACAGCTGAAGTTAATTTCTCATTCAAAAAATTATGCACATATTCTTTTATGATATTGATTGCACTCCTCACAATGTAACAGCATGCTCCCCCTTTCCACTCCAGGTCCCCTGTGTCCATTCATCCAGTTCCTGTCCCATTCTGCTTTCTCCTCTTGGTTTTGGACAGAAGTTGCCCATTTGGTCGCATTTATTTGATTGAGCTAAAATCACATTCCACACGTGTGTTGTTTTTTGTTTTATAGGCCTGTCTAATCTTTGTCTTGCAAAATTCTATCATGCAATCTCTGACATCATTTTTATCGCCAAAGGCCATATTTTTCAACTACCTATTCTTCTTTGTTTCCAACTTTTGTATTCCAATCACCAGTAATTATCTATGCATTTTGATTGCATGTTCAATCAATTTCAGACTGCAGAAGGTAAAAATCTTCAATATTTTCATCTTTGGCATTTGTGGTTGGTGCATAAATTTGAATAATATTTGTATTAACTAGTCTTCCTTGTAGGTGTATGGATATTACCCTATCATTGACTACATTGCACTTCAGGATAGATCTTAAAATGTTATTTTTGACTATGAATGCAACGCTATTTCTCTTCTTCATTGCGACACCTGTTTTCAACAACATAAATGATGACCATACACATGGACCTCACTAGATTGAATACCCAAGAATCAAAGTGACTACATCTATAGAAAGAGATGATACAAAAGCTCAATAACATCAGTCAGAACAAGACCAGGGACCAACTGCAGAACAGGCCACCAATTGCTCCTATGCAAGTTCAAGTTGAATCTGAAGAAAATTAAAACAAGTCCACGAGAGCCAAAGTATGACCTTGAGTATATCCAACCTGAATTTAGAGACCACCTCAAGAATAGATTTGAACACTAATGACTGAAAACCAGACAAGTTGTAGAATGACATCAAGGACATCACACATGAAGAAAACAAGAGGTTATTAAAAAGTCAGGAAAGAAAGAAAAGACCAAAATGAGTGTCAGAAAAGACTCTGAAACTTGCTTTTAAATATCAAGTAGGTAAACCAAACAGAAGAAATGATGAAGTATAAGAGCTGAACAGAAGATTTCAGAAGACAAACTAAAGTATTATAATGACATCTGCAAAGACCTGCAGATAGAAAACCAAAAGGGAAGAATATGCTTGGCATTTTTCAAGCTGAAAGAACTGAAGGAAAAATTTAAGCCTGGAGTTGTGATATTGAAGGATTCTACAGGAAAAATATGAAATGACGTAGGAAGCATCAAAAGAAGATAGAAGGCATTCACAGGGTCAGAATACCAAAAAGAATTGGTCTACATTCAACTATTTCAGGAGGTAGCACATGGTCAGGAACTGACGGTCAGGAAAGAAGAGGTCCAAGCTGCAGCGAAGGCACTGGTGAAAAACAAAGCTCCAGGAATTGACAGAATACCAACTGAGATGTTTCAACAAACGAATGAGTACTGGAAGTGCTCACTCATCTATGCCAAGAATTTGGAAGACAGCTACCTGGCCAACCGACAGGAAGAGATCTGTATTTACGCATATTCCAAAGAAAGGTGATCCAACTGAATATGAAAATTAGAGAACAATATCATTAAAATACCACACCCAAGTAAAATTTTGCTGAAGATCATACAGAAGCAGTTGCAGCAGTACATCCACAGGGAACTTCCAGAGACTGAAAGTGGATTCAGAAAAAAATGTGAAACCAGATATATCACTGCTGATGTCAGATAGATCCTGGCTGAAAGCAGAGAATAGCAAAAAGATGTTTACCTTTTACTAACTTAGCATAGTTTTACTAACTATGCTAAGAGTCAGTTGCTCAAACTGAACAAGGAGATACTGCATGGTTTAAAGTCAGAAAAAAGGTGTGCATCAGTGTTGTATCCGTTTACCATACTTATTCAATCTGTATGCTGAGCAAATAATCCAAGAAGCTGGACTATATGAGGGAGAACGGGGTGTCAAGATTGGAGGAAGACTCATTAACAACCTTCGTTGTGCAGAATGATACAACCTTGCTTGTTGAACAGGACTTGAAACACTGATGAAGATCAAAGACTACAACCTTCAGTATGGATTGCACCTCAACACAAAGAAAACAAAAATCCTCACAACTGGATCAATAAGCAACTTGACTAATAAGCAACATCATGATAAACGGACAAAAGATTGAAGTTGTCAAGGATTTCATTTTACTTTGATCCACAATCAACGCTCATGGAAGCAGCAGTCAAGAAATCAAAAGACGCATTGCATTGGGTAACTCTGCTGCAAAAGACCTCTTAAAAGTGTTAAAAAAAAAACAAAAAACAAAGATGTCACCTTGAAGACTAAGGTGGACCTGACCCGAGCCATGGTGTTTTCAGTCGCTTCATATGCATGGGAAAGCTGGACAATGAATAAGGGAGACCGAAGAAGAATCCACGCCCTTGAATTGTGGTGTTAGCAAAGGATATTGAATATACTATGGACTGCCAAAGAATGGACGATCTGTCTTGAAAAAAGTACAACCAGAATGTCCCCTAGAAGCAAAGATGACAAGACTATGTCTCACATACTTTGGACATGTTATGAGGAGGGATCAGTCTCTGGAGAAGGACATCACGCTTGGCAAAGTAGAGGGTCAGCAAAAAGAGGAAGACCGGCAACAAGATAGCTTTACACAGTGGCTCCAACAATTGTCTCAAGCATAACAGTGATTGTGAGGATGGCGCAGGAGCAGGCAGTGTCCCGTTCTGTTGTAAGTGGGTTTGCTATGGGTCGGAACCGACTCAATAGCACCTAAAAACAACAATCTTTGAAAAGTGGGCTTTCGGAGTAGTTTCAGTTCTGAGTTAGCAGAGTGTCCATGGGCCATATTCTTGAAGGTTCCTCTAGTCTCTGTCAGACCAGTAAGTCTGGTCTTTTTTCATGAACTTTAATTCTGTTCTACATTTTTCTCCCATTCTTTTTGGACTCTGTGTTGTGATTTCTGTAAGAGCAGTTGGTAGTGGAATCTGGGTACCATACAGTTCTTCTAGGCTCAGGCTGGTGGAGGCTGTGGTTCATGTGGTCCTTTAGTCCTTTGGGCTAATATTTTCCTGTGTATTTGGTTTTCTTCATTCTCCTTTGCTCTGGACGAGACGGGACCAACAGATTTGTTTTAGAAGGCAGCTCGAAAGCTTTTAAGACCCCAGACACTATTAGCCAAAGTGAGATGTAGAACATTTTGTTTACGAACTATGTTATACCAACTGACCTAGATGGCCCCCACGACTACAGTACCCAGCCCACAATCTCAGCAATTAGGTCCCTAAAAAAGTATTTGGATGTGTCTAAGAAACTTCTCTGCTTTTGCTTTGGTCCAGTTGTGCTGACTTCCCCTATATTGTGTGTTGTCTTTCCCTTCACCAAAGTTGACATGTGTCTACCATCTAGTTAGTGATTCCCCCCCCCCCATCAAAGAATGCTTTTTTCTGCATGTAGACCTTTTCTTGAGGTCTTATAATAGTGATCTCATACACTTGTCCTTTTGTGACTGACTTGTTTCACTCAGCATAATGCCATCCAGATTCATCCATGTTGTGAGACACTTCATGGATTCATCATTGTTTTTTTATCATTGTGTAGTATTTCATTGTGTGTTTGTACCATAATTTTTTTTTATCCATTTATCTGTTGATGGGCGTTTAGATTGTTTCCATCTTTTTGTTATTGTGAATAGTGCTGCAATGAACATGAGTGTGCATATGTCTATTCATGTGATGGCTCTTAATTCTCTAGGGTGTATTCCTAGGAGTGGGATTGCTGGATCATATGATATCTCTATTTCTAGTTTTTAAGGAGGTGCCGTATCATTTTCCAAAGTGTTTGTACCATTTTACATTCCCAGCAGCAGTGCATAAGAATTTCAATCTCCCCACAACCTCTCCAATACTTACTTTGTGTTTTTTTTTGGATTAGTGCCAGAATTGTCAGAATGAGATGGTACCTCATTGTAGTTTTGATGTGCATTTCTCTAATGGCTAGTGGGAGCCCTGGTGACATAGTGGTTAAGAGCAATGGCTGCTAACCAAACGGTCAGCAGCGTGAATCCACCTTCTACTCTGTCCTATAGGTTCACTAAAAGTCAGAATTGATTCCATGGCAATGGTTTTTTTGGTTGTTGTTGTTTGGAATGGTTAGTGATCGCGAGCATTTCTTCATGTGTCTGTTAGCCAGTTGAATGTCTTCTTTGCTGAAGTGTCTGTTCATATCCTTTGTCCATTTTTTAATGGAATTTTTGTCTTTTTGTTATTGAGGTATTGAAGTATTTTGTAGGTTTTAGAGGTTAGGCCCTTGTCAGATATGTCGAAGCCAACTTTTTTTCCCAGTCTGTAGATTCTCTTTTTACTCTTTTGGTGAAGACTTTTGATGAGCATTAAGTGTTTAATTTTTAGGAGCACTCGGTTATCTAGTTTGTCTTCTGGTGGTTATGCATTGCTAGTTATGGCTTGTATACCATTTATGCCATGTATTAGGGCCCCTAGCATGATCTTTATGATTTTAGATTTAGGTCTTTGATATAGTTTGAGTTAGTTATTGTGTATGGTATAAGGTATGCATCCTGTTTCTTTTTTTTTTTACAAACGTACATCCAATTATGCCAACACTATTTGTTAAAGAGACTGTCTTTTCCCCAGTTAACAGACTTTGGCCTTTTGTCAAATATCAACTGCTCATAGATGGATAGATCTACATCTGAGCTCTCAATTCCGTTCCATTGATCTATGTGTCTGTTGTTGTACCAGTACCAGCCTGCTTTGATTACCCTAGTTGTATAATAGATTCTAAAATCAGAAAATGTAAGGCCTCCACTTTTTTCTTCTTCAGCAATCCTTTGTTTATCTGGGGGTTCTTCCCCTTCCACATAAAGTTGATTGTTTGCTTCTGTATCTCCTTAAAGAATGTTGTTGGAATTTGGATCATTATTGCATTGTATCTGCAAATCACATTGGGTTGTATCGGCATTTTCACAATGTTGAGTCTTCCTATCCATGAGCATGGTGTGTTTTTCCACTTATGTAGGTCTCTTTTGATTTTTTTGCAGCAGTGTTTTGTAGTTTTCTTCTGTACAGGCCTTTTATGTCCCTGGTTAGATTTGTTCCTAGGTACTTTATCTTCTTGGGGGCTATTGTAAATGATATCAATTTGGTGATTTCCTTTTTGAATTTCTCTTCGTTGGTGTAGAAGAATCCAACTGTTTTTTGTATGTTAATTGTATATCCTGCAGCTTTGCTGAAATCTTCTATTAGTTCCATTACCTTTCTTGTGGATTCTTTGGGGTTTTCTGTATATAAGATTGTGTCATCTGGAAATAGGGATAATTTTACCTCTTTCTTTGCTTACCAATTTGGATACCCTCTATTTCTTTTTCTTGCCTTATTGCTCTGGCTAGGACTTCCAGCACAATATTGAATAAGAGTAGTGGTAAAGGGCATTCTTACCTGGTTTCCATTCTCAAGGGGAATGCTTTCATTCTCTCTTTGTTTAGAATGATGTTGGCTCTTGGTTTTGTATATATGCCCTTTATTGTGTTGAAGAATTTCCGTTCTATTCCTATTTTGCTAAGAGTTTTTATCAGGAATGGGTGTTGGACTTTGTCAAGTGCTTTTTCTGCATCAATTGATATGATCATGTGATTTTCTTCCTTTGTTTCATTTATGTGGTGGATTATGTCGATTGATTTTCTAATGTTGAACCATCCCTGCATACCTGGTATGAATCCCACTTGGTCATGATTTTTTTTTTTTTTTTTTTATATGCTGTTAAATTCCATTGACTAGAATTTCTTTGGGAATTTTTTTGCTTCTTTGCCCATGAGAGAGCCCTGGTGGCATAGTGGTTAAGAGTTCTGCTGCTAGTCAAATATTGGCAGTTCAAATCCACCAGCCAATCCCTGGAAACCCTATGGGGCAGTTTTTGTCTGTCCTTATGAGTGGGAATTGGCTTGATGGCAGCAGGTTTGGATTTTTGTTTTTTCATGTTCATGAGGGATATTGGTCTGTAGTTTTTCTTTTCTTTTCTTTTCTTTTGTGGTGTCTTTGCCTGGCTTGGTATCAAGATTATGCTGTATTCATAGAATGAGTTCAGGAGTATTCCTTTTGGTCTTGTTGATTCTATTGTTTTTATGTCCTCTATTTCATTTTCTTCCTGCTGTAATCTTTATTTCATTTCTTCTGTTCCTGAGGGCTCCTTTTGTTACTTTCTTCCTGTTTGTTTAAGTTGCAGGGTTAATGTTTTGATTTTAGTCCTTTTTCTTTTTGGTATGTGCATTTATTGCTACAAATTGACCTCTAAGCACTGCTTTTGCTGTGTCCCAAAAGTTTTGGTAAGATGTGTTTTCATTCTCTTTTGATTTTTTTTTTATTCCTTCCTTGACTTTTTCTATTACCCCATAGTTTTTAAGCAAGGTATTATTTAGTTTCCATGTATTTGATTTTTTTTTCCTTGCTGTTTCTGTTATTTATTTCTACTTTTATGCAATTATGATCAAAGAAGATGTTTTGCATTATTTTGATGTTTTGGATTGTGTTATGGCTTGCTTTATGGCCTAAAATGTGATCTATTCTGGAAACTATTCCATGCAGGTTGGAAAAGAATGTATACTTTCCTACTATTGGGTGGAGTGTCTGTATATGTCTTGAGGTCAAGTTGTTTGATTGTGGCAATTTGATCTTCTGTATCTTTATTGAATTTCTTTCTAGATGTCTGTCTTTCATCAAAAGTGGTGTGTTGAAGTCTGGTCCTATTATTGTGGAACTGTCTAGTTCTCTTTTCAATGCTGTTAGAGTTTGTTTTATGTATTTAGGAGCCCTGTCTTTGGGTATGTATATATTTATTATGGTTATGTCCTTCTGGTGTATTGACCCTTTAGTCGTTATATAGTGTCCTTCCTTATCCTTTGTGGTGGATTAATCAGAGATTAATATTGCCACTCCTGCTCTTTTTTGATATATATATATTTTTCCATTCTTTGAGTTTCAGTTTATGTCTTTGTGTGCAAGGTGTGTCTCTTGTAGACAACCTATAGATGGACTGGGGTTTCTTTTATCCATTTTGCCACTCTCTGTCTCTTTACTGGCACATTTAGGCCATTTACATTCAGTGTAATTATTGATAGGTTTATGAGTTTACTGTTGTCATTTTGGTTTTGTGTGTGTGTGTGTGGTGTTGACAGTTTCTTTGTTTCTTAATTTTCCACGCTGAGTTCTTTTTGTTTATGTATTTTCTTTTCATCTCTTTCATTATTGTTGATTTTGTGTTTGCTGAGTGTTTTTTTTTTTTGTTTTTGTTTTTTTTGTTAGTTTGTTTTTATGGGTAGGTTTGATGGCTTCCTTTGTGTTTACCTTGAAATTTACCTTTACTTTTCTAAGTTTAAACCAGTCTTTTATTTCTTGGCATCACCTTGACTTCCTCCTCATATGGAAGTTTTTTTAATACACCATTTATTCTCTCTTTTTTGTTTTGATGTTGTTGTCATCTACATGTTGATGTCTCTGGTTGCCATTTTCAGTCTTTCAGTCTTTCAGCTTTCTTTTGTTTTTGTGAATTCCCTGTCCGCATTTATTTGTTTGAGCTGTCTTGTATCCTAGTCTTGGATTGTAGTCTGGTGTTGGTTCTCTAAACAGATGCCTCCCTTTAATATTTCTTCTAATTTTGGTCTGGTTTTTATATATTCCCTTAATTTCTGTTCATCTGGAAATGGCCTAATTTTGCCATAATATTTGAGAAACAATTTTGCTGGATATATAATTCTTGGCTAGCAATTTTTTACTTTCAAGGCTTTATATATGTCATCCCATTGTCTCCTTGCCTACGTGGTTTCTCTTGAGTAATCAGAGCTTAGTCTTACTGGTTCTCCTTTGTAGGTGGCTTTTTGTTTGTACCTAGCTATTTTCAGGATTCTTTGGTTTTGGCAAATTTGATTATGATATATGTCTTGGTGACTTTCTTTTGGGGTCTATCCTGTATGATGTTCATTGAGCTTCTTGGATAGATATCTTTCACGTTATTAGGGACATTTTCTGTCAGCAAATCTTCAACAATTCTCTCTGTGTTTTCTGTGAGCCCCTCCCCTCCCCATTCTGGTACTCCGATCACGCATACGTTTTTCCTCTTGATGGTATCCCACATAATTCTTAGGCTTCCTTCATTCTTTTTTCTGATTTTTCTTCAAACTAATTGGTGCCAAAGGCTTTATCATCAACCTTACTAGTTCTGACTTCCATTGTCTCAATTCTGCTCCTATAGTTTTCTATTGAGTTGTCTAATTCTGAAATTTTATTGTTAATCTTTTAGATTTCTAGTTGCTGTTTTTGTATGGCTTCTAAAAGCCTTTTTAGTCTGTAATTTGTCATTTGTTATTGTGTTGTTTTCCTAAATCATTCTATTGCTTTGTCTGTGTGTTCCTTAGTTTGCTCTGTGTTTTGCCCGATCTCCTTCTTGATCTCTTGGAGAGCTCTGTATATTAGTCTTTTGAATTCTTTATCTGGTATTTCCATTGTTTTATCTTCCTCTGGAAGGTTTTCTGGTTCTTTATTTTGCTCACTTGCTAGAGCCATCTCTTCCAGCTTCTGTATGTGATTCGATATTGACTATTGTCTCTGAGGTATCAGTAAGTTATTATATTTATTTTATTTTTGTTTACTGTGTCCTGAATTTTTGTTTTGTTTTGATATGTCCAAATAGGCGGGGCAAGTGTGCTATTCTGGTGGTTAATCTGGCTTCGTTGAAGCTCTCACCTCCTGTCTCCAGATGGACAGAGCAGCTACTAGGCGTGTGAGCCCAGGAGTCTGTTCACTGCTTTTGCAGGGCTGCTAAAGATGTAGGTGGCATTTTTGCTGAGGAAATGAATATGCTCTGCTGGTCACCTGGCCGTGGGTACTGGGGGTGTTCTCCCTGGTTGTTGTATTGGGTGTTGTGTGTGTGCTCCACTGCTTGCCAGTTTGTTGGGGTGCAAGTGCCTAGGTCATTTGCCACTGAGTGTGTGGTGTGGCAACTCTCACCTACAGTCTTGGGCAGACAGGGCTGCATGGTGGGGTTTGGAGTAGGCACGTTTCTTTGGTTGCAGTGGGGAGAACTTGGGGACCAAGGCAGGGGGATGTCAGCTACCCCTGGGTGCCCAGTTGGGGGATGTGCCCCTGTTCACTAGGGCATGTAGTGGGGGCAGTAGTGGAGCTGGTCCTTGGGTGCCTGGTACTGTCAGCTGAGGCAGTTAGGGGGGCCACACTGATTCTCAGGCCCCTGTTGTTAGTGACCAGATGAATTGGGTTGTACCGCCAGTCCTCAGACCCCCACTTTGGGTGGGTGAGTACCCTTCTTAAGGGGCGGGGCAGTGTCCAAGGCCACAAATCTGCAGCTCCCACTTGGTTGCTGCAGGTGAAAATGGGCTTCAGCTGGAGCCCTGCCTGTTTTGTCCTAATGGAGGTGGGCTGTGCAGGTTGGCCAGCAAGGCACTGGTGAGGTGACCAGTGGGGTGAGGGATACTTCAAGTCCATGGACCTCCTACACTAGAGGCTGGGCCAAGGGGCAGGCACCTCCAGACCAGACCAGGCTGTGATTTGGGGCATGGCAGTGTTGAGTGCCACTGGTCTGGTGCTGGAGCAGGGACGGGGATGAATGAGGAGAAGGGAGTACTCCTAAGCCACGGTGCTCTGGTTGGGGAAGGGGTATGGTATGTGTACGTTGGGCTGGGAGCTTGTACTTAACTTTTGCCAGTCTCGTATCACTCCTGTTTGGTTCTGGAGGTGTGTGCAGATTCACTGCTGCTTAGCTGCACCAGATGGGATGAGTTTCAGCTCAGGATGTTGCCACTTGTCTCGATACGTGTGTGCTGTGGAGATTCAGCTAGCATGACGCTGGCGATCCAGTGATCCGTAATTCCCCTTTTCCACTGTTTTTGAATTGTCTCTCCTTCCATTTGTCACTCAGTCCAATTCTTCAGCTCTGCCTTCGATACTTAGGGTTCCTAAAATATTGTATATATCTGATTCACTTGTTTTTTCAGGTCTTTGTTTTAAGAGGGACCTCACAAAGCATCTATTCTACCATCTTGGCTCATCTCTCCATTTCATTTTTGATGACTTCCAAGTTTCCTAGATTCATACTTTGTACTTTCCATGTTTTGATTATTAATGGATGTTTGCAGCTGTTTCTTCTCATTTTGAGTTGGGCCACCTCAGCAAATGAGGGTCCCCAAAGCTTTATGCCATCCACGTCATTAAGGCCAACTCTACTTTCAGGAAGCAGCTCTTCCCCAGTTGTATTTTGAGTATCTTCTAACATGAGAGGCTCATCCTCTGGCACTATACTACACAATGTTCTGTTCTATTCATAAGGTTTTCACTGGTCAATTTTTTCAGAAGCACTTTGCCAGGTTCTTCTTCCTAGTCTGTTTTAGTCTGGAAGCTATGCTGAAACCTGTCCGCTATGCGTGTGACCCTGCTGGTGTTTGAAATACTGGTGGTAGCATGGCTTCCAGCCTTATAACACATAAACCACCACAGTATGACAGTCGTGGCAGGTGGGAGGTGGAGAAATAAGCCTACTGAAACAGTAATGTTTGGAATGTTAATTGAAACAAACTCCTTTTTTAAATAAAGCTTTACTTGTTCAGGGCTTCTTTCCCTTCCATATAAAGTAGTGTTTAGTTTTTCCATCTCATTGAAGAATGCTGTTGGGATTGTATTGCGATTGTATTATATCTGTATATTGCTTTGGGTAGTATTGACATTTTCACAATGTTAAGTTTTCCTGTTCAAGAGCATGGTATATTTTTCCATTTATGTAGGTCTCTTTTGATTTCTTGCAGTAGTGTTTTTAGTTTTATTTTATAAGTCTTTTATGTCCATGGTTAGATTTTTCCTAAGCATTCTATCTTTTGGGGGGCTATTTTAAATGGTATTGTTATTCCAATTTCTTTTACACGGTTCTCTTTGTTGTTGTAGAGGAATCTAACTGATTTTTGTGTGTTAATCTTGTATCCTGTTACTTTACTGAAATCTATTAATACCAGTAGTTTTCTTGAGGATTCTTTGGGGTTTTCTATATATAAAATCATATCGTCTGCAAATAGGAATAGTTTTATCTCTTCCTTACCAACTTGGATGCCCTTTATTTCTTTTTCTTACCTTATTGCTCTCACCGGGACTTCCAATACAATGTTGAATAAGAGAGGTGATAAAGAGTGGTGACATCCTTGTCTAGTTCCCATTTTCAAGGGAAATGCTTTCAGATTCTCTCTGTCGAGGACAATGTTGGCTGTTGGTTTTGTATAAATTCCCTTTAAATATGTTGAGGAATTTCCCTTCTATTCCAATTTTGCTGAGAGTTTTTATCAGGAATGGATGTTGGGCTTTATCAAATGGCTTTTCTGCATCGATTGAGATGATCATGTGATTCTTTTCCTTTATTTATGTGGTGGATTACCTTGATTGATTTTCTAATGTTGTGCCAACCTTGCCTGCCTGGTATGAATCCAACTTGGTTGTGATGTATTACTTTTTGATATGCTGTTGAATTCTATTGGCTAGGATTTTGTTGAGAATTTTTGTATCTATATTCATGAGGGCTGTTGGTCTGTACTTTTCTTTTTTAATGATGTTTGTCATGGATTGAATTTTGTCCCCCCAAAAAATGTGTGTATCAATTTGGTTAGGCCATGATTTGCAGTATTCTGTGGTTGTTCTCCATTTTATGATTGTAATTTTATGTTAAAGAGGATTAGGGTGGGATTGCAACACCTGTACCAATCACATCCCAGGTCACATCCCTGATCTAATGTAAAGGGAGTTTCCCCAGGGTGTGGCCTGTACCACCTTTTATCTCTCAAGAGATGAAAAGGAAAGGGAAGCAAGCAGAGTTGGGGACTTCATACCACCAAGAAAGAGGCACCAGGAACAGCGTGTGTCCTTTTGACCCGGGATTCCTGCTCAGAGAAGCTCCTAGTCCAGGCAAAGATTGACAAGAAAGACTACTCCAGCGCTGACAGAGAGAAAAAGACTTCACCTGGAGCTGACACCCTGAATTTGGACTTCTAGCCTGCTAGGCTGTGAGAGAATGAATTTCTCCTTCTTAAAGCCATCCACTTGCGGTGTTTCTGCTATAGCAGCACGAGATGACTCAGACTATGTCTTTGCCTGGCTTTGTTATTAGGGTCGTGCTGGCACATAGAATGAATTTGGGGATATTCTTCCCTTTTCTATGTTCTGGAATAGCTTGAGTAGAAACGGTGTCAACTCTTCTTTGAATGTTTGGCAGAATTCTCCAGTGAAGCTGTCTGGACTAGGGCTTTTTGTTGTTGGGAGTGTTTTATGAACCCTTAATTTCTTCTTTTGTTATGGGTTTGTTCAAGTTCCCTACCTCAGTTTGTTTTAATTTAGGTAGGTGGTATGTTTCTAGAAATTTGTCTATTTCCTCTAGATTTATCAAATTTGTTGGAATACAATTTTTTATAGTGCTCTGTTATGATCCTTTTATATTTCATTTGGTCCTGTTGTAATGTCACCAATCTCTTTTCTTATTTGGGTTGTTTGCATCTTCTCCTGTTTTTCTTTTGCCAGTGGTTTATTGATTTTATTAATCCTTTCAAAAAAACAGCTTCTAGTTTTGTTGATTCTTTCTATTGTTTTTCTATTCTCTGTTTCATTTATTTCTGCTCTAATTTTCATGGTTGCATTTCTTCTGGCAAGTGCAGGCTTCTTTTGCTGCTCTTTTTCTAACTGTTCGAGTTGTAGGATTAATGTTTTGATTTTTGTTCTTTTTTTGATGTGAAAGTTTGTTATACAATGACCTCTGAGCACTGCTCTTGCTGTGTTCCAAAGGTTTTGGTATGTTGTATTTTCATCCTCATTTGATTCTAGGAATTTTTTTATTCTATCCTGATTTCTTCTATTACCCAGTAGTTTTTAAGCAGTGCGTATTTAGTTTCCATTTATTACCTTTTTTCCTTCCTCTTCCTGTTATTGATCTTTACTTTTATAGAATTGTGATCAGAGAAGAGACTTTGCATTATTTTGATTTTTTTAATTTGCTGAGGCCTAGTGTGGTTTAGTGTGGTCTGTTCTGGAGAATGATCCATGAATGTTGGAGAAGAATGTGTACTTTGCCTCTGTTGGGAGAAGTTCTCTGTATATATCTATGAGGTCAAGTTGGTCGATTGTGGTATTTAGATCTTCTGTGTGTTTGTTGACTTTCTTTCTAGTTGTTGTGTCCTTCACCAAGAGTGGTGTGTTGAAGTCTCCTAGTATTTTGTGTAAATATCTGTTTCTCTTTTCAGTGCTGTTAAAGTTCATTTTATGTATTTTGGAGCTCTGCCATTGAGTGCATATATATTTATTATGGTTATGTCCTCTTGGTGGGTTAAGCCTTTAATCATTGTATAATGTCCTTCTTTATCTTTTATAGTGTGTTTTGCTTTAAAATCTATTTTATCAGACATTAATATTGCCACCGTTGCTCTTTTTTGGTTATTGTTTGCTTGATATATCTTTTTCCATACTTTAAGTTTTAGTTTATTTATATCTTTGTGTCTAAGGTGTGTCTTTTGCAGACAGCATATTGATGGGTCATTTTTTTAATCCATTCTGCCACTCTCCTTCTCTTTACTGGTGCATTTAGCCCATTTACCTTGAGTGTGATTATTGATAGGCATGAGTTTATTGCTCTCATTTTCTTCTGCTTTTTTTGTATGTGTGTGTGTGTGTGTGTGTGGTGTTGACAGTTTCTTTGTTCTGCTTCATTTTGCATGCTGAAGTTTTCGTGTGTGTGTATGTGTGACTTGTCTTTTCATTTCCTTCATTGCTTTTGGCTTCGTGTGTACTGAATCCTTATGATTTTCTTCTTTTATATTTTGATGAGTAGGTTTGTTGACTTTTTTGTGGTTACCCTGAAATTTACCTTTATCTTCCTAAATTTATTTCTTGATATCACCTTGACTTCCTCTCCACATGGAAGTTCTAAACTTACAGCTTTTATTCCTCCTTTATGTTTTGAAGTGGTTGTCAGGTAGAAATTGATGTCTTTCATTCCCTGTGTTACATATTTTAGTTTCATTTTATTTTCAAGAGTTCTTTCTATGGGTTGATATCTGTCTGATGTTGTCGTGTGTTTTAATCTCAGGTTGTTGTCTGGTGTGTTGTTAGTTTTCTGTCTGAAGGACTGCCTGTAATATTTCTTGTTAAGTTGATCTGGTTTTTACAAATTATTTTAATTTCTGTTTATCTGGAAATGCTAATTTCACCATTATATTTGAGGGATAGTTTTCCTGGATGTATAATTTTGGTTGGCAGTTTTTTTTTTTTTTTTCCATTCAAAGTTTTATATATATTATCATATTGTCTTCTTTCCTGCATGGTTTCTGCCATGTAAGCAGAACTTAGCCTTATTGATGCACATTTGTAGGTGAGCTTTCAGTTTTCCTAAGCTGCTTTCAGGACTCTTTCCTAGTCTTTGGTTTTGGAAAGTTTGATTATGATATGTCTTGGTGGTGTTCTTTTGGGAGCTATCCTGTATGGGATTTGTTGTGTTTCTCGTATGGTTATCTTCTCATCTTTCATGATATTATGGAAGTTTTCTGTCAGCATATCTTCGATTCTCTCTGTGCTTTTTGTTGACTCCTCCCCTTCTGGAATTTCAATCACACATAAGTTATTCCTCCTGATGGCGTCCCATGTAACTCTTAAAACCAAAAAACTTGTTGCCATTGAGTTGATTTCGACCCATAGAGACCCTTTAGGACAGAGTAGACTGCCCCACAGGGTTTCCAAAGAGTGACTGGTAGTTTTGAACTGCCAACTTTTTAGTTAGCAGCTCTAGCTCTTAACCACTGCACCACCAGGGCTCCTAGGCTTTCTTTATTCTTTTTTTTTTTTTTTTAATTGTTCCTCAAACAGATTAGTGTCAAGGGATTCTGTTTATCCTGTCTTTCATTGTTTCAATTCTACACCTATAACTTTCCATTGAGTTGTCAATTTTTGCAATTTTATTGTTAAGCTTCTGGATTTCTAGTTGTTGTTTCTGTATGGTTTCCATTTGTCTATTTACTTTGACATTTTGTTCTTGTATTGTTTTCCTGAATTCTTCTAGTGTTTTGTCTGTGTTTTCCTTAGTTTTGTCTGTGTTTTCTTTGATTCTTTTGAGGACCCTATGCATAAGCCTTTTGAATTCTTTGTCAGGATGCTCCATTACCCTTTCTTCCTCAGGGAAGATTTCTGGTTCTTTATTACAGTCACTTGTTGGGGCCATTTTGCACAGCTTCTTTAGCTGGTTTGCTATTGTCTGTTGTCTCTGGTACATTAAGAAGTTATTGTATTTGTTTTATATTTGTATAATTGTTTGCTGTGTCCTTTTTTGTTTTGTTTTTTGTTTTGGTGATTCCTAGCAGGTGTGGCTGGATTAGTGCTCTGGTCACTGGACTGGCTGTGCTGTAGTGCTCCTGACCTGTACTTGGTCAAGTGGAGTGGCAGGTAGGTGTGGGAGCTTAGGTTTCTATTTACTGGTTTTGTGGGGCAGCTGAGGGTGGGTTGGTCAGGCTTTGGCCTCCACCTGTCTTCTGTTCAGTATTGCAGGAGGGGGGAATGATGCTGTCTGTGCAGGTAGAGTGGCTGGTGTAGGGTGGTATGGTGGGTGAGTAGGGGCATACTAGACACCTCTTGTTGGTTGGGGGGTGTAAGTGGTGGTGGGGGCAGTGGGCAGACATTCACTCAGTTGATCTACCTCCACCTCCTCCTTGGCATGGGTAGGAGGAAGGAACAGCAGGCAGATGTTTGCTCAGTCACACCGCAACTGTTTGTCAGTGGTGGGAAGACGGAGGAAGGTGCAGTGGTGAATATGCACACACTCACTCCTCTTCTGCCCTGTATTGGGCAAGAAGAGGAAGGAAAGGGCCTGGAGTGGGGGCTGTGCACATAGTCTTAGCTCCTTTACCCTTTGCTGGGTGGGTTAAGGGATGGGATCGCATCTGGTGGATGTGTGCACAGTGGTGCTGCCTCATGTCAGGTGAGGGAAGGGAGGAAGGGACCACAGAGGGATGTACGCACAGTTGCATCTCTTCTACTCCTCACTGGGTGGGATAAGAGTTGGAGTTGAACCTGGTAGATGCATGCACAGAGGTGCTGCCTCACATCAGGCAAGGGAAGCAAGGAAGAGGTTGTGGGAGGATGTGTGCACAGTCATGTCTCCTCTGCCCCTCACTAGGTGGGCTAAGGGATGGAGTCCAACCTGGCGGATGCACTTGTAGAGGTGCTGCCTCAAGTCAGGTTGAGGGGAGGGAAGAAGGGGCTGTGGATAGACGCGTGCACAGTTGTGGCTCCTCTGCCCCTCACTGGGTGGGTTAAGGGATGGAGTCACACCGGGCACATGCATGCACAGAAGTGTCACCTCATGCCAGGAAAGGGGAAGGAGGAGAGAGTGGAGGGCAAACTCTTACTGTCCAACTGCTGCTGCCATCTACCAGACCCTTGGGGGAAGGAGTAAGTGGCAGGTCGGCACACACATGGGGGTGTGCCTAGTCTTGCTCATCAGGTGGCCACGGGGGGAGAGTGGACAGGTTCAGGTTGGGTAGGGGGGAAGAGGATAGGTTTGAGTTGTGGTCCCTTAGACAGGCAAGGTGGTCGGAGTTGGGACCTCCGGCTGCCTCTGATCAGGAGGATGGGGTGGGGGGGAGTGTGTTCTTCCTGCTAGGATATGGGCATGCCAGGGCACCTCGATTTCACTGCAGCCAGCAAGCAGAACCTGTCCTGTCTTGAGTGTGAGGAAGGGGGCCACCTGGGGATGGGTTGGGTGGGAGAGCTCCCACCAGCACTCCACGGGTCCACTGTCTCATGAGTGCCACTCATCTCTGAGGGCGAGGGCCCCTGTTCCTGAGGATCTCCACTTCTGGATCCTGGCACCCTCCCTGTCTCTGCTTCTTTCCATGTGTGTCTATAGAGGTTCTCTGTTCCTTTCGGGAAAGTCATGAATTTGCCTTGTTTTCTTCACCTGGGGTCACTGCTGGCTTTATCCTAATTTGGCTGCATTGGGGCGGAACAGCTGGCTAAATTCCTCTGTTCTGTGTCACTCTCCTTTTGCTGCTTTCACTTTCTTTTTCCTTCCAGTGTTCAGTTCAGTTCCTAGACCTTTTTTGATATTCAGGGCCCTAAGATTGTAATCTGCTTCTGTTTTGCTGTTTTTTTTGGAGTCTTTGGTGCAGGGAGACCTTATGGTGTGTGTGACTAGGCCACCATCTTTGCTCTGATCCCCTGAAACACACTTCCTGGAAGACTTTTTGACAATGAATAGCCAAAAACTTGGGGATAATTTTTGACCCAATAATTCTACTTCTAAGAAAATATTATCTGAAAAATTGGACAATGTACAAATCATACAGAAAGAAATTGCTAAATTAGAAACTAACAGTTAAAAATTAGAAAACTAAATCACCCAGCCATAAAGGATTTTTTAAAATAAGTGGGATACCCATGCACTTGACCTTTATGTAGTCATTTGATATGATGCTGTTTACTGACATGAGAAAGTTCACATTACACTGTAGTTTACTTTAAAATACTTAAGCATAGACCATGTGATGTGTGTACTCACTGGTTTAATCTGCTTGCCTGTGGTGGTTAGTATTTGTTGAGAGCATACACTCAAGGAGTCTGTACTTAAGAAGGATTTGCTAGCTAACAGAAGAGATGTTCAAAATATTTCTTCACTGGTGAAATTTACAAGCACACCTATTCTTGCTTGAACAAGGGTATAATAGAAGCCTATACCCACAAGAGTAGTTAGCACTAGAATGTTTTAGTGTCTGCCTCTAGCAAACTTGTCATGCAAAAATTTAGACTCTACCAAGGCCTTCACTGAGCTTGCATGAACCAGTTTTATGATTCTTTATGGTCACTTACTAAATGTGTGTATATGTGTTATTTGTGGTCCTTCCAATGCCAAAACAGGATTATTGCAAGAGATTTATTGAGGGAAGTATCCATGAAGGAAAAATGAGGAAAAGGCAGGAAGAACCTTCAGGCTGTGATGAAGTTCTTACACTTGTGAAGGAGAGAGGGAAAGAAGGAGGGTTTGGTAGGAAGAGTCTTGGATTACAGTGAGATTCCAAGAAAATTTCATCCAGACCAATGGGGAATCCTTAAACCAAAGTAACCCCCTCCCCAAGGAGTCACGCATGTTGCAGGAAAGGACCTGCATTAATTCCCTAAGAGACTTCAGCTACAGGCTAGGTGCAGCCATGGGAAGCACAGCCTCAGTGCAAATGAAGTGGTAGATTCAGCAGAGAAACAGCTGGCACTGTCAATTATGCTCCTATAGCAGGAGGCCTGAGTATTTTTGTGGCTACCATAGCATGTGGCTGAATTCAGGCTGAGATTAACCACCTAATAGATTGTGAACATGCCCCCCTATAATCCAATCATTGGAGACAATAGATGTCTATAAAAAAGAACCTGATGGTTGTAAAATGACAGAATTAGCTTAAATCTATTCTTAACGATGTAGGAAAGTGTGTACATGGATTTCAACATAAACATAACATGATCCCATTCTTTTTTTTTTTTTTTTAAGTCAAATACATTGTATATCCACCAACACCCCACTGTCATCAAGTCAATTCCAACTCATAGCAACCCAACAGGACACAGTAGAACTGTGCAATAAGGTTTCCAAATCTGTAATCTTTATGGAAGCAGACTGCCACATCTTTCTCCTGCAGAGCAGCTGGTGGGTTGAAACCTCCAACCTTTCAGTTAGTAGCCGAGCACTTTAACTACCATGGCACCAGGGCTCCTAATACATTATATACACAACCCACTGCCAGAGAGTTGATTCCAACTCATTGTGACTTACAGGACAGAGTGGAAATTCCCCCAAAGGCTATAAATCTTTATGGACGCAGACTGCCACATCTTTCTCCTGCAATACATTCTATAAAAACCCGTTGCCATCAAGTCGTTTATGACTCATAGTGACCCTGTAGGACAGAGTACAACTGCCCCACAGGGTTTCCAAGGAGCGGATGGTGGATTCAAACTGTTGACCTTTTAGCTGGCAGCCAAGTTCTTAACCAAGGCACCACAGAGCTCCAATATATATATACAAACTGAAAAAAAAAAAAAAACCTTTGCCACCAAGTCAATTTCAGCTCATAGCTACCCTATAGGACAGAGTAGAACTGCCCCATACAGTTTTCGAGGAGCACCTGATGGATTCGAACTGATGTTTTGATTAGCAGCCATAGCTCTTAACCACTACACCACCAGGGTTTCCCTCAATATATTATATTAAAAAAAACCAGTGCCGTCGAGTCGATTCTGACTCATAGTGACCCTACAGGACAGAGTAGAACTGCCCCATAGAGTTTCCAAGGAGCACCTGGTGGATTCAAAGTGACGACCCTTTGGTTAGCAGCCGTAGCACTTAACCACTACGCCACCAGGGTTTTCAAATATATTATATATATAAAAAATACCAAAATAGTGGGGTTTAAATAATATTTTACTAGCTGGCACTAGAATTCCTTTTAGTGATGTTATCTCCTTCCTACCTGGTCCTTAGGTTATAAATCAATCACCCCTCCTACTCTCTTATCAAGACATTTTCCTAGGGCATGTGAATAAGAAATAAACGCTTTGGGGTGGGTGAAGACAGCAGAAAGAAAAGAGTGTGAGTGGCCAGGGGACCTAAAGTTGCCTTGTGAGTGAGAGTGTGTGTGTGCTGGGAGAATGAAGGAGAAGGAGCTGTGTGCCCAGGGGAACAAGGAAACATCACAAGGTGAAGTGGGAAATATGAACCAAGGTTGACAAAGAAAAATATGAGTCACTGAGAGATTACAGGAATCTTGGGGTGTGTACTAACTTTCCTATGTGACTTTGATGTTATTACAAGCTGATCTGAGATAGACTGTAAGAGACAGAATCACCAGAACTGACATCTTAGTTAAAAATACACAGACACGAATAAAAGATTTGACAGCATGAAAAAAATATTAGCATTTCTTTACCTGATAGGTGTACAGGTGATTTCTTATCTGTATTTTGTAATTTTTCTACAATAAACATGAATTGGTATAATATAAAGAAAAACACGATGGGGGGGGCGGAATAGTTTGGGTAATTGCTTATTGCCAGGAATTAGACTAAGCCAGCAAAGCCATCACTTTCAACACAGTCTCCAACATAACTGATCACCTAAAAAAGAACCCCAAAGAACACGTCAATTTATCCTGAAACCCATGGATGCATTTTGAAGTTAATGCATTCGAGTAGGCACGTTTAGGAGACCATGTTAGTCAGCCTTGGTTGTTTGGTATTGACAGTGATAGGCTATACCCTCTCTGGAAAGCTTTTGGCCAGAACCATGTACTGTTTGCTTTATAATGAGGTCTTAGGAAAAAACCCACTTGCCAGCTTAACTTCTAAAACATATGGATCCATCTTTAATCAGCAACAGCTAGTACTCTCTACTCCTCCTAAAGGGTATTGTAGAACAGTTCTATCCATTGTTCTTGGGTGATCAAACAATTAACATGCTCAGCTGCCAAACTAAAGGTTGGAGGTTCAATTCTCCTCAGAAGAAAGTCCTGGCAATCTGTTTCCAAAAACCAGCCATTGAAAACCCTATGGAGCACAGTTCTAATCTGACACACAGGAGGTCACCATGAGTTGAAATCAATTCAATGGCAACTTTTCTTCCTATCCATTAAAAAACAAAAAAATCTGGATGAGAGAATGCCACAGAGGTTTTAGTTGCATGCCACATATCCAGTCCTACACCAATCAAGCTAGACAGCAAGCAGACAATGTGTGTTACCTCCAGCTACACAGTATTTCCCTATGAAATAATTAAAAAAAAAAAAAAGGCTCTCCTTCCTCCAGGCAGACCTGCCCTATACCATTTGGGAGCCAGGACTGGTTTCAGCCCTGAGATGGATGCCCTAGTACATTGTTTAGCCTGAATGATTGTCCAGGGCAGCCATGACTTAGGTGTCTAGAAGATGTTACCTTAGTCCTGTGTGGCATTCCCGTCACGAAATCATGCTTCAGCTCTAAACCCTTACTGTCTGCATGTCTCTTCAGTCAGTAAAATTGCCTTCCACTTTGTTGAGGCTTCTCAGCTTTTTGGATTTCATGGAGTAGTTAAATTTAAACAAAAACAACAACAAAAGGTATTTAGGAAATTGACAGAGGATTGCCAAGTTTTATCTGAAAAACAATAGATTTAAAGTATGCAATGTATTAACAAAAATTTTAAAATAAAAGGCCAATATTTCTCAAGAAATAAAAACTGTCTACTTATACCCTCATTGTGACTTTGATAAAGTACAGCTTAGTCACAGACAGGCACTGGGGAGCTGCTGACCTAGCCGTCCTGTTCCCCGAATGCCTTTGCAGTCCCCTTCCGCACAGGTTTCCTCCCAGACAGGCTGGCTCTCAAGTTCTCCAGCAGGCCCCGCCCCTTCTCCTCCTGTTCTTTTACCCTGGGTGGTGCCTATCATCGCCCATGTCTCAGATGAGTGAATTAGGGCAGGATTCTGAGTCAGAGACATTCGAGCAAACCCAGGAAGTGGTGTTTCAATAAATGATACAAAAAGAAAAGTATAATTGGTTATACATCAATAGGTTTAATATTTAATCCTAGCTTCTAGCTTCATGCAGCAAGTCACTGAGTTGGCCCCCGACTCACGGTGACCCCATGCACAGTGGGACCAAGTGCTGCCTGGTCAGTTGCAGATTGGACCATTACGATTCATGGGGTTTTCACTGGCTGATTTTCAGAAGTAGATCACCAGGCGTTTCTTCCTAGTCCATCTCAGTCTGAAAGTTCCTCTAAAACCTGTTTAGCGTCACAGCACCACACAGCTTTCACTGCCAGACGGGTGGTGGCTGCACGAGGCTCATTGGCCTGGAATCCAACCTGTGTCTCCCCCCTGGAAGGTGAGAATTCTCCCACTGACCCACCACTGCCCTCTTGGTAGCGATCACACCTGTATAGCTTTGCCTCCAGCACCTGACACACTATCTGACTATATCCCAGGTACTCATATATGTTGAATGGATTAAGTCAACGTCCGTTATATAATGTTCTCTGTGAGAGATCTGAGCTTTGAAGCAGAAAAACCTATTCCCTTCTTTTGACTATTAAAGATTATATAATTTGTTTTTCACCTTGCTGTTTCCAAGAATCTTAGAGACAGGTTTATACTCTGTCACAGCAACTGTGTTGACTCTTCTGGCTGGAGTATTTACTGTGTTCATCTTTCAGCTTCTTTTTTTTCGTTGTTCTTATTATTTTACCCTTTTTCATAAGCTGTTCTAAGCTGTTTCAAATTCCTTTTCAGAGAGATGGGGGGTGTAAATAAATAAATAAAAGCCGTATAATGCAATATCTCACCTGTTCCTGAAATAAAATGCTGACATTTCAAATGTGCCTTACTTAAAGGTTAGGTGATTAAATATATTCCTCTTCTGGTACCTCAGATTACCCAAATAAACATCAACCACATGCAAACCACCTAAATAGATCAGGCTTTTGAATGGACGTGGTTTTAAGGGATAGGTAGATGTTTGAAAATCAAAGGAAAGGAAAATGCACGGTATAGCATTCTACTTTAAAAGCAAACAACCATCCTTAAGAAAACTACCACATACACTTCTATTTATGATTATTATATGCCCTTTAAAAATATCAAGAAAAGCCAGCTGTCAGCTGAGGTACTTTGCAAAGATTTTGAAGAAGCATCAAGACTTTTTTCTGCCATGAAAACCACCTATGCAGGTCTGCTCTTAACACTCAAAACGGATCAGATTAGCTATACCTAGTTTGGTAAATAGTACCTAAAACTGGGCTAAATATCAATTAAACTTCAAATTCTTCATTAATTTCTAATAAAGAGGATATAACACAAAATATATAGGTGCTAATAACCCCTAATTGGTTTAACTACCCATTTAAGGAGTAGGACACCTGTCATATCTGGGATAGTTTTATTTCAGAGAGAAAACCCCTGCGTTTCTACAAAGAAAAGTTCTGCCATACAATAAAATTACCATAGTTTATTTCACAGCCCTACCCAAACAGATTAGAATCGTCAAAGTAGAAGCCTCCTGGAAAGCTAGCCACCCTTATCCTATCACATAACAGATAGGTAAGACTTTTAACCTCTGGCTGGAGTTTGCCAAAGTCCACACAATAGGTGAGTGGTAGCAAGGACCGAGACCTTTCCTGCACAGCCACAGCATCTGTGCACCTGCAGCCTCTGTGGGGAATACTGGTAGCTGGAAGCATCAGCCGAGGAAGAGTCAAGCGCAAAGCAGATGTTAACTGCTCCAGGATGGCTCGCTGACACATACCCTGGGCACACGCTTAAGCTACAAGAGACTATTACTCTCCCCCCGCTCCAATTCTGTGCTACACGGACCACCTTCTCTCTGACATCTTTGAAGATCCCCCAATTGCCAGTGTTGTTTCCAAGCTCAGAGCATAGGCAATCAGTCTGCATGACACTCTTATGGAAGACCCTGGGCTAAAATTTGATCCTAAGGCTCTCCTGAGGGCAGGGAGGCCAGAGAAGTTACCACCGGCACACACTTGATGAACCACCTTTAATTTTATCTAATTTCTCAGGGTGAGTCTCTGAGGAAAGACTTAGCGTGAGTACAAAAGCATCATTTTCAGCCCATCTGGGAAAACAAAGGTGTTCGTTCTTCTGAAGAGCTGAGAGAAGGTCTGGCATGAAGCCTGGCATCTTGCTTGGTAGACACAGTGACTTTTGTACTTAGGTAAGTAGGGCAGAAAATCCCAACTCAGAGTAGCTGTCTCCTTGTACAGTAGGGACACTGAGCCTTCTCAATACCAGGTAGTACAATACCAAATAGTACAACACCAGTAGGCATTGTAGCAAGAGGCAGGTGGAGGTAGAGCACAGGGTCCAGAATCAGGCCTGGTTTTGACTCCCAGCTCCAAAATTTACTAGTTACATAACTTTGATAAAATGAGAACCTTTAATCTGGTTCCTCACCTGTAAGAGGGTGGTAAGGTAAGTACACAGAGTCTTTTTAATCCTTACAACAACCTGATGAATCAAAATGCCTAATTCTTTGTAAGTAGTC
Source organism: Elephas maximus indicus (assembly GCF_024166365.1). Taxonomy (NCBI): domain Eukaryota; kingdom Metazoa; phylum Chordata; class Mammalia; order Proboscidea; family Elephantidae; genus Elephas; species Elephas maximus. The sequence continues at coordinate 80,510,502 of NC_064836.1, read as the reverse complement.
AAATATTTGTTCACCCTCCCCACCCCCCCTTGCCTTCTATTGTCTGCCCAACTGTTCTTCAGACAGGGGGAAGTTGCAGAAGACAAGGACAAAGGCGCTGTGGCCAAGAATGAAACCTGAGGCCAAGACACACTCCTCCTCTTCCCTTGCTGACTTCCCACAGTCCCCAACGATATTCTTACCCTATGTAAAAATTGAGAAACATTTCAAGAACAGATTCAAAAGGGGCAGGGATCCACCAGATGACAAAAGGCAAGCCTAATGTGAGGATGAGGAAAAGCTTTCTTTGAAAAAGAAAAACAATATAGAGCCACGGTTTTGCTTTGCTGGAGTTGACAAGAGAACACGTATGCACCAGAAAGTGAAATACAGTTCTCTGACTACTGCCTCCAGCTCCTCTGCTTTCCCTCCCTTTAATATCTTTCTCTGTATATTTTCATAGGCACTTGTTGGTACAACAGTTTGATTGCCAAGTTGCTACGTGTTGTGGGCACAAAGATAAAACGCGACCTGTGACCCACACGGTCTAGTACAGCAGAAGTGAAGGTATATACAGTTGATTACACCACAACAGGGGTGTGCCGGCCTCAAGCTGGGAACAGTGGAAGCAGAGAGAAAATGATACCTTTTCTATGAAGCCATCCATAGTCCCTTAAAAATAATAATTGAATTGTGCCTTGCGAAATAAGGAGGATTTAAGTGGGCTTTGGGGAGAGAGAGAAGGCAGGAGCTCCCGTGAAGTCACTATAACCCTGTAAAGGGGTAACAAGAGGGCAGTTCCTAAATGCTCTCAGCTTCAGTTTCCACATTAGGAAAATGCGACTGATTTGCCCCAGGTCAGAGAGACTACTTTCTGTGTGGAAAGAGCTAGATACCACTCCAAGTAAGTCCTTCTGCCACCCTGCGGCTATGCTTCGGCCACACGGAGTAGCCTGTGTCAGGCAACTGATGAGCACAACTTCATCCGTTCAGCTCACCTCTCACCCCAGCCATGCTGCACCAGTCTGCTCTGTGAAGGTTTCAGCCAGCTTTCCACAAGTGCAGCACGCATCGCCTTGCCTGAGACCACACCACTGAGCCGCAAGAGTTCTCCTACATGCGCGAAGAACCCAGAAATGCGCAGGAGGTAATGTCCAAGGGGAGAAGTCCCTCCCCTTGGTGAACAGTTCTGAAACACATTTCCTAATGTTCCTCCTTAGGTCCCACAGGTTGAGCTAGTCCCCAGATGATCTGACCTAATCCCTAATGCATGTCTGTGTGGACCTTCCTCCCTCTCTCCTGGTCTTGCAACCACTGAACTGCAATCCTGTTCTCTACATTGAGAACCACCTGCATAGGCCTTGCTGTAGCCTGAGTTTCCCTGAAAGCAGAGCTGAGCTGGTCATTTTCAAGGTTTCATCCTTCCACCCTGCACCCCTATTGATCCAAGATGTAGTCTTCATTTTCATTTCTGTGATAAGGTTAATGAGCATATTATGGATCTTCTGAGTGACCACTGTTAAAAGGTGCTAAACAATTTCACTTTCAGTGCTTTGCTTGTTAGGCATCAAGTTGTACCATTTTATCCCAGGTTAACGAGGAAATGGCAGAGGCAAATCTTGTGACATGTTTTCACCAACTGAAGGTCAAATGGCATACCATATGGAGGTGTCACTAATACGTCCACTAGTAAAAAGTAATATTGTACTAAAAACCTATTAATCAGCACTGGGGAGACAAGAGTTTTTTCTAAAAAGGAGAGCTTACATATTGGGGTGAAACTATGGGACCCAGAACTTGATGGGGCTGCCTTATTTTTCCAGGTCTTGAAATTCTTCTGTCTTTGACAGGGTGCAGTCTTACCACTTTTCTATTGCTCTCTATTAGTGGAAAATATTTAGGTTTTCCCTCTCTGACATGTTTCTGCCTTACACATGCTCTGGCTTTTGCCAGTCTTACTGTACTTACAACTGAAAAAAAGGAACTGTCTTCACCCTCAGTTTCAATGATTCACTAGAAGAGCTCACAAAAATCAGGAAAGCTGTTATATTCATGGTTACGGTTCACTACAGCAGAAGAATACAGATTTAAATCAGCAAAGGTAAAAGGTACATAGGGCAGATTCAGGAGAGACCGGGAGTAACCTTCTACTTGTGCTCTCCCAAGGACGTCTTATGAACAGCACTTAATTCTCCCAGCAATAATGTGTGGCTAAACAGGTGAAACTCACTGGAACCTGGATGTTCAGGATTTTTATTGGGGGTCTGACCTTAGTCACTCAGTTTCCAGTGTCTCTAGAAGTCAAGATGATACCATGTGGCCCAAGAACACTACCATAAAACATATTGTTAGCATAAACTATTTGGCATAGTCCAAGACCGCAGGTAAAAAAAAAAAAACAAAACCACACTCTTATCAGGCAGGATATTCCAAAGGCTTAGAGATTATTCCCAGGAGCTTGGCAAGGGCCAAACTTTTTTTTGGAATATGTAGGGTTTGAACAACACAGGCCTTCACATATATACTACACAGTATAATTGTCTCTCAGAGTTTATATTTCTAGTCTTAGGCTTGCACTTCTAATCATCCCTGAATATTTTTCCTCTTGAAAACTCTTGGGGCTTCAGACTCAACTGGTCAGGGCACAATATCATATTTTTGCTATGAGATCTAGCCTCTCTAATCTTTCTTAATTTGGGTAAGGCCAGTACTTTTGCTCCTAGATATTAAAACTTTGAGTCCTCCAACAACAATACATTCCTAAAGACACTTGGCTTTTGCTTCTTTCATTCTCACCACCACTACCTTAGCTATTTGGAACTGTAATTAAAGCTCTGTCTACAACCTCTGTTTAACCATTCCACCTTATTAATATTATTAATAATTGTAATAATCATAATATATTAATATATAAAATTATTATTAGGTTCTCCCTATTCTTTCTGTAAAATATACCCCCTTAGGCTAGGTTCCCTAGAAAAGAGCTTGAGATGGGGATTTATTTACTGAGGGCTTTCTCTCAAGAGAAAGCTGTAAGAAAGTGAAGGAAACAGGATGGGGAAGGGGAAGAAGCCAAGCCAAGATGGGTTTAGCTGAAGTCGTATCTCTTGTAATTGGCATGGAGAGGACTGAAGCATGAATGGCACTGTCAATCAGTTCCTCCACGAGGCAGTGGGCCAGCTGCTTGTATCCCCAAACAGTAATTGTTGGTCACGGAACACCTCCAGGAGGGGCAGCACTGCCTCACAGGCATCTCTGGGCAAGGACAATCCTCTGGAGAAAAGTGCATACATGAGCCACAGACAACACTCACAGCAGCTGAGGTTTGGGTGCACCTGTCCCAAAAAGGAGATCTGGGTGGGAATCATTAGGAATCAGCTCAGACTGAGACCTTTCCATTGGCATAACTAGTAGTCTACAAGGCTCAGTCAAGAAATAGGAACAACCATACGTCTTTTTAAAAGAATCAATTAATTCTAGAAAATTGGCCAGCTCTTTTCATGGGAGAGTTGAGAAACAACATGGGAGAATGAGGCAATCCAGTGATTAACACTAATAAGAAGCTGCTACAACCGCTCAGCCTGGGACCAGAGGAAGAAGGGCTGCATCCCACTGAAATGATGCAGATGTGGTGTATTCTTTGCCAGGATACCTCGAGAGGTGGAATAGGAAGGGAATAACCTAGCCTCTGCCCTACACTCCATTTTTTTTTCCTGTACCTTCCATTGGCCAAACCTACAAAGAAGCCAAAGGATACAAAGGCCTTAGAAATGGAACTTGTTGTGAAACCCAGCAGATAGGGTAAAGGCAGAAAGTGAAAAAATAGCCAAAAGGCAGATGCTGTACATCTGCGTACATCTGCTAATACCAAGCAAGTTATGTGCTTACCCAAACAGTTGGGTTGGATCCATTTTCTCTGCTATTATATGGCATAAACTAGTTTGGGGACATAGATATCTCTTTAGATTAAAATACAAGTACTCAAATTTATGCTGCATCCCAGTTAGTATAATCAAGTTTATAACGTGTAGTTTTTCTAGAACAGTTCCTAGATCTCAAACTGTAGAAAATACCAACCCTGAAAGTTACACTCTTCCTAATCCCTATTCCCAGCCGCAGATTAGGGCTAAGCAAAGGAATAAGAAAGAGTTGAGGAATCTGGAAGGTAGCATTAAGATTATGTTCCATTCTATTCATGACGTTGGCCGAAACTGACTTGACAGAACCCTTCCTTTGCTTGACTTTTTATTTTCTCCTTCATGTATCTGAATGAGTAACACTGACCTGCTGGAGATTAAATCAATATTTTCAAAATGTTAGCCATCACTTTATATGCTTCACCATGCACTCAATAACATAAGTAGCATTTAACCATAGGCCCAAATTTAGTTGGCACACTTAAGCGTGTGTTTAATTATTGTTTGTCAATTTGTGTCAGTATTTGGGATACTCAAGAGACAGGTTCGACCATGGCTATCCCAAGGGGCTTTCCAAAGTGATTACAGGCTTATGAAGATACACATAAAGACAATCCTCCCAGGTGTTGTTCTCTACCACTTGCAAATCAAAGAGCTGGGGGGAAAATGTAGGCTTACTATGAGTGGGACAATATTCAGAGTGTATATGCCACACACAGACACACGCATTTCTATTTGGTAAAGTGAGAAAAATAAACAATAGAATGCTGTAGGTATTCTCAGTTCTATACCACTTTAACACAAACTGGATGATCTATAAAACTATAACCCTTTACTGAGCCTAGCCTATATAGTTGTGTACATTCTGGTAAATGGTAAAAGCTTATATAAGAAACAGTATTTGTGTGTGGGCATATTAACACACAGTTACTAAAACTTCATTTGTTCCAAAAAAAAAAGTGATGATTGAGTATGCTTGTTAAATGTAGGATTAAAAAAAAAAAAAAAATTCTGCCCTCAAGGAACTTACATACTGAGACAAATGACATAGAGTCAAATATTTATAATAAATATGCTAACTACTCATATCTTTCTGTAACCCCAATTTTAAATGGTCTCTTAAGCTTTCAAATCATCTTGAGATGACCCAGAGGACATCAAGTTCTGTACCTACTGAGATGAGAAATCAAACCCATAATCATAACAACCAAATTCATTCTCGCTGCCAATATGAATGTGGGATGCAGATCATTTTCAGTGATTAATAACTTTTGAGAATCAGAATTTAGACCATTATACTACATGCTTTCTCTTGATAATTCAAATGAATTACTCTGACTTGCCAAGAAATTTCAAAACAAATTAAACAACTAAGCAGCTGATTTTTTCCAACAAGTAAGGGGGGAACAATATGCTGTTAACTCCAACAGAATATGATTGATGAAAATAACACAAGACAGTTTTGATGAATTTTGCGTACTTCAGGTATTTTTTTCTACGAAGGCAATTTATAAAATGTATAACTGATTTTTATCCATGTAACACTTTTCTTATGAATACATTTTAAACTGGGGATAAAATCATATATTTTGATTATTTACCTGAACTTTCTATCCATAAAAATATATTGGCTCTAGTCTTAGTAAAGGGAAACCCTGGTGGCATAGCAGTTAAGTGTTACAGCTGTTAACCAAAAAGTCAGCAGTTTGAATCCACCAGGTACTGCTTGGAAGTTCTGCAGGGAAATTCTACTCTGTCCTACAGGGTCTCTATGAGTCAAAATGACTCGACGGCAACAGGTTTGGTTTTGGTTTAGTCTAGGTAAGGATGAATGACATAAGAATATAAATGTGGGTAGTGGCAAAGAGGCGAAAATAAGAAAGTTCTAAAAAAAGAAAAGTGGGGGTATGTCAAAATGACACAAGAATTAACCTCAAAAAGCTCCCAAAGGCCAGCAGGAAACCGTGATCAGTAAAATAAATGTTAGCATTCGATTATAACCCAAAGAAATGGGGCAATAGATCCAGAGGGGCAACAGCTGGCATTCTCAGTCAATTATGCTCCTCGTAGCAGGAGAACTGAGTATTTTTGTCACTATCATAGTATGCATGGCAGAAGTCAGGCTGAGATTAATCACCTAATAGACTGTGAACATTCTCCCACATAATCTAAACATTGGAGACAATAGATGTCTATCTGCTGGTTGTAAAATGGCCAAATTAGTTTCAATCTATTCTCAACAATATAGTTAATGTATATATGGGTTTCAACACAAATACAGCAATGTCCCACTATTTTTTTAAGTCAAATATATAAACCCAGAGGTGGGGCCAAGATGGCAGAATAGCCAGACACTTCCTGCGATCCCTCTTACAACAACAAAAAAAAGACCTGAAAAAAATAAGTGAAATGATTATATTTATGACAAGCTAGGAGCCCTGAACATCAAAGGCAAAGTTAGAAAATGGATGGAGTGGCAGGCAGAGGGAGAGATGGTTCGAAAGTGGAGAGGAGTTACTGGACATGAATCCCCAGGATCCCTCAGACATCATTCCCGGGAGCAGCTGCTGAGGGCTGGTAGTAGCATTTGGTTGCAATTTCCTCAGGGAGAAGCAGCCAGCCACACAGCCTACTGGCACCCCTGGAACCAGAGAAGAACGGTGCTCTTGGCAAATCTTAGTGCTTGTGTATGTTTTACCGTGCCCCCCAGCCCCCAAGCTGGCTTCGGTGGCTGTTGATTTCCCTGGGCCTGAGATAGGCCCTGTTGAGCACCCTAAGCCATCCTTCCAGCCTTGGAGTAGGAATAAATTCACAACTGGGGTAAAAGATAATTTGCCAGTTCCACTAGGGGAGCTCAGGACAGAAGCAGCTCCTGTCCAGGCATAAATGATCCATGGACTTTGAATAAGTTCCCTCCCCCCACGCATGGGCCTGTGGGGGCCTATTTCAGGAGAATAGGCACTTGTTAGCAGACTAAAATCATTTCAGCTGTGCAGTGGAGAGGTGGGTGTGTGATATTTGATACTGCTTTGTCTTTTAAACAGGGCCCTCACCTACTTACATAAGGGGCATAAAGACTGGTGGCTCCACTCAGGTCGCCCAGCCATGCATGACAGAGGTCCAAGGATAACTGGTACCTCCCAGTCCTTACGACCAAAAGCAATGGGTGCCCATGGTCCATCTGCAGAACCCACCCACGTATACGCTCCAGGGAACAGGGATGTGCATTCCTCACAGACATTTGGGGGATGGTTCTCAGACCTCTCCCTTTTTCAGAACATGACACCCTGCTACAACCAGATACCAGTACTGACACCAAACACCCCTGCCCCTCTAAGACTGTAGGACACAGCCTGTACCACACACTTGATGATCAGCTACCTGGACACCTGAGCTGAACTCATATAAGAAAAGTAAATGGACTCCCAGACTGATATACCTGATAACAGCTCTAGCCATCTGGTGACAGGACATCAGAGCTTCAAAGGCAAAAATAATCAAGCTAGCTCACTCAAGCAACCCATTTGGGCATATCAAAACAAAACAAAGCAAGAAGCTAAGATACAGTAATTAAACATAAGGTAATCTAATACGATAACTTAAGGATGGCTCAGAGACAACAGTCAATGTCAAGTCACATAAAGAAATGGACCATGATCACCTCAACAACCTCTCATAACAAATAATCAACAGGTCTTCTGGATGAAGGTGCCTTCCTGGAATTACCAGATGCAAAATTCAAAAGATTAATATATAGAACTCTTCAAGATATCAGGAACAAGATTAGGAAGGAGATCAGGCAATACACAGAACAAGCCAAGGAACACACAGATAAAACAGTTGAAGAAATTAAAAAGGTTATTCAAGAACATAATGAAAAATTTAATATAAGAATCCACAGAGAGACAGCAATCAGAAACTCAGAAGATTAACAATAAAATTATAGAATTAGACAACGCAATATATATATTTTTTTTAATAGAAAGTCAGAGGAGCAGAGTTGAGCAAATGGAAGGCAGAATAGATGACTTTGAAGATAAAGCACCTGGCACCAATATATTTGAAGAAAAATCAGATAAAAGAATTAAAAAAAAATGAAGAGACCTTGAGAATCATGTGGGACTCTATCAAGATAAATAACCTATGAGTGATTGAAGTACCAGAACAGAGAGGGATAACAGAAAATACAAAGAGAATTGTTGAAGATTTGTTGGCAGAAATCTTCCCTGATACCATGAAAGATGAGAAGATATCAATCCAAGATGTTCATCGGATTCTACATAAGGTAGATTTTAAAAGAAAGTCACCAAGACATATTATCATCAAACTTGACAAAACCAAAGATAAAGAGAGAATTTAAAGAGCAGCTAGGGATGAACGAAAAGTAACCTACAGAGGACAGTCAATAGGAATAAACTCAGATTATTCAGCAGAAACCATTCAGGGAAGAAGGCAATTGGATGACTTATATAAAGCATGGAAGGAAAAAAACTGCCGGCCAAGAATCATATAGCCAGCAAAACTGTCTCTCAAATATGAAGGTGAAATTAGCACACTTTTCCAGATAAACAGAAGATTGGGGAATTGTGTAGCTCATTAAGACAAAAACAACCCAGATTTTCTTGAAGAATTGTCAAGTCGTTATCAACAAGAGCCCATTTGTTTCAGTGACTCAGGTTTTGTTTAAATGCTGGTGACGGAAAAAAGTGGCACCAAATACGGGTGTAGTAAGCACAGCATGATCAAAGTAAATGATGCTGTTGAGAAGCACTCATGAGAAAAGGATGCTTGTACCAAAGACTTTGACATATAGAAGAGGGCAACAACTTCAACAAAGAACAAAAAACAAGTCTAGGAACACATACAGATGGGTATAGCCATCTACATATACAGGTAGGTCTAGGTGTACACATATGTGAGGACAGAAGAATCTATGTGTATGTGTAGATACAGTTGTTGTTAGGTGCCATCAAGTTGGTTCTGACTCACAGCAACCCTATGTAAAACAGAACAAAACACTGCCCTGTCCTGTGCCATCCTCACAATCATTTTTATGCTTGAGCCCATTGTTGCAGCCACTGTGTCCATCCACCTCATTGAGGGTCTCCCTTTTTTTCACTGACCCTCTACTTTGCCAGGCACGATGTCCTTCTCCAGGGACTGATCCCTCCTGATAACATGTCCCAAGTATGTGAGACGTACTTTTGCCATCCTTGCTTCTAAGGAGCATTCTGGCTGTGCTTTCCAAGACAGATTTGTTCATTCTTTTGGCAGTCCACGGTATATTCAATATTCTTTGCCAACACTACAATTCAAAGGAGTCAATACTTCTTTGGTCTTCCTTGTTCCTTGTCCAGCTTTCACATGCATATGAGGTGACTGAAAACACCATGGCTTCGGTCAGGTGTACCTTAGTCTTCAATGTGACATCTTTGCTTTTTAATACTTTAAAGAGGTCTTTTGCAGCAGTTTTGCCAAATGCAATGTGTCATTTGATTTCCTGACTGCTGCATCCTTGGGTGTTGATTGTGGATCCAAGAAGTATGAAGTTCTTGACAACTTCAATCTTTTCTCTCTTTATCATGATGCTGCTATTGCCGCTTATTGGTCCAGTTGTGAGGATTTTTGTTTTTTTATGTTGAGGTGTAATCCATAATGAAGGCTGTGGTCTTTGATCTGCATCAGTAAGGGCTTCAATTCCTCTTCACTTTCAGCAAGCAAGTTGTGTCATCTGCATAATGCGGGTTGTCAATGAGTCATCCTCCAATCCTGTTGCCCCATTCTTCTTCATATAGTCCAGCTTCTCGTATTATTTGCTCAGCATACAAATTGAATAAGTATGGTGAATGGATGCAATCCTGATGCACACATTTCCTGACTTTAAACCACGCAGTATCCCCTTGTTCTGTTCGAACGACTGCCTCTTGATCTGTGTATAGGTTCCTATTAAGTGTTCAGGAATTCCCATTCTTTGTAATGTTATCCATAATTTGTTATGATCCACACAGTGGAATTCCTTTGCACAGTCAATAAGATACAGGTATAGGGTTGCTATGAGTCGGAATTGACTCAACGGCACTGGGTTTGGTTTGGTTTGGGTTTTAAACATCTTCTGCTATCTTCTGCTTTCAGCCAGTATCCATCTGACATCAGCGATGATATCCCTAGTTTCACATCCTCTTATGAATCCGGCTTGAATTTCTGCCAGTTCCCTGTTGATATACTGCTGCAGCCACTTTTGAATGATCTTCAGCAAAATTTTACTTGCGTGTGATATTAATGATACTTTTTGATAATTTCCACATTCAGTTGAATCACCTTTCTTGGGAACAAGCACAAATATGTATCTCTTACAGTCCGCTGGTCAGGTAGCTGTCTTCCAAATTTCTTAGCAGAGATGAGTGAGTGCTTCCAGCACTGCATCCTTTTGTTGAAACATCTCAACTGGTATTACATCAATTCCTGGAGACTTGTTTTTCACCAATGCCTTCAGTGCAGCTTGGCCCTCTTCTTTCAGTACCATCAGTTCCTGAACATATGCTACCTCCTGAAATGGATGAATGTTGGGCAATTCTTTTTGGTATAGTGACTCTGTGTATTCCCTTCATCTTCTTTTGATGCTTCCTGCATTGTTTAATGTTTTCTCTGTAAAAATCCTTAAATATTGCAGCTCAAGGGTTGAATTTTTTCTTCAGTTCTTTCAGCTTGAGAAACGCTGAATGTGTTCTTCCCTTTTGGTTTTCTAACTCCAGGTCTTTGGACATGTCATTATAATACTTTGTCTTCTCACACTGCCCTTTGAAATCTTCTGTTCAGCTCTTTTACTTCTTCATTTCTTCCATTTCCTTTAGTTACTCAGTGTTCAAGAGCAAATTTCAGAGTCTCTTCTGACATCCATTTTGGACTTTTCTTTCTTTCCTATACTTTTAATGACCTCTTGCTTTCTTCAGGTATGGTCATTCCACAACTCATCTGGTCTTTGATCATTAGTGTTCAAGGCATCAAATCTATTCTTGAGATGTTCTCTAAATGCAGGTGTGATATTCTCAAGGTCATACTTTGGCTCTCGTGGACGTGTTCTAATTTTATTAAGCTTCAACTTGAACTTGTACAGGAGCAATTGATGGTCTGTTCTACAGTTGGCCCCTGGCCTTCTTCTGACTGATGATATTGAGCTTTTCTATTATCTCTTTCCACAATGTAGAGGATTTGATTTCTGTGTACTTCTTCTGGTGAGGTCCACATGTATAGTTACCGTTCATGTTGTTGAAAAAAGATATTTGCAATGAAGAAGTCATTGGTATTGTAAAATTCTATCATGCATTCTCTGGCATCATTTCTGTCACCAAGGCCATATTTTCTAACTATGGATCCTCCCTCTTCGTTTCCAACTTTTTCATTCCTTTTCAAATTGTCATTCCTGGCATAGTGGACCATATGTTTATCCCATTCAAAATGGCTAATACCAGTTCATTTCAGCTCACTAATGCATAGGATATTGATGTTTATGCATTCCATTTCATTTTTTACTATTTTTGATTTTCTTAGATTCATACTTTGTACATTCCACATTCCAGTTATTAATGGATGTTTGCAGATGTTTCTTCTCATTTTGAGTTATGCCACATCAGCAAATGAAGGTCTCAAAAGCTTGACTTTATCTACATCATTAAGGGCTACTGTACTTGAAGAGGCAATTCTTCCCCAGTCATATTTTGAGTCCCTGCCAACCTGAGGGGCTCATTTTCTGGCACTATATCAGACATTGTTCCACTGCTATTCATAAGGTTTTCACTGGCTAATTCTTTTCAGAAGTAGACTGCCAGGTCCTTCTTCCTAGTCTGTCTTAGTCTGGAAGCTCAGCTGAAGCCTGTCTGCCATAGGTGACCCTGCTGGTATTTGAAGACTGGTGGCACAGCTTTCAGCATCACAGCAATACACAAGTCCCCACAGTACAACAAACTGACAGATTCGTAGGGGTAAATACAGTAGACAGATGCATATATTCATTGAAGACACAACTACAGACGTTCCTCAGACATAACCAAACAACTTCCCAGATCAGCCTTCCAGATTTGAAAGCTTAAGACCATGCTTTCATGGAACTCAGTCAACTGGCATAATATAGCTCACAAAGTTCAAGTTCTACATCCTAGTGAAGCGAGTAGCACCTGGGGTCTGAAAAGCTTGCAAACAGCCATCTAGGATACAACTACTGGTTTTTATCAGGAGCAAAAGTGTAAGAAAATAACCAAAATCACAGAGAAGAAACAAGCATACAAGGCTGAAAGCCTACACGAGCCATGACCTCAACTACCCTGAGACCTGGTAGATGGTTCCCAGCTACTACGACTGACCTACCTGACCGGGGGTACAATAGATAATCCTGGTTAGATTGGGAGAAAATGCAGAACAAAACTCAAATTTTAAAAATTGGCCAGAATAACTGGACCACCTGAGACCAGAGGAGTCCCTGAGACTATTGCCCTGAGATGTTCCTTAAACCTTGAACCAAAGCTTTGCCCTAGGATCACCTTTTAACAGAAACGCAGAGTGACACACAAAACAAAGGATATTACCCATTAGATCGATGCTCTACTAAAAAAAAAAACCCTGTGTGAGTCCAAAAGGTCAACATTTAATTCAAAGCAAAGATAAGAAGATAAGGGGGCAAGGGAACCAAAGCACTGAAAATCGAATAACCAGAACACTATTAACGAGAATGTTAACACAAAGTGAAAAATGTCACTGATGTCATTGGTAATTTGTGTGGAAATTGTCAAAAGGGAACCTAAGTTGCTGTGTAAAATTTCACCAAAAACACAACAAAATATTATTGAGAGAGAGAGAGAGAGACAAGGAGACTTGAAATAATTGGAGTAGGGGAAGGAAATACAGCATAGTTCAGGTTGTGATGGTAGAAAAACATGGGAAAGAGTTTTGAGTTGAATAGGAGGTACGATAAGAAAAAAAAAGAAACAGGAAAAAGTTAACAACAGAGGAAAGCAAATGCCTCAGAAACAACAAATTTGCTTGGAATCCTCTAAGAGGAGATGAATAAGAGTGAAAAAATAAGAGGGAGTAGACTTGGAATTCAATCCTCTATTTCTGCATTCATGACTCTAGAATTCACAGGCAAGACGAAAGGACAGTGAACAAAAGACGTAGAAAGCTCTTAAAAGACAGTTTACAGAACTTTGAGCATACAACACTAAAAGCAGAAGAATGTACAAGAATTAGAAATGAAGCAGTCTTAGGACTTAAAGTTGTTTTTGCATATAAAATAAAAAGCTAAATTCAACGTGGAAAATTGCCCTAAAGAGTTCTTTACACTCAAATTTTAAAAAGACTAATGCCAGGACCTGAATACACTTACTCTTCACTTATCAACTATCTCGTTATCCTATATTTTGCATTTACGACAATAGTAAAAAATCTGCTATCCAACTATTTTGTGCATAAATGATGTATGTCTGGCAGTAACAAACACCAAGGTGCAAGGTGAGAGTAAAGCTCACTGTGATGGTTAAGGTTATGGGTCAACTTGGCTGGGCCTTTATTCTCAGTATTTTGTCAGTTATGTAATGATGTAATTTGGCAGTAATGTAATGACATAGTTTGGCAGCATGTAATTATGTAGTCACCCTCCATCCTCCATTTTGTGACGTGATGTGGTCATCCTCCACTTTTGCATAACACCAATTTTGCATAATGACCTGGTCTTTGGAACCTAACCATGATAAGTGAGAAGTGGGTGTATACAAATTAAGAGATATTTATATAACACTGCCTTACCTGCCTTTCCTTTCCAATGTGAAAGGTAATGTCCTTTTATTTAAATGTAATGCTATGAAATATCTCAGCTGTATATTACAAGGTAAATCTAAACATTTTAATGTCTTTAGTCTTTTTTTAATTCTCAATTCCAAGATTAAAGCACAGTTAGATAAATATGATAGAATTCTTGAAGTATCTAAGACTTTAAAATTCTGTTGCAAGCAATAAAAATGAAAAAAAAAAAAAAAAACTCTTGGCTTACTAACAATAGACAGGCCCATCAAATAAACATTAGTCTACCCAAAAGGAAAATGTTTCTTAGAACAATCAATTACATGAGATCAGAAGGACAAAGGTTGATTTCCTGATGGACCGAACTACTGGGCTGAGAGCTGTGGGGACCATGGTGTTGGGAAGTATCTAGCTCAATTGGCATAACATATTTTATAAAGAAAATGTTCTACATTCTACTTTGCTAAGTAGCATCTGGGGTCTTAAAAGCCTGTGAGCTGCCATCTAAGCTACTTCACTGGTCTCAACCCTTCACAAGCGAGAATGAAGACAACTAAAGACACAAGGGAAGGATTAGTCCAAAAGACTGATGGACCACATCTACCATGGCCTCCACCAGACTGAGTCCAGTACAATTAGATGGTGCCCAGCTACCACCACTGACTGCTCTGACAGGAATCACAATAGAGGGTCCCAGACAGAGCTGGAGAAAAATGTAAAACAAAATTCACAAACTGACAAAAAAAGGCCAGACTTACTAGCCTGACAGAGACTGGAGAAACCCTGAAAGTATGGCCCCCAGACACCCTTTTAGCTCAGTAATGAAGCCACTTTTGAGGTTTACGCTTCAGCCAAAGATTAGACAGGCCCATAAAACAAAATGAGACTAAAGGGTAACACCAGCCCACGGCAAGAACTAGAAGGCAGGAGGGGACAGGAATGCTGGTAATAAGGAACACAAGGTCAAGAAGGAAGAGTGTTGATATGTCGTGGGGTTGTTAACCAATGTCATAAAACAATATGTGTACTAACAGTTTAATAAGAAGCTAGTTTGCTCTGTAAACCTATGTCTAAAGCACAATAAAATTTTTTTAAAAAGGACAGAATTTGCCCAAAAGCAAAGATGAGAAGGCAAGAAGAGGTAGAAAATCCAGAGGAAAGGAAATGGGAAACCCAGGGAAGAAATGGGGAGAGCGCTGACGCATTGAGGGGTATGCAACCAACATTATGGAACACTTTATGTACAAACTATTAAATGGGAAACTAATTTGCTCTGTAAAGTTTCACCTAAAACAAACAAACAAAAAAAACACTAAACCCATTGCCATCGAGTCGATTCCGACTCATAGTAAACCTATAGGACAGAGTAGAACTGCCCCATAGGGCTTCCAAGGAGCACCTGGTGGATTCAAATTGCCAACCTCTTGGTTAGCAGACTTGGCTCTTAACCACTGTGCCACCAGGATTTCCTTTCATCCAAAGCACAATAAAAATTTTGGCTTAGACAAGAAAGGAAATTTTCTGAGTAACATCACTGAAGGTTCTAAGACCCTCAGGCACTGCTCGATCCAGGACATAATGACACCAGGACCCAGGTCTCTGTTTTGCTTCCTCTGGGTTTGCTTCATATACAATCTGGCTTCCCTGGTAGTAACAAAATGTCTTCGCAAGTCCTGGACTTGACATCCACACACCATCAAGCCCAGAAGGAAAGAGCAGGGAGTTCGCCAGCACCTCTTGCTGAGGAGAGAAGCTTGTTTCACAACCGTGCCAGCAAACAACTTTCTGCCTGTCACTGGCCCAGCTGGGTTATGTCCCCATCCCACCCATCTCTCTGGCTTCCCCCACTCACCGACTAGTTTCCCCTAGGAGCACTATCTTAATAAATCACTTGCACCTGAATCTTTGGCTCAGGGTCTGCTTGTGGTAAAATCCTTCCTAAGACACAGCCAAATACACTGAAATCCTACAACAGGGTTATCCTTGAAAGTCCTGAGCTGTTCCTTCCCACAGTGCTTGCATCTCTGTGAAGGCAGACACTTCATGCTGTGAACAAGTGCTTATTTATCTTCTCACATACTCCTGTTCTGTGCAGCTTCTTCCCGGACCCAGCCTCCTACCTCTTCCGCTCCTCTTCACTAAGTGGTCTGAAGATGCCATTCCACAATAAAGTGCCCTTTACCCAATAACCTACTCAGATTTCCTCTACCTTCCAGAGTCAATTGAAACCTAATTCTTGCCCAAAGGCACCATTTCCTTTTCTTCTTTCTTAATCCTCTATCCACATTGGACTCTGGGCATTAAGCTGCCAATCTTCTTGTGTCTTCTACCTAATGCTCTTTCTAAACCATCACTTCTATATATTTAAACCCTAAAACCTATTACCATCAAGTCAATTCTGACTCCTAGTGGCCCTACAGGGCAAGCTAGAACTGCCCCCTGGGGTTTCCAAGGTTGTAATCTTTATGGAAGCAGACTGCCCCATGTTTCTCCTGGGAAGCATCTGGTGGGTTTGAACGGCTGACTTTTTGGTTCGCAGCCAAGCACTTAACCACTGTACCACCAGGGCTCCTTTCTATTTATTTAGGACTTCTAAATCACCCTGGTGGTGTAGTGGCTAAGAGCCATGGCTGCTAACCAAAAGGTCGGTCATTCAAATCTACCAGGCACTCCTTGGAAACCATACGGAGCAATTCTACTCTGTCCTGTAGGGTCACTACGAGTCCGAATCGACTCAAGGGCAATGGGTTTGGTTTGGATATCTCACTGTGAGAATCTAAATTTATTCTAAAGTAACCCTTGCTCCTACACGGGAGGGTACCTAGGGAATATCAATTGTATTTAAACTGAATGGGGCATATATGGTTACATTATAGTATTCTTTACATCTTTTATAGGTATGAAATACTTTTTAACAAATCCCTTGTGTCACAGGTCATCTACCTTGGCTTCCTATGACCCCCCTTCACCTGTTATCTATGAAGTGCTGATTAGCTCCCATGGATTTTGAGGCTAGCACCAAAACTCAGTCTTCCTCTCCATCCCCAAAGTTAATGACATTCTGGGTGATTTTGACGCCCATGTGGATGGTGGATCCAACACACTAGTGAGAAAAATGTCAAGAACTCCAAAACTGGTCACCTTTCCTCCACTCAGCCAAACATGTACACAGATGAATCCCTGTCTTTATCACCTAGAATTCTCCCCAAACTCAAAGTATCCTACCTTGACCACAACCTCCTATCATTCTGATTTTCCTCTCCTTACTCCCCTCCTACACTAGCAGTCTTAAGATTTCCAAGCCCTGACTCCATCAACTGCTCCCATTTTTATCTAAGTCATTACATACTTCAAACATTATATATTTCAAAACATTTTTTTCCAAAAAAGGTTTAAACTCTTTGAGTTTAATTAACAAAACAAAACAAAACAAACATGTAAAAGGATAGGTTTGTTTTCCCTATTTTAAAGTTGATCTTGATGACTACGACTACAGAGCCACAGCTTTGCTTACTTGTAATTAGGTGGGTAATACAATCTGTTGATTTGTAATTATCTAAGAACAATGCTTCACAACTACTATGGTTACTTTAGAAGAAATTTAGATTCTCACAGCCAGACTAGCCTTGCGAAGAAGGAAAGAACACTGGGTAGAACACTTCTAGATTTCAGTAAGGCTTTGGATTTTCTATTGTCCCAAGAAAGTAAAAATGTGGTAGAAAGGCCTACTATTCCCAGTTAGCACGAATACAACCAAAGATAAAAAAAGGGGTTGTCAAATAGTATACTTAAGGAATGTATCCTGAAATTAACATTAGTGTTTATTATTTTGAATTCCAAGAGGAGATTAAAAAGAAATGATTTCCATCAAGGCCATTAAGCATGTATCCTCTTACAGAGAGTAGAAGAAGGGAAGCTCCCCACACCTCTTCCTTAAACTCCCTAGCCTGTACCATCTTCAATCCGGAACTGGAGATCAATCTAGTCATCACCAGCATTTAAACAAAACCTGAGTCACTGAAACAAATGGGCTCTTGTTGATAACAACTTGACAATTCTTCAAGAAAACCTGGGTTGTTTTTGTCTTAATGAGCTACACAGTCTTGATGCCAAAGAGAGAAGAGTGGTCTCATTTCTACAGCCAGCATTCCCATACTGCAAAACATGCTCATGGCTTAACACCAGGTCTGGAAAAAACTATCCATTACTCATTAAAGTAGAAGTACCCATTCTGAAGCTGAAAAACTAGACCGTTATCAAAGATTACGATCACTTTCCATGATCCTGAAGATTTGCATGCTGGGTATGGACCCACAATTACTAAGGAAACTGAGAAAGTGTCAGGAAAGTATTGTGTGAGACAGGGATTCTTTTCAGTTAATCTTGAGGCAAACCCCAGGAAAGCATTCCTGTGTTCAAAAGGAAAGGAACAGGTAAGAATTCTCAGAACTACCTGGATAGGGCAAGAAGCTCTCAACAACTTCTTTGAAATGATGCTGTAGAAGCCATTGATTTGTCCCCTTCCTCCAATAGTACCACAAGCCCTAGTCAAGAAACAGGAGGAAGACGTTATTCTCCTGTATTCTATGTAACCATCCACATAGGTCTGGTTTAAGAGGCACATTTCTCACCTATTTTCTAGGTTGAGCCTCTGTATTTCTCACCAGACACCAACTCTAGTAAAGTGGGTAATATTTCCCATGCTCTACATACACCATATGCCAGTTCATACCCGTCCTCCATAGATGCTGATTTTAAATTGGACCAGGCAGCAGAAGTATGTTTCTGATAGCCATCTTTCTAATCTAAAGAGATGAGACATAAAAAGTTAGATAAGAACAAGTTTGGAGAAACAAGTAGTCTTGGATCTATTAAATATTGCTAGCTCAGTGTGAGAAGGGAGGTGGCAGTTGAGGTATTTTACTACACTGACCAAAGGGTAAAACAATAAAAGGAGAAATAAGATTCTAAGTAGGCAGAATCCAAAATATTATTATAATAAACTTATCAATTACAGATTATTTTCTTTCTTTGGGAAAAGCCATGAAAGAATAAGTGAGATTTTCCCCTCTCAGAAATCCTACCCTCTTCTGTAGCTGGCTGGGTTAATGGGGTATAAACTATAATACAGAAGAAGAAGAAAAAAAAAAATAACCTCAATTAGAACACCTAGAAGCCTTAAAAAGATGAGGAGTTAAAAGGGCCTTCTCTATGGAGATACATCTTTGAAAAGATGTTAAAAGCTTGGGTAATTAGTTATAAGCTCTAATAGTCTTCATTTAAGTCTCTATTTGATCCTCATGTAAAATGAGAAAATGGAGGTTCAGAGAGTAAGTAAATTGCTCAAAATCACGAAGAGAGTTAAGCAGTGGACTTGAGCCCCATTCCAAAGCCTGTCTTCCTCTACTCCACGCTGCGAGCATTCTCAAGAGGCTGAGCAGCTAATCAGCTTTTGGACATGTGCAGATGTGACCATTTCAACCACGCGTCTTAGCTGAAATGTGTTTTCTGGATGCTTTTGCCCTCCTGGTAAACACTCAGACCTGGAAACATAAACTAAATAAAGCCAGCAACAAAATCTTACAGAGCTCTCTTGTTTGTGCTGCCAAAGCGTAGACAGTTTAAGCAATAAGAAAGACCCCTTGCATCATCCCATATAAGAAGCTCTCTTGTGGTTTACTTTATATTTAATAAAATTCACTCAATAATATGGTAGATAATTTGCTAAGTATTTTGTAAACGTTCCTTTATTCCATCCTTACAACAACCCTGTAAAGTACATACTGTGATGTCCATTTTATAGCTGAGTAGACTGTGGCATAAGGAATTAAACAATTCATTCCAATTTCATAGTAAGTGGCAAGACCTAACTATTAAGCAACTGCTACTGACTCCATACTCCGTGTCGCAAAGAGAGAATAAGGCCCAGGCACATGGTTGATCTGCGTTTCCCCCTCCTCAAGTACTCAGTGGGTTCATGATGCTCATAGAACACAAACGCCTCAAACCAAAATTTAAAATATTCATAATCTGATCCCAGGCTATCTTTAAAAAATGTCTACCTTCTTCTCCTTCTTTACACACTCCTCAAAACTTGTCACAGTCCCTTATCTGTCCCCTTGTTGTGCCTTGTGCTTAGTCCATGCTGCCTCCTCTACCTGGGATGTCCTTTATGCCAACACCCACCTGCCAAAGCCTTTTCAATCTTTCAAATCCCACACATAAGTGCCATATCTTCTACAAAGTTTTCTGAGATCCTCCCCCAAACTACTTTCCTTACACTCCCATAGCAATATCATTACTTTTATTGTAGCACTTATTATGGTTGGTTCTCTTATAACTTTTTAGATTAAGCCCTTGGATGATTAATAATTTTTCTTTACACACTCACATGCACGGAACCTCAAAGAAGGCCACAGTGATCTGCCTCCTAGTACTGACACCTTGCGTAATCAGTTCCCTTGAATATGAGTTGGACCTAGTGACTCACTTCTAACAAACAGAATACAGCAGAAAGGATGGAATGTCACCTCTGTGACTAGGTTACAAAAAGACTCTCTTCCATGTTGGACATCCACTTACTCTCTTGCTCTGAGGGAAGCTAGCTGGCATATTGTGAGATACCCTAAGGAGAGGCCCACCTGGCATGGAACTGAGGGAGGCCTCTTGCCCACAGCCAGAGAGGAATGAAGGCTCTCGGTCCCATGCTCCACAAGGAACTGAATCCTTCCAACAACCACATGTGTGAGCTTAGAAGTAGATGCTGCCCCATCAAGCCTTTAGATGAGACTGCAGCCCTGGCCAACAACCTGACCACAACCCATGAGAAGCCTTGAGCCAGAGGTACTCAGCTAAATTGTATCCGGATTCCTGACTCACAAAAAAAAAAACAGTGAGCTAAGTGCTTTATGTTTTAAGTTACTACATTTTGGGGTAATTTGTTGCACAGCAATAAATAACTAATATGGTATAAGTGTACAATTCTCTGAATTATATTTTAGGGTACAGTAATGTAGTGAAAGGAAGATCCATCCACAATGGAGTACAAAAACTTTACGCATGACAAAAGTATAAAGAAAAAGGCTATACGCAAACTGTTTATCGTTCAGAAGAGTTCATCTTTCTTTTAAGCTAGGAATTTATGACCCGAGGGAGTCCTCGAAAAGTCTCACTACTAAACTTCCACTATAAAAAGGGAGCCATTCATTCCCAACTATCTACCACTGTTTATCAAGAATTGTCTAGAGGACGTGGCTACAAACATTAAAAGCCTCTGCTCTACAAGAGCTTAAACTCAGATATTGGGACCTTTGATTGACAGGATGGAAACCTAATGTTCTAACTACTACCTCACAGGGTACACATGGCGCCAGTCCTTAAACCAATCACAGTACACTGCCACTCTCCTGGTTTATTTACAAATTCAAGACAAGAGGAAGAACAGCATGGCTGTTTATTGGGGAGACTTATAAAATGCAGTCACGTTATTTGGAAAGAAATATTAGGTACAGATAGACATTTGCTGCAGACTTTAGGGGGAAAAAATGACTTCTAAGCATTTCCAAGGATTTAGTTACTATTTTGTGGCAAAAGACCCTAAAATGAAAAATGGTACAATAGATGGAGTCTCTCAAATTCAATACAAACCATAGTATCAGAGATAATCCCCTAAAAGAAGGAAAAGGATGGAAAAGCTAAATAAAACTCTGACTTCATTTCTCTAAACTCAGATTTTAAAAAGAGAATTACTAAAGTCAGAAAGAAATTCTCAAGAATAATTTCAAAATTAGGATAGGCACAAAGGTTACTGTTAAAATATTAGTAAAGAAAAATTCCAGTTTGAGTGAAGGCTAAAGAGAAGAGAGGACTTTGTAAGTCATATTTGGAGTTTGTACTGAAGGAAGCGTAGGCCCTACTGCTCAGCACGTGATTCACAGCTAACAGAGAGTGGAGTTCTTCCTCTGCTTGCATCTTCCTATTTAAGAAATAGTGTGTCAAGCTAAAAGTGACAGAACTGGCCAAGGGCGAAATGAAGGCCCACGTGGAGTGAGGAGCCCCAATTCCTAGGTCTAAATTAAATAACACAAGATGTAGAAAGAACTTGCTTTGCAGTTGTAATTATGGAGTGCCTGTCAAATCCTCAAAGCTGTTCCCATAGGCTGTCTTTAAAACAAAATGCACATTGTTAATGATAAATTTAGGTGCTAATTTTCTTAAGATATACAGATATCCCTGGAGAAGTTAGTCTTGGAGTGGGTTGATATCCAGCCTTTTTACCCCCAGATAACCATTGTTCTTGTGTTAGCTAGCTGGGAATGGATAGTTCTCTTTTGATAGTGGACATTTGGTAATGAGTCTTTTCTAGAATTCCCTCAGATTGTAAACTCTTAGCTAAAATGAAAGCTCAACTCTTCTGAACTATAAACAATTTGTGTATAGCCTTTTTCTTCATACCTTTGTCATGGGTAAAGTTTTTGTACTCCTTTGTGGATGGACCTCCCTTTCATTACATCACTGTACCCTATCCTTTGTGGATGGACCTCCCTTTCATTACATCACTGTACCCTATCCTTTGTGGATGGACCTCCCTTTCATTACATCACTGTACCCTATCCTTTGTGGATGGACCTCCCTTTCATTACATCACTGTACCCTATCCTTTGTGGATGGACCTCCCTTTCATTACATCACTGTACCCTATCCTTTGTGGATGGACCTCCCTTTCATTACATCACTGTACCCTATCCTTTGTGGATGGACCTCCCTTTCATTACATCACTGTACCCTATCCTTTGTGGATGGACCTCCCTTTCATTACATCACTGTACCCTATCCTTTGTGGATGGACCTCCCTTTCATTACATCACTGTACCCTATCCTTTGTGGATGGACCTCCCTTTCATTACATCACTGTACCCTATCCTTTGTGGATGGACCTCCCTTTCATTACATCACTGTACCCTATCCTTTGTGGATGGACCTCCCTTTCATTACATCACTGTACCCTATCCTTTGTGGATGGACCTCCCTTTCATTACATCACTGTACCCTATCCTTTGTGGATGGACCTCCCTTTCATTACATCACTGTACCCTATCCTTTGTGGATGGACCTCCCTTTCATTACATCACTGTACCCTATCCTTTGTGGATGGACCTCCCTTTCATTACATCACTGTACCCTATCCTTTGTGGATGGACCTCCCTTTCATTACATCACTGTACCCTATCCTTTGTGGATGGACCTCCCTTTCATTACATCACTGTACCCTATCCTTTGTGGATGGACCTCCCTTTCATTACATCACTGTACCCTATCCTTTGTGGATGGACCTCCCTTTCATTACATCACTGTACCCTATCCTTTGTGGATGGACCTCCCTTTCATTACATCACTGTACCCTATCCTTTGTGGATGGACCTCCCTTTCATTACATCACTGTACCCTATCCTTTGTGGATGGACCTCCCTTTCATTACATCACTGTACCCTATCCTTTGTGGATGGACCTCCCTTTCATTACATCACTGTACCCTATCCTTTGTGGATGGACCTCCCTTTCATTACATCACTGTACCCTATCCTTTGTGGATGGACCTCCCTTTCATTACATCACTGTACCCTAGAGTGTAATTCAGAGACATTGTACACTTAGCGTATTAGTTATCTGTTGCTGTGTCAAAAATTACCCCAAAATGTGGTGACTTGAAACAAAAAATACTTAGCTCACATTTTTTTGTGTGGACGAGCAATCCAGATACAACTTAGCTGGGCACCTCTGGCTCAAGTTCTCTCACGCAGTTGCACTCAAGATATTGGCCAGGGCAGTCTCATCTGAAGGCTTAATGGGGCAGCATCTACTTCTAAGCTCACATATGTGCTCCAAAGTGTTTTCAATGGCTTGATTTTTCAGAAGTTGATTTCTAGGCCTTTCTTGTGAGGCATCTCTGCAGGGACTTGTACTTCCTACTTTACGGTTAGTAGCTAATCATGTTAACCATTTGTACCACCAATGGACTCCAGAAAGGATATAAGCATGCTGTAATTGGTCTTGTGGAGCAAGAGTGATCAGGAATCAGACTACCTGGGCACAGATCCTGGCTGTGATACTTAGCTCTCTGATGTTGGACAGAAATGGGGATACGACCTCTCGGGTGGTTTGGCAAATTCAATAAATTAATGTGTATAAAAGTACTTTTTTATATAAAAGTACTTAGAACACTGCCTGGCATATAATATACATACAATAAGCTTTAGCTGTTAAAAAAAAGCCTTGGAACTCAGAAATCAGATCCTCTTTCAAATGATTACCAGATAAAGTTACAGAAGTTACCAAAGGCTTTTTGCCTTATAGTCAGAATGGAGCTAAAGCCTTGGGAATAAAAATATACATTTTTTAGACCAGTTCCACAGGTAAATAACAAATATCAGGGAAAAAAGTTAACAGCCTAGAATCTTGGCCCTCAGAACTCATTCCCATATATCCACGAAGAGATGATCTCTCCAGTAGCCTACTAGGTCTGGAAATAGGGTGCTTTTTGTACTGGTATCTTCGCATTGTATGAATTTGAAATTGACTTGTGGACTATATCGGCTCTATAAAATAGTTAGTGAGAAATAGCTTTCAAAAGAGTTTTTATCATATGCATTGCTGCAAGACATGTTTGGAAATACTTGCCATACCACAAGATCACCAACATTATGTATTTTAACTTCTTACTAATAAAAAGGGGCATCTTGGCCTTTTGTTAATTAGCATTTTTAATTGTTTTAGTGTGACAGCTTTGCTATATATTTCAGCTTGTTTCCTGTGTCACTTAGAAACACAGCTGCAGGGGATTTTTGCAATGACATCATCAAAAGTTATGGTAAAGATTGCTCACGTAATTATAGGATCATTAAGTGTTTTGTTTTTTAATACAGCACTGATTAAAAAAGGATTTAATAAACTTTTTAGAGAATAGATGACTAGATGAAGAGTTCAAAGAATATATAAATTAGTCTATGTAAGGATGTTTAAGACTCCCAGGGTCAGTCTCACCTGGGAGAAGTCTGAGAAGGATGTGGTGTTCTCGTGAGTAGGCATGTTGGTCTTCCCAGGACTTAACATGAATCAGAAAATAACTGGGCTCTTTGACAATCATTGGGCTGCTTCTGAGTAGCCTCTTAGAGAGGAATATTCATTTCCACTCGGGTGGAGAAAGGTTTACACGTCTGGAGTAGGAAGGCAGTTACACAGGATGTTTTTAAAAATGTTTTGAATGTAGACTGTGGCAGGAGTTGGGGAATTGGGTGGGATAAGGTGGCATGAAGTGGAGTACCCAGTTAAACCATGTTGTTGTTGTCAGGTGCTGTCAAATCAGTTGCGACTTGTAGTGACCATATGTATGGATTACACCTCAACATAAAGAAAATGAAAATCCTCACAAGTAATGGTGATCAATAAGCAACATCATGATAAACAGAGAAAATACTGAAGTTGTCAAGAATTTCATTTTACTTGGATCCACAATCAACACCCATGGAAACAGCAGTCAAGAAATCAAAGGACACATTGCATTGGGCAAATCGGCTGCAAAAGACCTCTTTGAAGAGTTAAAAGGCAAGAAAGTCACATTGAAGACTAAAGGACACCTGAGCCAAGCCATGGTATTTCCAATCACCTCATATGCATGTAAAAACTGAACAATGAATGTGGAAGAATTGTGGTGTTGGCAAAGAATATTGAATATACCCCAGACTGCCAGAAGAATGACCAAATCTGTCTTGGAAGAAGTACAACCAGAATGCTCCTTAGAAGCAAGGCTTATACCTGATACCCTTGCGTATCAGGAGGGACCAGTCCCTGGAGAAGGACTTTATGCTTGGTAAAGTAGAGGGTCATTGAAAAAGAGGAAGAGCCTCAATGAAATGGATTGGCACAGTGGCTGCAACGATGGGCTCAAACATAACAATGATTGTGAGGATGGTACAGGCCCAGGCAGTGTTTCATTCTGTTTTATACAGGGTCACTATGAGTCGGGACTGACTGGACAGCACCTAAAAACAACAAGGTCAGTTTAAACAGAAAGGACGCTAGTTCTCAAACAAGGTGTGTACAGAAGAGCCTAGGTGGCTGCTGGACTAGGTGTTCCATCTGAAACAGAAACCAATAAAGAAAAATAATAACGGTGTGAACATACGTTTCCGTATCTTCTGTTTGTATCATAATAGCTCGACTGTTATGGATTAATAGCTTGAAGTCTAAATGGCCGATAAGGAGCGATGTACAATTACAGATTAGAAGATTCCGAGATCCAGCGTGAAGACAGAACAATCCCCATTAATCAGAATGAGAAAGAGCTTCCCTGGAGGGCGTTTAACAGCGTTTACAGAGAACAACTCTGAAGCTGAAAGAAAGATAACACGAAGCTCCAACGGCTGCTGCACCCTCTTCTCCAGCAGAGAGGAAGGCGACAGAGCGCAGCATCGCGGAGGCTGCTGGGGGTGAGCAGCCAGAGAAAGGAAAGCGTCCAAGTGTTTAAGTCTATGCTCAATGGAAAGAAATATGCCTATCTGTGAAGATCAGAGAGTGCAAACCCTACAGTATGTGCCAGGAACCTTGTTGTTGTTAGCTGCCATCGAGTCCGCCCGCAATTCATGGCAACCCACGCACAAGGAAGAAAACGCTGCCCAGCACAATCCCATTACCAGTTAAAGATCAGCTCATCGTGATCCACAGGGTTTTCATTGGCTGATTTTCAGAAGTAGATCACCAGCCCTTTCTTCCTAGCCTGTCTTTGTCTGGAAGCTCACCTGAAACCCATTCAGCTTCGTAACAACGCATAAACCTCTACTGACAGGTGGGTGGTGGCTGCACATGAGGGGCATCGGCCAAGAATCGGACCTGGCTCTCAGTCACGGAATGTGAGGATTCTACCACTGAACCACCAATGCCTCCTAATTTGAGCTAAATTAGAGGAATTTTGAACACAAATTCCACAGCCAAATACCAACGAAAGGTGTATGTATGTTATGAAGACAGTATTTTGTTGGAATGTAACCCAGAGTTAAAGACAACCAGAATAGCAGGGTTTTTAGGGTAAGATCATGTGTTTATAGCACCAATTAAGTGGAATGGACTTGGGCCCTAGCTTTCTGTTCTAGGCAAGCCCAGGAAAGAGCCCTGGAGACTGCACACCCAGGGCCAGTCTCACCTGGGAGAATTCCAAGAAGGACATGGGGTTCTCCTGAGCAGACAAGTTGGTCTTCCCAGGTCTTAACATAAATCAGAAAATAACTGGGCCCTTTGAAAGTCCCTGGGTCACTGCTCGCTAGCCTCTTGCCTGTTGCCATTGATTCCAACTTAAAGCAACCCTATAGGACAGAGTAGAATTGCCCCAGAGGGTTTCCAAAGCTGTAATCTTTACAAAAGTGGTGTGGCTAGTGGGTTGGAACCGTCAAACTTTCAGTTAGCAGCCAAGTGCTTAACCATTGCACCACCAAGGTTCCTTGGGTACCCTCTTAGAACAGGGTGGGGAGGGGGAGTGAAATATACATTCCCACTAGGGAGAAGAAAGTTTCGTGTGTTGTGGCGTTTAAGGTCAGTTACACAGATTCATTCAAAGCCTCCAAGAAGGCTTCATGAAAGAGAGGGCAAAGTCTCTACTCCTGGGTGTGTCTCTGGGAATTTAGCTGATTTGACAGCCTCAGTAGGAAAAACACCTTCTTTACTGCCTTATTACAGAACTGTCACCTGATTACTTACCAGAGGAGGGAGGAGCTGCCTGGGGTGCCCTGTTACTAATCAGAATATTCAGGCAGCTGTGGTCTTCTCTGTGCCTGGAGAAAAACTAAATCCAGGAGACAGTTCCTTTCCAGATGCAGGCCACCTGACAGAGCATGCTGGTGGGCCGTATTCTGAATGTGGGTGGAAACTTCATCCAAGGCCTTCAATTTACTTTAAAAATTATCAAAGTCTTAGGACACTCAGTATTATGATATAGGAAACTGCGTTTTACGTCTATATTCTGAAATAATAGCCAATATTTATTGAACACTTTCTACATGCCAGGTACCTTACTAAGCACTTTAATTGCTTTTTGTGTAATCTTCATAGAAAACCTAGAAAATCCTGTCTATCCCATTTTACAGGTTAGGAGACTAAGGCTCAGAGAAAAATACACAACTGGTTAACGGTAGAGCTGGTATTCACACCAAGAATTATCTAACTGGAGGCTATGATCTTGACTACTCTACATATTGTAATTTTTCTTAAAATACACTTTTAAATATGGAGGATGACACCAGTGTACTATTCTGGACAGTTATTTCCTCCAAGTTTCTGGGAAATGAGGAAACTCAAGTTTGCTTTGTCAGGTACCGGCAACACAGAAAATCTGAATTACTTTTTTTGGTTGTTGTTTTTTTCTTTAAAGACCTAAGCAATAGAAATCCAATAGGAACTAAATACTAACTTGCTGAATTCTTTCTTAGTCATTAAAAATGAGATAAACTTAATGACTTTCTCTTGTGACAGTGGAAATTTCTAGAAGAGTTTTCACTTTCTTATTTTAGAATTCAAAGATATGATTCTTCTGATAGAAAAACCAGTACCAAGTCCTAACAAATTCACAGATAGGCAAAAGTGCATCCTTAATGCAGAGAACAAGTAGAGTTGGTACAACGAGATGAATGATTCTAAGGAAGGCTATTCCCCCCAGACTTAAGATCTCCAAATACCTATCAAAGAACATCATTCCTCATCCCTCCTTTATTGTCTTGTCAAAATATTAGGACTTTCCTTTTTTGCATTTTATCACACTTGGTAAGTTCTTTTACTTTAAGTTGTTCAGCATTATCCTTGAAGACAACCTTTTATTCGGCATTTGGTTTATGCAAATGCACTATACATATTTGCACTGAATCAATTCAAATTAGCAATCACAATGTTTTTCCAATAGAAAAATAAAGCATCAAGTAAAAAAAACCATACATGTTTGATTCATTCATTCCTGATTTTAAGTTCTCTGTAAACAGCTTAGAAAAAATTCTTGCCTTACCTAGAAATCCATGCCTTGTAGTCAAATGCTGAGTAATCCACAGAATGAACATTGAATTCAGGTGTGAAATGAAAGGCTGAGGAATGCTGTATGATTCTCAGGGAGTAAAGTCTAGGGTATATTTAATTATTGACCAAAGACAATCAGTGATGTCACCCAGTTCACTCTCCTCCCAACTCAACCCCACCCAGCTCAGGTGAGTAGAGAATTTAAGAGTTCAGAAATCAGGTTATCCGCTTACAGATTACGTAAGAGAGCAGCTAAGTGTAGGTCTCTGAGAGCAGTGTGCTCTGGTTTCTATGCTATCTAAACCACTCCTCACCATCAGCAGGATGCAGACAGCTGCCTGGGGTGGGATGGCTCTATGTCCACAACAGACCCACCTGGTTTCCTGCAGAGTGGTAAAGAAAACCGTGTAGTTGGTTTTAGTGGGTGCTGACAATTTCATGAAAAAAGAACCATAACCCTACACAAAGTCAAAGGTTATCCACACCTACAATTCTCTTTGCCGTCTGGTTGCTAGAACACCAAGCTTAACAAACATGAAAAGCTTCAAAGAAAAGCCTTCTCTGTAAAGACTTCCCTGAACTCTCCAGGGAGACCTTAACGGTCTCTCCTTTATGCTATCATATTACTGATCGCTGTTACAATTTGGGGGTGGTTCCACCCTATCAATTTCTCTTTCCCAATCCCTCCCTTTTGTTGTCTCCCAATCTCTCCATTCCCCCATCTCAATTTATTTCTCAATCTCTCTCTCTCACACACACATACACACACACACACACACACACTCATAAGATAGATAACGGACAGTGATGGTTAAGGTTGTGTTGTCAGTTTGGCTGGGCCATGATTCTCGGTGGTTTGGCAGTTATGTAGTGATGTAGTCATCCTCCATGGTGTGATCTGATGTGATCAGCCAGCCAGTTGTAAGTGAAGTTTCTTCAAGGTTGTGGCTTGCATCCAATATGTATACATGGACATTCTGGCAAAGCTCGCTGGTTTGCGTTGGATCTTGAATCTGGCTCATCATCATCTTCTCCTCCGGCTCTTGAGGCTTGAACCAGCTGTCTGCCATATTGCCTGCCGATCTTTGATTCGTCAGCCTCTGCAGCGGCTGATCTGACCTGCCGATCTTGTGTTCATTAGCCCCTGCAGCTACATGAGTCAGGAGAAACCTCCAGCCTGACAAATGACTTAGACTGGGGATTTACCAGCCTCTATAACCACATGAGTCATTTCCTTGAAATAAATGTCTCTTTCTCTCTGTGTATATATATACACAAAACCAAAGCCATTACTGTTGAGTAGAACTGCCCCATAGGGTTTCTACGGAGCAGCTGGTAGATTCAGACTGCCAGTCTTTTGGTTAACAGCCAAACTCTTAACCACTGCACCAGCAGGGTTCCTTATATATACATATGCATCACTGGTTTTGCTTCTCTAGAGAACCTAGCCTAAGACGAGAACCATGCTTTACTCATCTCTGTATGCTTTATAAGAATTTGTAAGCATTATGTATACCAGGGAGCACATAGTAGGTGATCAGTATTTGATTGTTGAATGCATGGGAACAAAAGTTACAAAGTGGACAAAATGATTCTTCATGAAGTCAATAAACAAGACCCTTCTGCCTGGATCAAAGGCCACATTCCAGCCTCAGCACACACACAAATCCCTTGATAACATGGCTCTCCCTAGCTTTCTAGCCTTTGTATGCTAGTCTCTGCATCCACTTTATCTCCTCATCACACAGAGATACTTAGCGAAGAGGAGAGGGTACATTTGGGGAACTCCTATCTCCTTTTCCCCCATCTCATTCTTGCTCTTCTTCCAATTCCTACTTGTACTTAAAATTCTACCAAGAAGTCATCTGCAACAAGCCTTCTGTACCCACCAGAAACTAGGTCAGATGCCTCTGATCCCCCTCCAGCATTCCCAAAGTTACCCATGTCAACTTTTATCATTGTTTAATAAGATCCATTATATGAAATGAAATAAAACGGGGACTTACTTAAAAGCTATAGGCAACCCCAGCTTTTACTTCTGAATCCCTGAGCCCCGTAGCTTCTGGTACACACAGCCACTCTAATGTTAATTTAAGGAAATACCTAAAATCCTAAAGCATGTGCGTGGGGAGAACGGACTTTCACAGATGCTTGAAATACAACAACTAGATATTCTTTGAAGGTTTTTGAAGTTTTAGGATGAAATATGTAGACAGAGAGATGGTTTAAGCCAAAGGTAAAATTAGAATTAGGGCTTTTAAGAATATCAAAGGCTAATAGATAAGAGTTGCTCTGAGGTTTATGTCATACAGAAAGTTACTACAAAATGTATGGCACTATTGAAGTCTAGATCAACAGCTTTAAGTTATTTACTTTTCCCTTGCAATGTATTTGTCATCGCTGCTCCAGGAAAGGGCGACCTGGAAGGAAGTAGGATAAGCCATGAGGATCCTACGTTAGGGAACCCTGTATGGCCACTGCATGCAGCCTCAGTTGGTACTCTTCTGGGATCTATTTCCCCTTCAAATACCATTTTGGCTCCTCTGCAAATTTCCTCTATAATGCCTTCAAGTTGCTGGGAGGAAAGAGGGTATATGGAATATTGTTAACCCTGATAATATCTGTCCTGCATATGCACCTCACAAAGGCTCAGAGAAGAATTTAAAATAATTTTGGCATTTAGCATTTATTAAATTTGCAAAAGTTCTGAAGAAATAGAAGTATAAGTGTCACGTAACTTAAGGATGTGAGAGTACCTACTTGCTTAATCCTTGGAGATCAAATAGGGTTGAAATTAATATTCGAACCGGAGTCTTTCAATAGTCGAAACATTCCAGAAGAAAGTGAACTTGAACTTTAAAGCTTAGGAGTGGACAGGTATAATTAAAATGTAGACGATCCTAAATTGATCTGAAAGGGAGACTTCATATATTAGGCATTTACTAAATCAGTTGAATCAACATTTATTTATTTCTAGTAAGAAACAATCTCTTAAAATAACAGCTAGTAGATAATTTGATCTGTTCAATTCACATTTATTTTCCAAGATAATAACTGTGATGCTTGTTATTTATGTATGTCTTCCTTCTTGTTCCATCGTTGTTTTCCACGCACTTTTAGAACAGTCTCAGCTACGTTCAGTTCTGTAGTAAGTTATTTATGTTACTGTGAAGTGCTTTTACAACATCCTCAACAATCACTCTGGGAAACAGGCAGCTTAGGTATCTCCCTGCCTCTTTATAGGTTGAGGAAACAGGTGCTAAGATTGAACAAGAGATGCACCTAACGAATAAATGTCAAAGTTGGGCATCACAGTAGACTTCCGCCCTACCCCTCTCATATCTTCTCAGCCCATGTTTTTGCTCTGGCTGCTACTGAGTCAACTAGTTGTGCACAGTGTAGCTGCCTTGCTTCTTGTCCCAGGGATTCTCTGCTTCCCATGGAGACTCTTAAAGGCAAGAATGTTAACACCCTACGGTGTTACTTTTAACTAATGAGGGTTAGGTTGCTTCCCTCTTCTGTGTCTGGTCGACAGTTCTGAAGGGTTCCCCACATGGTTCTTAGAGCGTCCCCACCAGGACTGAGTCCCAGTTACTCACAGTGATAATCAGTTCAATCGCACACTTTTGGATTGGATTTCCCTCCAAAAGTGTGGGTCACTTTCCCTATTCCCTGGGTTTGATTTCCAGAATAAACCCCTTAAATAAAAGATTTGTCTTGAGCTGTAATTTTAGGCGAAACCTAAGTTAAAAACACATTCTTTCGATTTTCTCCTCCATTCTTTTTACTACCCTATTCATTACCAGACCTAAAACCCAATACTTAGCTTTTTTTTTCATTTACAATTGCAGACAGAACAAAGGCTGTATGATCTAATATTTAAATACCAGATATAGTCTCTTTATGTAATGCCTTGCACATATTAGTTGCTTAATGATCAGAAATAGTGGCTACCTTTAAGGTAGCATTTGTTTAAGAAGAAGGATACGTATGTAAATATGAAGAGAGAAATCTATGAGTTGCCCTTCTACAGATGACTTGAGAGAACTGGAAGTAGCTATCTTTACCTAGTGACTCTTCTGAGGTCGTTCTATAAAGCTTCTATATAGCACCAGCTGGCTCATTTTCATTCTGTGTCATCTTAAAGAGAGGTCAAGTTTTTATTCTTATGGCTCCTTATTTATTTTAGATAAATTGATGATTTATTGTAAACAGCCTCACTGAATGGAGAAAGCAGAATGATGTCTTTATTAGAGTGAAGTCTTGTAATAGTGATAATGTCGTTATTTACCAGTCATAGTTCATATATGCTTTAATAAAGGGACTTGTCTTTCGAGAATTTTATAAAGAAGGAACATGGTCATTCATAATTGTTTGGTTCTGGTACAACAAGGAGATTGAGAAAAAGTAAATGAAGCCCCCTGAATGGATGTACTATATCATGATCAGCATCATACTAGCTTAAGTTTAAGAAGAAAAACAACTGTGAATATTAAAATATTCTTGATTCGAAGAGGACTAGTCTAGGTATTAACAAAGTCCAAAGGGAGCAATTCTATTCAGTTTATGCAGCGTATCAGATCAGCTGGTCACGCAGCTTCTGATTTAAGAGTCAACAAGAATCATTTCATAATATTTGACAGATACAAGAAATTAGGCAGCCCGAATGTAAACATTGCTCTGATTGCTTGTCACTAAAGATTGAGATGCAGTGCGTTCAGTTACAAATGTGAGGAAATGAAAACTCAGCTTCCGGATCTTAGGTATATTGGCTGGAAGGCCCATCGCTGTGGAGCAACAGATTGCGTCCATTCCATGGCTTTCCTAAAGGACATATATATGGTCTATATAGCGTGGACAATTAATCCATTTCTTTCAGAACACAAAATAGAGATAGCTATAAAGTTGTATCAGTTGCTATTCAATGGGCTTGTTGTTCATATAGTTAATTATCCATACGATTAACAACTTGATAAAATTATTAACGAGCATTTAATTTGTAGCTTGCTGGAGTATAAAAAATAAGAACAGGTCACCTCAGCTGGAAAAAAATGGTAAAATGAAAACTGTTACCATAATTGCTGTTAATTCCTCAGGAAAAGAAAATGTGTATATTTGATTTAAAAATATTCCTCTTGAAGCTCTGCAACGTATTGTTTGGTCAGAAAACAAAATATCTTTTTTAGATAAGCCCATCCCTTGACTTCACGTTTCACTAAAATATAAGTTCTCTTAGGTACATAATCATGGCCTTTCATATTCTCTAATATTATTATCAAAATTGTTCATACATGACTATCTTGGTAGAGACAAAATTATGACAGTAATCAATTTGCTTTAAATCCTGTATTTTGACCTGGCAATAAACACTATTGGTATATATTCAGACAAAAGCCAGGAGTTCAAGAGATCAATGACAGCAATGCATGAAAAATGGTGGACATTATTAACGGCCAAGATATGTGGTCACCTTTTAATGATGGAGATGGCCAACAGCTTTCAACGGGACCACCGGAACAGCTTTTTCAAGCCCGTGGTAAGGCAGCAGCATCAACTAGTGGCAGACAGAGTGGACTTTACTGGATACGCATCGTGAAGTCTTCACTCTGTAGGAAATTATATACTTGCTCTGCAAACAGGGCAATTATGTGAAATGTTAATGAATACTTTCAGACAAATGAAATGTCAAAATAGCAAAGTGGGATTGGATTTTATGAGGAGGTTAATTTCTAAAGTCAGCATATATAGCAATAGACTCGCCAACTGAAAATTACCTATGAAAATTTCTTATGAAAATCTCTTACTACTTAAGAAACAGAAACATCCAAGTTCAACAGTGTCTTGTCTTTTTTTTTTAAGCGTGACAACAAATTACTATTCAGTTCAGATTACTATTTTTCAAATTAAGTCCAACATTGCTGGCTTGCATTTAGGGGCTGTGAGGTACCAAAAGTATTTATTTAAAAACAATATATTCCTAATCGCTATGAAGTGATCGCACTCAAAATTATGCAGTACAACTTTTGGAAAGTCACAGGATATTGTGTGGCTTTAATTACATTTGAGATTGGTGAGGCGTTTTTACTTACATATGAAAGCAACCACGTTTAAGGTGACTCCCTCTCCTAAATTCTGAGTCTGTGAGGTAGGTCATTTCTGTGTGAAAGAAAGCAGAAAGTCTTGATGCACAATTAAAAAAAAAATCAGAAAATCCTCAGGCAAAATGTTACTTTGGGATACACCATCATTAAGATTCTAGGTCAGACCTCACGCCAATGGCCTAAGTCTGAGTTTA
Organism: Elephas maximus indicus; assembly: GCF_024166365.1. Classification (NCBI taxonomy): domain Eukaryota; kingdom Metazoa; phylum Chordata; class Mammalia; order Proboscidea; family Elephantidae; genus Elephas; species Elephas maximus. The sequence continues at coordinate 80,475,474 of NC_064836.1, read as the reverse complement.
GAGTTTGGGTGTGTGACGCAGCCTCAGAATTGGATGTCTACCAAGGGACTGAGTCAAAAGTTTGGGTCAGTTTTGAGAGTACGCTTTTAGAGAGAGACCTACATTTCAACCTAAGGCTCAGTTTTGTTTTGTTTTTTAACTTTATTGAGCTTTAAGTGAAAGTTTACAAACCAAGTTAGACTCTCATACAAAAATTTATAAACACCTTATTATATACTCCTAATTGCTCTCCCCATAATGAGACAGCACACCCCTTACCTCCACTCTGTTTTCGTATCCATTCTGCCAGCTTCTGACCCTCTCTACCCTCTCATCTCCCCTTCAGACAGGAGATGACAACATAGTCTCAAGTGTCTACTTGATCCAAGAAGCTCATTCTTCACCAGTATCATTGTCTATGCCATAGTTCAGTCCAACCCGTGTCTGAAGAGTTGGCTTTGGGAACGGTCCCTGTCTTGGGCTAACAGCAGGTCTGAGGAACATGGCCTTTGGGATCATTCTAGTCTCAGTCACATCATTAAGTCTGGTCTTTTTACGAGGATTTGGGGTCTGCATCCCACTGCTCTCCTGCTCCCTCGGGGGTTCTCTGTTGTGTTCCCCGTTAGGACAGTCCTTGGTTGTAGCCAGACACCATCTAGTTCTTCTGGTCTCAGGCTAATGTAGTCTCTGCATTATGTGGCCTTTTCTGCCTCTTGGGCTCATACTTACCCTGTGTCTTTGGTGTTTTTCATTCTCCTTTGCTCTAGCTGGGTTGAGACCTATTGATACATCTTAGATGGCTGCTTGCTACATTTAAGACCCCAGATGTCGCTCTCCAAAGTGGGATGCAGTATGTTTTCTTAATAGATTTTATAATGCTAATTGACTTAGAAGTCCCCTGAAACCATGGTCCCCAAACCCCTACCCCTGCTACGCTGGCCTTCAAAGCATTCAGTTTATTCAGGAAACTTCTTTGCTTTTAGTTTAATCCAGTTGTGCTGACATCTCCTGTATTGTGTGTTGTCTTTCCCTTCACCTAAAATAGTTCTTTTCTACCGTCTAATTAGTGAAAACCCCTCTCCCTCTCTCCCTCCCTCCTCCATCTCATAACCATCAAAGAATATTTTCTTCTCTGTTTAAACTATTTCTTGAGTTCTTATAATAGTGGTCTTACACAACATTTGTCCTTTTGCAGCTAATTTCACTGAGCATAATGCCTTCCAGGTTCCTCCATGTTATGAAATGTTTCACAGATTCATCATTGTTCTTTATCGATGCATAATATTCCATTGTGTGAATATACCATAATTTATTTATCCAATCATTGATTGATGGGCACCCTGGTTGCTTCCATCTTTTTGCTATTGTAAACAGTGCTGCAATGAACATGGGTGTGCATATATCTGTTCATGTAAAGGCTCTTATTCTCTAGGATATATTTCAAGGCGTGGGATTGCTGGATTGTATGGTAGTTCTATTTCTAGTTTTTTAAGGAAGTGCCAAATCGATTTCTAAAGTGGTTGTACCATTTTACATTCTCACCAGCAGTGTAGAAGTGTTCCAGTCTTTCCACAACCTCTCCAACATTTATTATTTTCTGTTTTTTCGATTAATGTCAGCCTTGTTGGAGTGAGATGGAATCTCATTGTAGTTTTGATCTGCATTTCTCTAATGGCTAATGATCATGAGCATTTCCTCATGTATCTGTTAATTACCTGAATGCCTTCTTTAGTGAAGTGCCTGTCATATTTTTGCCCGTTTTCTAATTGGGTTATTTGTCTTTTTTGAATGGAGTTTTTACAGTATCATGTAGATTTTAGAAACAAGATTCTGATCAGAAATGTCATAGCTGAAAATTTTTTCCCAGTGTGTAGGTAATCTTTTTACTCTTTTGGTGAAGCCTTTCTTGAGCATAGGTGCTTGATTTTTAGGAGTGCCCAGTTATCTGGTTTCTCTTCTGCATTGTTAGTAATGTTTTTATACTGTTTATACCATGTATTAGGGTTCCTAACGTTGTCCCTATTTTTTCTTCCATGATCTTTATCATTTTAGATTTTATATTTAGGTCTTTGATCCATTTTGAGTTAGCTTTTGTGTGTGGTGTGAGGTATGGGTCTTGTTTCATTTTTTGCAGATGGATATCCAGTTATGCCAACACCATTTGTTATCTTTAACTGTCTTTTCCCCCATTTAACTGATTTGGGGCCTTTGTCAAATATCAACTCCTCATATGTGGTTGGATTTATGTCTGGATTCTCAATTCTGTTCCATTGGTCCATGTATCTGTTTTTGTACCAATACCAGGCTATTTTGACTACTGTGGCGGTATAATAGGTTCTAAAATCGGGTAGAGTGAGGCCTCTCACTTTGCTCTTCTTTTTCAGTAATGCTTTATAATCCAGGGCCTCTTCCCCTTTTATATGAATTTGGCGATTTGTTTCTCCATGTCATTAAAAAAATGTTGTTGAAATTTGGATTGGAATTGCTTTGTATCTATAGATTGCTTTGGGTAGAATAGATATTTTTACAATGTTAAGTCTTCCTATCCATGAGCAAAGTATGTTTTTCTACTTCTGTATGTCTCTTCTGGTTTCTTCCACTAGTGTTTTGTGGTTTTCTATGTATAGGTCTTTTACATCTCTGGTACGATTTATTCCTAAGTATTTTATCTTCTTCGTGGCTACCGTAACTGGTATTGATTTGGTAATTTCCTCTTTGATCTTCTTTTTGTTGGTGTAGAGGAATCCAACTGATTCTTGTATGTTTATCTTGTATCCCGATACTCTGCTGAACTCTTCTATTAGTTTCAGTAGTTTTCTTGAGGATTCTTTAGGATTTCTCTGTATAAGATCATGTCAACTGCAAATAGATATACTTTTACTTCTTCCTTACCAATCTGGATGGCCTTTATTTCTTTATCCAGCCTAATTGCTCTGGCTGGGACTTTCAGCACAACGTTGAATAAGAGTGGTGATAAAGGGCATCCTTGTCTGGTTCCTGATCTCAAGTTTTTTTTTTTTGTCTGGTTCCCGATCTCAAGGGGAATGCTTTCAGGCTCTCTCCATTTACGATGATGTTGGCCGTTAGCTTATGTTGAGGAATTTTCCTTCTATTCCTATTTTGCTGAGAATTTTTATCATGAATGGGTGTTGAACTTTGTCAAATGCCCTTTCTGCATCGCTTGATAGAATCATGTGGTTCTTGTCTTTTGTCTTATTTCTATGATGGATAAGGTTAATCGTTTTTCTAATGTTGAACCATCGCTGCACAGCTGGTATGAATCCCACTTGGTCATGGTGAATTATTTTTTTGATACTTTGTTGAATTCTATTGGCTAGAATTTTTTGATGATTTTGCATCTAAGTTCATAAGGGGTATAGGTCTTTAATTTTCTTTTTTTGTGGTATCTTTACCTGATGTTCGTATCAGGGTTATGCTGGCTTCATAGAATGAGTTTGAGAGTATTCCGTCCTTTTCTATGTTCTGAAATACCTTTAGTCGTAGCTGTGTTAATTCTTCTCTGAAAGTTTAGTAGAACTCTGCAGTGAAGCCATCTAGACCAGGGCTTTTTTTTGGGGGGGGGGGGGAGTTTTTGATTACCTTTTCAATCTCTTCTTTTGTTATGGGTCTATTTAGTTGTTCTACCACTGTTTGTGTTAGTTTAGGTAGGTAGTGCATTTCTAGGAATTCATCCATTTCTCCTAGGTTTTCAAATTTGTTAGAGTACAATTTTTCATAGTAATCTGATATGATTCTTTAATATCAATTGAGTCCATTTTAATATCGCCCATCTCATTTCTTATTCTGGTTATTTGCTTTTTTTCCGGTTTTTCTTTTGTCGGTTTGATCAATGGTTTATCAATTTTGATTGTTAAGTTTTCTTCATTTTTTAAAATTCTTTTATCTGATTTTTCTTCAGCTATATTGATGCCAAGTGCTTTTTCTTCAGGGTCACCAATTCTTCCTTCCACTTGCTTGATTCTGCTCCTCTGACATTCTACCGAGTTGTCTAATTCTGTAATTTTATTGTTAGTCTTCTGAATTTCTGATTGCTGTCTTTCTGTGGATTCTTGCAGCTTATTAAATTTTCATTATGTTCTTGAATAAAATTTCTTCAACTGTTTTATCTGTGTGTTCCTTGGCTTGTTCTGCATATGCCTGATCTCCTTCCTGATTTCTTGGAGATTTCTATATATATAGAAATATATATATTTTTTCAAAATATATATTCAAAATAATCTTTTGAATTCTGCAACTGGTAATTCCTGGAAGGCACCTTCATCCAGAAGATCCTGTGATTCTTTGTTTTGCGAGCTTGTTGAAGCTATCATCGTCTTTTTCTTTATGTGGCTTAATATTGACTGTTGTCTCCAAGCTGTCTATAAGTTATTGTATTAGTTTTGTCATTGGAAGAATGTTATGTAAATGAAATTACACAGTGTGTAACCTTTTGGGATTGGCTTTTTCACTCAGTACAATTCTTTGCCAGTTCAGCCAAGTTCTTTGTTTCTTTTTATTGTGATATAATATTCAGTGGTTTGGAAGTACCACCATTTGTTTAACTATTAAACATCAGGGTTGTTTCCAGTTTTCCAGTTTTGGTTATTGCAAATAAAGCTGCCATGAACATACATGTACCGGTTCTTGTATGAATGTAATTTTTATTTCTCTGGGATAAATACCCAGGAGACAATTACTGGGGGGTTTAGGTGTTTAAGAAATTTCCAAACTGTTTTCCAGAGTGGCTGTACCTTCCCATCAACAAAGCATGCTTGATTCAGTTTCTCCACATCCTCAGAAACATTTCGTGTTGTCACAATTTTTTTTTTCATTTTAACCATTCTTATAGGTGTCTAGTAATACCTCACTGTGGTTTTAATTTGCATTCCCTAATACCCAATGATGTTGAACACCTTTTCGTGTGCTTATTTACTATCTGTATATCTGCTTGTGTAAAATGTATGTTCATGTCTTTTGTCCACTTTTCCAACTGGATTTTTTTTTTACTGTTGAGTTTTGAGAGTCCTTGATATATTCTGGATACAAGTCTTTTGTCAGATACGTGGTTTGCAAATATTTGTCCCAAACCGTAGCTTGCCTTTTCCTCGAATTAACAGAGCATTTTCCAGAGCAAATGTTTTTAATTTGTGAGACTCCAGATCTTTATTTTTATGTTTTATTTTAGCTGCTTTTTTCTGACACAGCTCTGGCAGGGGACAAAAAGAGGCTGTTTTATACTACCAGGTAGGGCTGAAAGTACACACTCCTCATGTGGTTTCCATTGATTGACATTGTGTGGAAAGGAGGGGGTCTCACTATCACCTGGGAGATAAAATTCCCAGCTCCCTGCTCAGACTGCTCTGACATCATCCCAACAAGAGGGTGTGGCACTTTCTTACCACTTTGAGAAGCTGGAAGTCTACGTTGTCCAATCTCCACCACAGTTTTTCTGTGCTGTATGGCTGGAGTAGAGAGGCAACTGTTGAAAGTTTTCTGTCTTGCTAGGCTGCCCCTTCCCTTGTCTTCTAGTAGAGAGAGAAGGCTTTAGCTCGGGTTATTTTTGTCTACACCTATTGGCATTTCCTGGTTACTGTCATCTTCGTCTCCAAGTATGGGATATATGAGGCCAAAAGAAAACCCAGGGAACATACTACACTGTTGTTTCTTAGGTACTAGAGTCCCTAGCCTATTGGCCTTTCCTCCACCTTTCAGATGCTTGTGTTTTACACTCAATGTCCAGGTTTTTAGTTGTATTAAATGGAAGGAATAGGGACAAATGCTTCTACTTGATCTTCCTGGAAGAAAAGTCCTTTACTGTCACTTTTAAACAGCTATTTGATCTTAGTTAGTTACCTGTCATGGACTGAATTATGTCCCCCCAAAAAATGTGTGTATCAACTTGGTCAGGCCATGATTCCCAGTATTGTGTGGTTGTCCTCCATTTTGTGATTGTAATTTTATGTTGAGAGGATTAGGGTCGGATTGTAACACCGCTCTTACCCAAGTCAATGCCCAGATCAAGGTAAAGGGAGTTTCCCTGTGGTGTGGCCTGCACCAGCTTTTATCTCTCAAGAGATAAAAGGAAAGGGAAGCAAGCAGAGAGTTGGGGGATGTTATACCACCAAGAAAGCTGCACCAGGAGCAGAGTACGTCCTATGGACCTGGGGCTCCTGTGCCTGAGAAGATCCTCAACCATGGGAAGGTTGAGGACAAGGACCTTCCTCCAGAGCCAACAGAGAAAGCTTTCCGCTGGAGCTGATGCCTTGAATTTGGACTTTTAGCCTACTTTACCATGAGGCAATAAATTTCTCTTTGTTAAAGCCACCCACTTGTGGTATTTCTGTTATAGCAGCACTAGGTGTCTAAGACAGTTACCTAACCTTTTTATATCACTGTTCCCTCATCTGTGAGCTGTGCAAAAACCTGACCCGTAGGGCAGTGCGAAAGATTAAACAAGAATAAGGTAGTGGGCCTATTGTAAACACTGACATACTGGATTCCCTTTCTTTGACACGGAGCAATGCTACCAGTTTCCTGACCCTTCAAGTGTGTCTTCAAGACTTCTTCTGAATCCTTTACTTCCTCGGAGACTCAATGTTTTCCAGACCTGCAGAACTGCTCAGTACCATTGTCTTAGTCATCTAGTGCTGGTATAACAGAAGTACCACAAGTAGATGGCTTTAACAAAGAGAAATTTATTCTCTCACAGTTTAGGAGGCTAGAAGTGTGAATTCAGGATGCCAGCTCCAGGGGAAGGCTTTCTGTTGGCTCTGGAGGAAGGCCCTTGTCGTCAATATTCCCCTGGTCTAGGAGTTTGTTAGCTCAAGGACTTCTGGTCCAAAGGACGCACTATGCTCCTGGCTCTTCTTTCTTGATGGTATGAGGCCCCTCTCCTCTCTGTTCACTTCTCTTTTTTATATCTCAAAAGAGATTGACTCAAGACACAATCTCATCCTGTAGATTGAGTCCTGTCTCATTAACATAACTGCCTCTAATCTTGTCTCATTAACATCATAGAGATCAGGATTTACAGTGCATGGGATAAATACATCAGATCACAAAATGGAGGACAACCATACAATATTGGGAATCATGGCCTAGCCAAGTTGACACACATTTTTGGGAAACACAATTCAATCCATAACAACCATTAGGACTATTCCTGACTTTCCCACTTGGAACTAGCAATTTTGCTCTATATAGGCAATGTGATTTCTTTAGCAAAGCCCCTAGCATATTGTAGGCACTCAAATGCCTACTCAAATACAAGTTTCTCCTATATTATTGTGATTCTTACAATGTGTCTTTGGCCCAGTCCTCAGTAACGAGGCCATTTCTTCAGTAACAAAATGGGAATGGTACCTGACATGTATGAAGCAAATGCTGTCTTTTGAACAATACCTACACCTTTTATGAAAAATAAATAAAATAAGGCATGCTACTGTAATAACATCATGCCATTCTCACAGTCTCTCTTTGTATTTATTCCCAGTTTCCCAATGAAATTGAAGGTGAAAATCACAGCAGGGTGGTGCAGAATAATAGTGTGGCCAGCAGGAAGGACACTAACAGAGGACAAGACAGTTGTTAGCAGAACCAAGGACTGTGTTGTAAAGGAGTTAGAGCCACCATCAGGGAAACTTAAGACACCATTCTAGTAGAGTCACACATCAGGCTTTCCTTTACTAAAAAACAGCAACATAGGACATGACTAGTGTAACGGAGAGATACAGAGCCTTATTTCTCCTACTTTAAATTCTTAGATGAGAGCTATGCAGAAGCAAATCTAAACTATAACATTCAGAAGCATTATAATTTATTGAGTGAATTAATTTTAGACCTCGATAACAATGAGGAAACTCTGGTGGTGTAGTGGTTAAGTGCTACAGCTGCTAACCAAAGGGTCAGCAGTTCAAATCCGCCAGGCGCTCCTTGGAAACTCTATGGGGCAGTTCTACTCTGTCCTATAGGGTCGCTATGAGCCAGAATCAGCTTGACAGCACTGGGTTTGATTTTGGTTTGGATAACAATGAAGAGCTCAGCTGCTAACTGAAAAATTGGAGGTTCAAACCCACGCAGAGGTACCTCGAGAGAAAGCCCTGGTGATCTGCTTCCAAAAGGTCACAGCCATGAAAACCCTATGAAGCACAGTTCTACTCTGACACACATAAGGTTGTCATGAGTCAGAATTGATTGCACAGCAACTGGAGTAACAGTGAAGAGCACAACCACAGGCTCCTAAAGTTAGTAAATAGTTCAAAGTTTTGGAGCTGCTGACAACTGTAAGATATACAGTCATAACCCTGAGGTGAACTGGCTCAACTTCGGAGTCTAACAAGTCAAAGTGACCTGAAGGTGAGGATTCTCTCATGCCTTCTGAGGAACTCCACATATGGTGATTTGATAGCCACTCGGTGGTCTCTAAAATGTTTAGTTATCCTTAAGCACAATAAATGATTCTATCTAACTTTCAATACCTATTTTTCTTGTTTTTTGTTTTGTTTTTCTGGAAGATGGTGGAAATTCACTAGAGACTGCTTCCCTACTTTGAAGGGGAGTTAAAAGACAGTATTCCTTAAGACCAGACTATTTTATGTGAAAATCAGATGTCTTTTTCTGTGGGAATGTATTTTATCTCTGGATGTTATAGAACAAACTCCCAGAAACATATGCTTGCCATCTCTGAATGATTCAGATATACTCTCATATTCTTTTCTCCCTAGAAAACCTTTCCTGTTCATTCCGTAGAGGCCAAGTTTACCTAGACCTTGGATTGGATTTCTCCTTGGCTACCAGGGGATGTGAAGAATGTCTCAGGTCACAAGGGAACTGTTTACTTCTCTATATAACCTATTCAAAAGGCCTCCTTGAGGACATGGGTCATATTATTCACCTTTGTTGCCCTAGTACCTAGGTCATTGCCTAGTAACTATACGTATTTATTGAATAAAAGGGGTGTGGAAGGTGGAAAAACAAAAAAGAAAAGACATTAGCTCTGACATTCATCTATAATGTTGCAATATGATGAGTGCTCAGATTGAGTCTTCTGGGGGGGGAGCAGTACAGGGAATATTTTGCAGGCTAGATTGAGGAAGAAGCACCAAACTTCATTGTTCAAATTCTTGAAAGATATGGGGAAACTGAGGTTGTGTTAATCAAAGGGCAAGATGTAGAGACAGCAAGACTGGGGTCACTGTTTAGCAGCCATTTGTGGGACAGGTGGATTTAGTAAGAGATGAAGAGGAACAATTGGTGCTGTGGTCTTGCAAGAGTCCGTGGAAAATTCTCAGTCCTTCCTCTTTAACAAGAAAAATACTTTAAATGGGAATCTTAGAAGTGAATATTTCTACTTTCCAATGACTCGAATGGTGCCTTAACTCAAGAGCAATCAAAAGCAGAGCCTAGAATTTTAACTCTGTGGAGACTGGAAGGGAGTATAATAGAGAGAATCCACAGAAAGAGACATGGGGATTTTAGAAGTAGAACAGAATCACAGAAATGAGAATACCAGAAAGGGATGTATATGTTGTTAACATCATGGTTGTATCAGATAACAAAAAAAAAGGCAAGCAGTAAATCAGTAAATTGACTTACAAAAGAAAGAAGAAAAAAAAAAAGCCTTGGCAACAAAGTCAGGTTCTTGCTTCCAACTTGAACTATGCTGACTTTTTTCCTTCTCAACAGGGAATTTACTCATAGGAGTACTTTTGGTGAGTTAGATTTTTCTTGAAAGTTGGTTTTATTTAAAATATCCAGCTATCAAAATATGTAATCTTACTTTCCAGTAGGAAATCATTGAAAATATTGGGATTTCATGAAAAACATAACAGATAAGGAGGTTTCAATATTTACCTTCCCAGAAGTTTGGTGAGTTCAATATGCTGAACAAGCCCTCCCAGCTGGATCTGGATCTAAGAGGATGGGTATATAAAATACATACTGAAAAAAAAAAAAAAAAACAAAGAACTTACAGTGTCACTGGGCACTTGATAACAGTGAGAAATATGAAAAATTTTCAAAATATTTAAAACCTGAAGCCCTGGAAAGAAGCAGGTATCGAATCAAGTTCTTGATCTATCAGTTTCTGCTGAACTCGGAAGATTTTTAAACTTCTTTTTTGAGAGATAATATGAAGAAGAATTAAATCCTATGAATTAAATGCAGTTGGAAAATCTACTAGGAGATCCCTGCATAAAATTTTGACCCCTTCATGATACAAGAAATAAAAAAAGAAAAGAACACTTCCACAAAAGATGACATCAAGGAAACATGCCTTCTCAAACTGGGTGCTAAGCAGGGGGAAAAGAATAGAATTTTTTTCCTAAGACTAAAAAAAAAGCATAAAGTAGTCCTCACACAGTTTTGCTCTCTGAATTTAAGTTACCTGTATGGTTCAAGAAAACCCCAAGCACAAAATTAAATTTGAAGTTGTCCCAAACTAGTCGTGCTTTCAGGCTACTGAGAGAAACCAAATGTCCATTTGTTCTGAGGGACTTAATGACCACCCAGAGCTCGAAGATTTCACCAGTAAGTCTCCAAGGAAATTCAGCATCTCTGTAAAACCCATTGCCAGTGAATCAATTCCAACTCCTAGCAACACCATGTGACAGAGTAGAACTGCCCCATAGGGTTTTCTGAGCTGTAATCTTTATGGGAGCAGATGGTCAGGTTTTTTCTAGGCAGTTGGTGAGTTCTAACCGCTGACCTTTTGGTTAGCAGCCAAACACTTAACCACTGAGCTACCAGGGCTCCTTAGCATCCCCATACACATAACAAAATACAAATCACAAGATAATAAGGAAAACATAATCATGAGTAAAAAACCCACAGAAATAGACCCTCAAAGATTTCAAATATTGGAATTATTCAGAATAAAATGCAAATATGTTTAAAGAAATGAACACTTTAAAAGAAGCTATGGATAAGAGATCATAAATAACAATCAGAAGACTAAAACAATCAAATAAATATATAGAAATGAAGAATACAGTATATAAAAAGTAAAATTCAGAGTATGAATTAAAAAGTTGATAATTTTATTTTTGCTCTGTCGAAATTAGAAGACTAATTTAAAGAAATTTTCTAAAATGCACCCCAGGAGGATTTATATAATATAAAAGAGAAAGTAGGAGACATGGAGATATAATGAAAAATCTAACATATGTCTAACTGGAATGCCAGAAGCACACAAAAATAGTGGATGTGAATTTTTCACAATAATTAAAAATTCATGAATCCTAAAAACCAATGCAGTAAAAGCAAAAATAAAACTTCACAGAAACACATCATAAATGTTGAAGAAAGACAGGTTGTAAAAGTAGCCAGAGAGAAATGAGAGATAATCTGTAAAATAAATGCCCTTAGAATGATGGCTCAATTCTTAACAGAATTATGGAGGGCAGAAGACAGTGAAAATATATATTTAAAGTGGGGAGAAAAAGTAACTTTGCATTCCATACCTGGAGATATTCTTGAGGAAAAAAGGCATTAATTCTTTTTTTTTTTTTTTTACACCCAGAAGAACTTCAAAGTAAACTCTAAGGAAAGTTCTTCAAACAGAAAGGAAATGATCCCAGATGAAGAATCTAAGATAAAAGAAGTAATGCCTAGCCTCTAGCCCACACCTAATTTGGCATCATAAAAGTAGGAAAGTGCATTGTCCAGATCTCTCTTTAAGGCAGAACTTGTAGTGGAAAGTGTAGTCCACTGACAGCCTCTAGCTGCAGCACCTTCAGGATCTGTCTCTGTTTGAGCCAAGGACATCCCTCCTCAGGCAGCTCCTAGCCAATCACTTAGAACCACAGATGCTACCGTCTGGTTGCTTCTAACCAATGAAAGACACCTATGATAAGCAATCTTTTCTCTAGAGCTTCCTGCCAGGCTGAGGAGACTCTCAAAGCTACACCCCAGTGTGAGGTTCTTCCTATCCAATCTCCCTTTCTTCTCTTCCTTCTTTTATAGGTGTCAGACCTGCATCACAGTCTGAAGGCTTTCCTTACCTGTTCTCACTCATTTTCCCCTTCACATTTCACCAATAAAGATGCTTTCAGTTTTATCTCTGTGTTGGTGACTGCTTCTGGAAGACCCAAGCTAACACAGAGTGGTCCAAGAAAGCAGGCAATAAAATGAGATTTGAAGACTGGCCATCACTGCCCACTGGCAAGGAGGACACGATCCTGAGGGGTATGTGGGACAAGGATACTCCTTAGCACAAGGTGGAGGCCCGTTTGCTACAAATTTCACAGGGAAAACATTCTGATGGAGTAACAAACCTTTGCCAGAGAAATGCTTTATGTATTTAAAAGATAAGGGGTACAGTACATACAAGGAAAGTAGAATTGGCTGTTTATTGGTAAGTTACATTGATGAACTACAGAGAGAAAATGCAAAAATCTGGACAGTTCAAGGTAGTCCCTGGATGATGCAAACGGTGAGACAGCTGGCTAGTACCCAAAAGGCTGGAGGTTTGAGTCCACCCAGAGATGCCTCAGAAGAAAGGCCCAGCAATCTACTTCTGAAAAATCAAGTATTAAAAACCTTATGAACACAGTTTATTCTGAGACAAGTCAGAATCGACTCGAGGGCAACTGGTTTGGACGCTTACAAACTTGAAAACTAAGGACAAAGAGGTCCTTGTCCTCTTGGGGAGAGCAGACACAGCTGAGCAACACTCTCCAAATCTGGTAATTAAGATTGGGAAGTTTCAAAGACAATTGAAAGCTCAGCCCAGACAGGCTCTGCTATGCTGAGGACAAGGCCCAGTTTGGGGAAGTCTAATAGGGGGACACCTGGTTGACTATCTCTAAAGAATGATTCTGTAGACACTCCAAACTAGAACCTAGAGAGGGAGACCATGCCTCTCTATCAAGGGTTAACATTTACTTCATGCAAGAAGACACTTCAGACGCCTCTTCCTCCCAAGGCATCAAGTATACACCTCAGGAGATGCTGCCATATTGTTTTTTTGGCTCTGGGTCAAAGCATATGAATGGATCCTGACAGAAACTGCCAAACTAGTTTCTCACCGACATCAACTATAACTTGGCTGTATTAAGTGAGCTGTCCATGGCCTAACAAATACATTCAGTAGCACCTTCCCTAGACACACACACACACACACACACACACACTACAGGAAGTGCTGACAGGGGCCTGCTCTCTTGGGAGCAACAGACAGCTCTCACTACCCAGACTGCAGTACCTAAGGAAGCCACACTCTGCTCCCAATACTTCCTTTGCTCCCAAGGGCTTCCATGCCAGGCACTTCCACTAGGAAAGGACTGTCCCAGTTGATAGGAAAGGAAGCCAGATAACTGGGATTAAACCCCAGTACAAGTCAACAAGGTGGGCTTCTTAAGGTAAGAAAGAGATTAGATCCCAAGGGAACTGTAAGAATTAGCTAGTTTTTACTAGCGGGAATAACCATGGTAATGGATTTTGAGGGTGCTTGATCAAGGATGACAGGCTGGGTAAACAAGAGGTCATTGACTTGGGAGTACTTTCTTGGGATATGGGACTGAATAACCGGGCAAGGACCCTGCAGTTGTAGTGATCATGCTTCTAGAGTGGCTCTTAGATACATGGGGAAGTTTTGGCCCACACTGAGTAAAGTAAAATTGCTGGAGTTTCTGAGGTAGACAGTGGAGAAATGGATTAAAATGCTTAGGGAAGTGGACTTGCTGGAATGGATATATTACATGAGGCCAGGAGATGCACCAAAGGATTATGTTCCATGAGAAGGCCCAAAAAATGCACCATTCAAGAAGGCCATTAGGATTGCACTGGAGAGAGTGGCACCAGAATCTCTAAGAAGTTCAGTGATCGCTCTCCTTTTCAGGCAAGGACTGACAGTAGGGAGGTGATCTCGGTGTTTGGCTCACAAATAGCAATGGGATAATAACGGACAATAAAGGCCAGGTGGTGGTGCTTAAATACCAGAAACTTAAAAAAAAAAAAAAAAATTGCCATCAATTGATTCCAACTCATAGCAACCCCATGTGACAGAGTAAAAGTGCTCTACAGGGTTTTCTTGGCTGTAATCTTTAAGGAAGCAGATCACCAGGTCTGTCTCCCACAAGGCCACTGGGTGGGTTCAAACCACCCAACTTTAGGTTGTCAGCCAGTCACTTAACCATTGTACTACCAGGGTCCCTTTAGTAGAGACTAATACTACCTTTACACATATAAAGGATGCAAGAGTGGTGGTTCTTCTCATATCTCCATTTAACTCACCACTCTGGCCCTGAAGAAATTGAATGCACCCTGGAGAATGACTGAAAACTACTGCAGGCTTGACTAATTAGTAGCCCCTGTACAGCCATTGTGCTAGATGTGCTATCATTGTTGGAATAGATCAACAAAGCCTCCAGTATAGACATGCAACCACTGATTTAGTAAATGCTTTCTTTTCTATCCCAGTGAGGAATGAGAATCAGAAACCTTTGCACGGAACAGACAAATTCATTTACAGCTTTGCCTTGGGATTTCGCCTCTGTCAAAAAGATCTGGACAACTGGATAGTACTCACCATATCAACTGCAGCCACAAGACCAACTCAATCGACAGAGCTATAGTTATTCCCATTAACCTCTCACTTCTAAGACCGCCCCCTCAGGAAAACAGACCCACAGGAACCCTGGAGGAGCTGCTCTCTGAAAGTGTATAGAAAAATGGATCTCCACTGTCCAAATGTGAACTGTGGCAACAATTTCCATATAGCTATTCCTTAAAGAAAAAAGCCTACCAGAAGTAGTGCAGTCAGCTGACAATTTCCAACTGCTTCCCATTTGGGATTTGCCACAGTCAAGAACACAGTATCCCCAGACAACTTCTACCCAGTGACTGAGCAGAGCTCTGGTACTAGGACCTTGCATTTGTCCAAGTGTGGGATCCTGTAAATGGGTAATCTTTGCTCTGGAGCTCCCTACTGGGATGATCAAATGACTTTTTCTGAGTTGCACTTTAGTTTGAGGTGCCTCCTCCTCTACTCTCCTTCCTTCTTTCTCTCCTTCCACAAATGTCAGGCCTGCTTCACACTCTGACACTTTAATAGTCTGCTCCTCCCTCTTCCTTTTACATTTCACAGGCTTTGCTTCCAATAAAGCTCTTGCATTTCTAACTTCTTCTTGACATCTGTTTTCCCAAAGGACTTGAAGTGACACACTCACCTAATGGTAACACAAGCAGTAAAATTCCTACTGTTAACGAAAAAAAACACCCAGCATTTTCTGTTAAGGATGGTCTAATTGTGAAATATTGTTATTTTGTCCTCTTCATATTATTATCCACTGATCTAAAATTCTTTATTCAGCAACTTAATTACCTTTACCTAACGAAGGAGAATCTCATGATTTTTTTTTTTTTTCCCCTACACTCCGAGATGTGTCCAACCTAGAATAGATCTTTTGGACATGCCCATACCAAATTCTGACTTTTTTAATTTAATTGATTGGTCTTATCTTAATGGTGACAAGGAATAATGCCAGGATGGATATGCGATAACTATCCCAGGCTCCCTTACAGACTGTAGTCTCTCATCATAAGTCACATAAAATAGAGTGGCTGAACTTGTGGCCTTGTCTGTTGTTCTTAGTTGCTGTTGCGTCAGCTATGATTTGTGGCAACATTCTGTAAAGTGTTGCCCAGTCGTATGCCATCTTCATGATTATTGGCCTTCTCCAGGAAATGTTAAATTGTCAATAAATACAAAGGTAATCTTATATATACACTCATATATATATTCACTGTCATTGTTTTAAGTAGTTTATGACTTTGAAATACTATAGAAACACAAAGGTTTTCTACCCAAGAAAGTTGCTGTCATTGAGATGGAGGACCACGGTAAAAAACACACCAATAGCAGGTCACTGCGATAAACAGGTTGCTTTGACCAAAGTCTTTATGCCAAGACCCTTTACAGTACAGAAAGAAAAATCCATGGAAAAGTTCAAGAAGTCCCTAATACAAGTATAAAATTAGGTGTTCAATTGTGAAAATAAACAATGAGAATCACTAGGTTTTAAAATTCATAAAGATTAGATCTGTCAAAGCTAGGAAGGATGCCTGGTGTCACCAGATAAGTTAAATGGGCCTTGATAAAATTCTTGATGATACAATCGGCTTTGATACTAAACACTGATGGGGAAACGTTTATAGAATAAGACAGGATATACCTAGTTCATGGTAACCCTGGTGGCATAGAGGTTAAGTGCTACAGCTGCTAACCAAAAGGTCAGCAGTTCAAATCTGCCAGGTGCTCCTTGGAAACTCTATGCGGCAGTTCTGCTCTGTCCTGTAGAGTCACTATGAGTTGGAATCGACTCGACAGCAGTGGATCCTACCTAGTTCATCCCTCATCTGTAACTAACATGTTGTAGTTGCTGTTAGGTACCATCGAGTCAGTTACAACTCATAGCAACCCTATGTACAACAGAATGAAACACTGCCTGGTCCTGTGCCATCCTCACAATTGTTTCGATGCTTGAGCCCATTGTTGCAGCCACTGTGTCAGTCCATCTTGTTGAAGGTCTTCCTCTTTTTCACTGACCCTCTACTCTACCGAGCATATTGTCCTTTTCCAGGGACTGTTCCATTCTGATAATGTCCAAATTATGTGAGATGAAGTCTTGCCATCCTTGCTCCTAATGGGCATTCTTGACGTACTTTTTCCAGGACAGATTTGTTTGTTCTTCTGGCAGTTCATGGTATGTTCAGTATTCTTAGCCAACACCGTAATTCTTCTTCAATCTTCCTTATTCATTGTAACTAACATAATGTTGGAAAATCTGTAAAGATGAGACAGGTTGAAACTGTGAGTAAGATTGCTTGTTGTCAAATACATTTTATAAAATTGCCTGCCTCCTTAGGTAAATATGTAGTAGTAATGGCATGTTTATTTTCTAGAAGGATTTAAACAATAGCAATCACATATTAAAAAGCCATAGCAATGATAGCAGCATAATTAAAAAAAAAGAGAGGGAGCGTCTCTAAGACTTCATGATTTCAAGCTAGGCCATCTTAACTTATCTATCCTATCCAGTGATTGCCCCTTTTCCTGGGGCAATTATTTATGAATTGTGCAAGGCTTTATTCAGAAGCTTCGCTGTCCTTATTAATCCCAATCCTCTAGAAAAGTGGAAAGATTCTTAACAGCAATGGAAAGTTACAACCATTGGAGACCTTTAAATGACATTCTCCAGAGATCCTGACCGATATAAGTCTATTGCTGCTTCAAGATCCTCAGAGGAAGCAGGCTACTGCATGAAGTAGACACTTCTTCCCAAAACTACCTGAACAGATGTTGATAACCGTTCATTGTCACACTGTCTCCTACATACTTCTGTTTATTTATTTTGTTCATATTTTCTTCTTTATTGGTTTAAGGTTTATACTTTGGACATACTGAAAACAGCTTGCCTAAGTCCAGGCTTAACTACTAAAAAAAAACCATTGCCGTGGAGCCGATTCTGACTGATGAACACCTCATAGGACAGAGTAGAACTGTCCCATAGGGTTTCCAAGGAGCAGCTGGTGGATTCAAACTGCTGACATTCTTGGTTAGCAGGTGTGGCTCTTAACCACTACACCACCAGGGCTCCCTACTAGGAACTGCTATGTTTCAGCTTTCCCAAGCTACTTCTGGTACATTAATATTTTTTTAATGTTATGTTACCCTAACCGTACTAATAATTACACTCTTTGTAGACAATATATAAATGAAGAAAAATTCCCTTGTGCTGGAAGTGGGAGATACACTATTCTTGGAATGTAACTGTAAATGTTTATCATGATATTAATCAGATAAACCATATCTACAGACTGATCTCATAATTTATGCAACTCCTAGATTTTTTTCCTATGGGAGAAACAGGCTCTTCAATAAGAACCCAGAATCAATGCTGTTTTAAGGGCCTAT
Organism: Elephas maximus indicus; assembly: GCF_024166365.1. NCBI lineage: Eukaryota > Metazoa > Chordata > Mammalia > Proboscidea > Elephantidae > Elephas > Elephas maximus. The sequence continues at coordinate 80,457,581 of NC_064836.1, read as the reverse complement.
CAATTAGTCTATTCCAAACGTGTGGTTCTTTAACAGACTCAGCACACCACGCCTTCATTCTAAGCCTGGTTAGACAGACTCCTGAGGATAATTATTCCAGCCATACATTATACATATATACAGAGAAACTTATCTCAGGGAAATGGCTCACGTGGTTGTAGAGGCTGGTAAGTATCAAGTCGATGGGTCAGGTGTTAGGCATCAGGCTGGAGGCTTCTCCTGACCAACATAGCTGTAGGGGCTGATGAACCCAAGACCCACAGGTCAGAAGGCAGACTGCTTACTCGTGATTGCAAATGCTGAGGAATCTAAGATCAGCAGGTAATACAGCAAGCTGCTGGCCTAAGTTCCAAGAACAGAAGGTCAGATGATGACAAGCTGAATGCAACATCCAGAGCAGAGCAAAAGCCAGTGAGCTTTGCCAGAAAGTCCACATATATTTGATGCAAGCCACACCCCCAAGGAAACTCCCTTTCAACTGATTGGCTGCTCATAGCAGATCTCATCATGGAGGTGGTTATATCATTATATGACTGCCAAACTACATCATAACTGCCAAACCTCTGAAAATCATGACCCAGACAAGTTGACACACAACTTAATAATCACAAGTGGTAACAAATAACTGTCAGAACAAGCTTTAAACCTGACTAATCGATCAGTGACAACTTGCTTCAGAGAAGATGCCTGTCAAAGCCAGCCAAATGGTGACTGCCTCCTGCCATCTGCATCTGCAGTAGACTGGCTCCAGCCTCAGACCATCTGCACCTTTGGTAGACTCGTTCCAGTGGGCACAGTTCTGACATCAACCCACTCCTGCCTCCAACCAACACAAAACATGTTTCTAAAGCTCATGTCAACCCATCCCCACCTTTGTAATCAACACAACACTAGAAAAAAATGAGACAATACCTGACCAGTATAACTCTTCCTGCAGTCAGCAATGAAGGGTTTTATCCCTTGACACAATGCAACTTCTTCCTCAGTGAAGGTTTCTGGAAAATGCTTTTGTCAGGAAACCAACAAAGCCTTTCCTCCCTATGCAAGGTGGATATTTCAACGACCAGCTGTAGTAGACAAAAGCTGACCGGGGCAGCTAAAGCTCTAGAAGTCCCTGGGGCAAACAGAGACGCTGTCAAATGTAATGTACTGAGACAACATCTCTGTTCTCCTAGACAACTGTACAGGCTTTTTAGACTGACAGCACATTTTTGTAACCCAAGTCAGAATTGGCTCAGTGGCAACGAACAACAAAGTAGTATAATAAACCACCTCTATGCTTTGGAATAGAACCCTGGTGGTACAGTGGTTAAAAGCTCAGCTGCTAACCAAAAAAGTTGGCAGTTCAAATCCACCAACCGCTCCTTGGAAACTATATGAGGCAGTTCTACTCTGTCCTGTATGGTTGCTATGAGTCAGAATCGAGTTGGCGGATGAGGGTTTTTGGTACCTTGGGACAGGTTACGGAAAATGTTTGCCTTCCTTTGGTTTCTGGGCTCTGACTTTAAGCTTTGGTCCTGGCCTGCTAGGGCCACTGGGGCCACTCTTGGAGTAACTGAACATTCTCACCTCAGCATCATGACAAGGTTAAGTAAAGCTGAATTTGTTCTGCTTCTCTAGGAGTATCTGAATGGTGAACCTGCAGTGGAATTATCTACCAGCCTTCCTAAGGGATATAAAAGGATGAACATTTGGGATATGGTTTGCGAGATGGATATTAGAGGTGAAAGGGCATCTATTTAGGTTCTTCATTGTTTAATCCATAGTATCATGGACTGTGATGATTTTCTATGATTGGCTTTTGACATAAAAATGAGGTATTACAGACATCCAACTACAGGGAATGTAATTAACCAGACTCCAAGTGCTGCACTGTGAAATCCTGCACTGCATTTGTATGGAGGCCATGCCTTCCACAAGCTTCTCCCAGCCAGTGACTGAGAATGGAAGAGATATTAAAATAAATCAATTTCTTAGAGATTCTGGGACTCCCCTGACAGTCAGATTTGGCTTGAAGACTTACCAGTGCCTTAGCAACCTTCCTTAGACTGCACAAGAGTCTCGGATGCTTCTACGTAGACTTCTCTCTCTCTCTCCCCTTCATTCAGGGTTGTATTTGCATCTCAGTTTGAGAGCTCTCCCATCTGTCCTCAGTTCCTTCCCTATTTCCCTTCGCATAGCTATTTTCCCTAATAAAAATCCTTGCATGTTGAATTCTGTCATGGTATCTGCTTCTTGGAGAATCTAGACTAACATAGGTGTTACTGAATGCTTAAATTTATCCTCAATGTGCACTAAGAAAGCATAGTAGATCAGAAGCAACCCTGAACTTATAGAGTCCAGTCAAGTGCTTTTTGGGAAAATCTGTTCCTCAATAATTTATTCCCTTTGCTCAGCTGAAGAAAATGTAGTCTACTCCAGTACTTTGGGCCAAATGCAAGAGTGATTTAATCCTATTCCCATTCAAAGAGGTCTCTCCAGGCCTCTTCTGCCTTTTCCCTGAGTTGATCTGGGATACCATTCACTTAGCTTTGACTGCAGCTGCCTGTGCCCTAGTAGTTGGCTTTCAGCACAGAGGGCATGCAACCAGGCTTTATTCCATGGCACAGTGATTGTTATACAGATAACCCTCTGATCTCCTAGGCGGCATCTTTTTATGACACTGCCTCCTACTAAGTTGTCTTCTGTGGTTCCAGCTTTTTACCGGGCCCAAGTAATAACATGTTTTACCCTAGCCTATGGATGGAAATAGCACCCCATGGCAACTAGTTCTTAAATCCCCAAATAGGACTTGCTTGTTAACCCTTAATAATGTCCACACTTCAATGTATGGTCCTTTCATTAAGAAGCCTTTTCGAAAATCCCAGGGAGCTCTGCAATCTCTTTCATATTAGATCCTAACAGATACTATTTCCAGAGAGATATGGCCAAGTTATTGGTCCCTGGGTGGTACAGTTAAGAGCTTCATTACTACTGAAGGTTGGCAGTTCAAACCCACCCAGAGGCACCTCAGAAGACAGGCCTGGAAATCACAGCCTTGAAAACCTATGGAGCAGATCTACTCTGCACGCATGGGGTCTCCATGGGTCGGAACCTACTCAACCACAACTAACAACAACATGATCAAGTTAACTGTAAAAGATTAGCAAAGGAACAATTACTAAAGGGATTAGTTGAAGCAAACTGAGTAGGGATTTAGAAAATAGAACGACAAAGTTGCTGTGCGCCCTCTCTTGGTAGTCATACTCCAGCCTTTGGGTTCCCGTCTATCTTGGCCTGGGGACTCCCTAAGGCCTAGCCTAGATTACACCACATGCCAGTCTGACGTAAGCTCTGTACAACTCTGCTCTGACATGTGCCTGCCTGTAGAGTGAAAAGGTACCAGGCCAAAAGCTCAGTAAGACTTTCAGGAGAAGGTGAAGAACAAAGGCATATATGTACTAGGATTTCTCAGAGTAAGAGGCCCTTCGCCAGGATTACTGTGCAAGAGCTATAATTCACAGAGTTCAACTGTTCCAAAAGTGCTCATGATTGCTTCTACTTCTTAGGCCAGAAAAATAAAGTATCAACAGAGCTAAATAACCCTATATAGATATTAGCTCAAGATTTGAGGACGTCTTTGTCCTACAGATCCTAGCATCAAGAATTACAAGGAGCAGGTATATAATCATGTTGAAATTTTCTTTATAATCATCCTTTTTGATATATATTAAAAGTCTAAATGTTTCCAACGGTCAGATTTAACTTTCCAAATTTTTTTCTTGTACCTAGTATTAATTTATTTCCTAATCAAGGAATCTTTGATATGTCTTTTGATGGATCTGGCTTCATCACAATTGGTTTGAAAATTAGCCTGTTAAGGATCACAGCAACATACAAGCCTCCACTGACAGATGGGTGATGGCTGTGCTTGAGGAGCACGGACTGGGAATCAAACCTGGGTCTCTGCATGGAAGATAAGAATTTCAGCACTGAACCACCACTGTCCTCTACACCTGTGTTATTTGGATGAAGTTTTGAGATATGTTTTAGTAGAACCCTAATAAAGACCATGGCAAAATCATGGTCCATGTTACCATAACAGTTACATACTGTATTAATCATCTGTCTTGAAGAGAAGACTTCTGGGATCATGATGGAAATAAGTACTTAGAAAGGGCAGTGTCACTGTAACAAAAATCCCAAGTTATTTGGCATCGGCCTAGGGACTAGATAGCAAGTAAATAAATTTTAGAGGCTAGAAGAAAAACAACCCACGTTATACAGTGGTGAAACATTTGGTAAAGTTAAGGCATGTGATACTTCGGACAGTAGAGACTGTATGTTCTTTTTTATTTACATATTTATTTTTATTGTACTTTAGATGAAGGCTTACAGAACAAACTAGCTTCTTGTTACCTGATTAGGGTCCGTGCTCTGGAGCAGTCGAGCCAATGAAACATACTCCAAGTCAGAAACAGTGAGAAAGTTTATTAAGGAGATGTGTACATCACCAGGGACCCAGCGGCAACACAGGCTGTCTATGGAGTCCCAAAGGGCAATTTTACATTAGAGTTTATATCACATTCTACAAGGGTTAGAAGTGTCTTTGTAGTCTCTTGTCAGACTTTTTTTTTTTTTTTAGGCTAAAGATATATACATCTGATACCTGGGCTCTAACTTTCCTGTGGGGATTGTATGCCACAGGTAGTCTGGAGAGAAAAAAAGGTTATTTGTATTAGTTTAAAACAAAGAACAAAGCCATTAACATTTGGTCAAAATAAAGTGATTAACAGAGGTATGTGAAGGAGGCAGGCAGAGGAAGAACAACTTATAGGTTTATCATGGCATTAGTTATGTCAAGCTCTCAGTCACCCATTTTGAAAAAGGAGAAAACATGCTGGGGATTATTGGGGTCACATTCTCATTAAACAGTTACTATGCATTTTTTTTTATGCATATTGTTTTATGACATTGGTTAACAACCACACAATATGTCAACACTTTCCCTTCTCAACCTTGGGTTCCCTATTACCGGCTTTCCTGTCCCCTCCTGCCTTGCAGTCCTTGCCCCTGAGCTGTTGAGCCCCTTTAGTCTTGTTTTGTTTTATGGGCCTGTCTAATCTTTGGCTTCCGCATGTGTCTGTCAGTTTGTTGTACTGTGGGGCCTTGTGTGTTGCTGTGATGCTGGAAAATATGCCACCAGTATTCAGATACCAGCAGAGTCACCCATGGAGGACAGGTTTCAGCTAAGCTTCCAGACTAAGACAGACTAGGAAGAAGGACCCAGCAGTCTACTTCTGAAAAGCATTAGCCAGCGAAAACCTTATGAATAGCAGTGGAACACTGTCTGATATAGTGCTGGAAGATGAGCCCCCCAGGTTGGAAGGCACTCAAAAGATGACTGGGGAAGAGCTGCCTCCTCAAAGCAGAGTTGACCTTAATGATGTGGATGGAATAAAGCTTTCAGGACCTTCATTTGCTGATGTGGCACGACTCAAAATGAGAAGAAACAGCTGTAAATAAATATCCATTAAGAATCGGAACCTAGAATGTATGAAGTATGAATCTAGGAAAATTGGAAATCATCAAAAATGAAATGGAATGCATAAACATCAATATCCTAGGCATTAGTGAGCTGAAATGGACTGGTATTGCCCATTTTGAATTGGACAATCATATAGTCTACTATGCTGGGAATGACAACTTGAAGAAGAATGGTGTGGCATTCATCGTCAAAAAGAACGTTTCAAGATCTATCCTGAAGTACAACATTGTCAGTGATAGGACAATATCCATACGCCTACAAGGACGACCAGTTAATACGAATATTATTCAAATTTATGCACCAACCACTAGGGCCAAAGATGAAGAAATAGAAGATTTTTATCAGTTGCTGCAGTCTGAAATTGATCGAACATGCAATCAAGATGCATTGATAATTACTGGCTACTGGAATCCGAAAGTTGGAAACAAAGAAGAAGGATCAGTAGTTGGAAAATATGGCCTTGGTGATAGAAACAATGCTGTAGATCGAATGATAGAATTTTGCAAGACCAATGACTTCTTCATTGCAAATACCTTCTTTCACCAACATAAATGGCGACTATACACATGGACCTTGCCAGAGGGAACACACAGAAATCGAATTGACTACATCTGTGGAAAGAGACGATGGAAAAGCTCAATATCATCAGTCAGAACAAGGCCAGGGGCCGACTGTGGTCAGACCATCAATTGCTCATATGCAAGTTCAAGCTGAAAGTGAAGAAAATCAGAGCAAGTCCACGAGAGCCAAAATATGACCTTGAGTATATCCCACCTGAATTTAGAGACCATCTCAAAAATAGATTTGACACATTGAACACTAGTGACTGAAGACCAGACGAGTTGTGGAATGACATCAAGGACATCATTCATGAAGGTAGCAAGAGGTCACTGAAAAGACAGGAAAGAAAGAAAAGACCAAGGTGGATGTCAGAGGAGACTCTGAAACTTGCTCTTGAGCGTCAAGCAGCTAAAGCAAAAGGAAGAATTGATGAAGTAAAAGAACTGAACAGAAGATTTCAAAGGGCGTCTTGAGAAGAAAAAATAAAGTATTATAATGATACATGCAAACAGCTGGAGATGGAAAACCAAAAGGGGAGAACACGCTCGGCGTTTCTCAAGCTGAAAGAACTGAAGAAAAAATTCAAGCCTCGAGTTGCAATAGTGAAGGATTCCACAGGGAAAATATTAAATGACACAGGAAACATCAAAAGAAGGTGGAAGGAATACACAGTCATTATACCAAAAAGAATTAATCGATATTCAACCATTTCAAGAGGTGGCATATGATCAGGAACTGATGGTACTGAAGGAAGAAGTCCAAGCTGCCCTGAAGGCATTGGCGAAAAACAAGGCTCCAGGAATTGATGGAATGTCAATTGAGATGTTTCAACAAACAGATTCAGTGCTGGAGGTGCTCACTCATCTATGCCAAGAAATATGGAAGACAGCTTCCTGGCCAACTGATTGGAAGAGATCCATATTTATGCCTATTCCCAAGAAAGGTGATTCAACCAAATGTGGAAATTATAGAACAACATCATTAATATCACAAGCAAACAAAATTTTGCTGAAGATCATTCAAAAATGGCTGCAGCAGTATATCGACAGGGAGGTGTGAGAAATTCAGGCTGGTTTCATAAAAGGACGTGGAACCAGGGACATCATTGCTGATGTCAGATGGATCCTGGCTGAAAGCAGAGAATACCAGAAGGATGTTTACCTGTGTTTTGTTGATTATGCAAAGGCATTTGACTGTGTGGACCATAACAAACTATGGATAACATTGCGAAGAATGGAAATTCCAGAACTCTTAACTGTGCTCCTGGGGAACCTCTACATAGATCAAGAGGCAGTTGTTCAGACAGAACAAGGGGATACTGATTGGTTTAAAGTCAGGAAAGGTATGCGTCAGGGTTGTATTCTTTCACCATACCTATTTAATCTGTAAGCTGAACAAATAGTACGAGAAGCTGGACTATATGAAGAAGAACGGGGCATCAAGATTTGGAGGAACAATCATTAACAACCTGCGTTATGCAGATGACACAACCTTGCTTGCTGAAAGTGAAGAGGACTTGAAGCACTTACTAATGAAGATCAAAGACCACAGCCTTCAGTATGGATTACACCTCAACATAAAGAAAACAAAAATCCTCACAACTGGACCAGTGAGCAACATCATGATAAATGGAGAAAAGATTGAAGTTGTCAAGGATTTCATTTTACTTGGATCCACAATCAACAGCCATGAAAGCAGCAGTCAGGAAATCAAAAGACACATTGCATTGGGTAAATCTGCTGCAAAGGACCTCTTCAAAGTGTTGAAGAGCAAAGATGTCACCCTGAAGACTAAGGTGCAACTGACCCAAGCCATGGTATTTTCAATTGCATCATATGCATGTGAAAGCTGGACAATGAAAAAGGAAGACCGAAGAAGAATTGACGCCTTTGAATTGTGGTGTTGGAGAACAATATTGAATATACCATGGACTGTCAAAAGAACGAACAAATCTGTCTTAGGAGAAGTACAACTAGAATGCTCCTTAGAAGCAAGGGTGGCGAGACTGCATCTTACATACTTTGGACATGTTGTCAGGACGGATCAGTCCCTGGAGAAGGACATCATGCTTGGCAGAGTACAGGGTCAACAGAAAAGAGGAAGACCCTCAATGAGGTGGATTGACACAGTGGCTGCAACAATGAGCTCAAGCATAACAACGATTGTAAGGATGGCGCAGGACCCGGCAGTGTTTCATCCTGTTGTGCATAGAGTCGCTATGAGTCAGAACCGACTCGACGGCACCTAACAACAACAACAATCTGGCTGAAGGATGAACCTCAGGAGTGACTTCATTACTGAGCTAAAAGGGTGTCTGGGGGCCATACCCTCACGGTTTCTCCAGTCTCTGTCAGGCCGGTAAGTCTGATCCTTTTTTGTGACTTAGAATTTTCTTCTACATTTTTCTCCAGCTCTGTCTGGAACCCTCTAGTGTGATTCCTGTCAGAGAAGTCAGTGGTGGTAGCCAGGCATCATCTAGTTGTACTGGGCTCATTCTGATGGAGGCTGTGGTAGTTGTGATCCATTAGTCCTTTAGACTGATCTTTCCCTTGTATTTTCAGTTTTCTTCATTCTTCTTTGCTCCTGAAAGGGTGAGACCAGTAGAGTATCTTAGGTGGCCTCTCACAGGCTTTTATGACCCCAGAGGCTACTCACCAAAGTAGAATGTGGAACATTTTCTTTATAAACTAAGACCAAAAAAAAAACAAACCCAGTGCTGTTGAGTGGATTCCGACTCATAGCGACCCTATAGTTCTACAGAGTAGAACTGCCCCATAGAGTTTCCAAGGAGCGCCTGGTGGGTTTGAACTGCTGATCCTTTGATTAGCAGCTGTAGCACTTAACCACTACGCCACCAGGGTTTCCGTCTTTATAAACTATGTTATACTAATTGAGATAGCTGTTCCCTGTGTCCATGGTCCCCACAGCCCTCAGCCTAGTAATTCAGTCCCTCAGAGAGTTTGGATATGACTATGGAGCTTCCATGACTTTCCCTTGTACGAGTTGTGCTGGCTTCCCCAGTATTGTGTACTGTCTTACCCTTCATCAAAGTTACCACTTATCTATTGTCTATTTAGTGTTTTTCCATTCCCACATGTCCCCTCCCTTGTAGCCATCAAAGATTGTTTATTTCTGTGTGTAAACATTTTAATGAGTTTTTATAGTAGTGGTCTCATACAATATTTGTCCTTTCATGATTGACTTATTTCACTCAGGATGATGCACTCCAGATTCATCCATGTTGTGAGATGCTTCACAGATTCATCGTTGTTCTTTACCATTGAGTAGTACTCCAATGTGTGTATGTACCATCATTTGTTTATCCATTCATCTGTTGACGGGCATCTGGGTTGTTTCCATCATTTTGCTATTGTGAATAATGCTTCAAGGAACATGAGCGTGCATATGTCTATTCACATGACAGCTCTTATTTCTCTAGGATATATTCCTAGGAGTGGGTTTGCTGGATCAAATGGTATTTCTATCTTTCTAAGGAGGTGCCATATCATTTTCCAAAATGGCTATGCCATTTTGCATTCCCACCAGCAGTGCATAAGAGTTCCAAAGTTCCAATCTCCCTGTAACTCTCCAACATTTGTTATTTTCTGTTTTTTTGATGCATGTCAGTAATGCCAAGGAGAGATGGTATCTCATTGTGGTTTTGATTTGCATTTCTGTAATGGCTAGTGTTCAAGAGCATTTCCTTGTATGTCTGTCAGCCACTTGAATGTCTTCTTTGGCTAAATGTCTGTTCATTTCGTTTGCCCATTTTTTAATTGGATTATTTGTCTTTTTGTTGTAGAGGTGTTGGATTTTCCTGTAGATTTTAGAGATTAGAACTTTGTCTGATTTGTAATAGCCAAAAATTTTTTCCCGGTCTGTAGGTTCTCTTTTTACTCTTTTGTTGAAGTCTTTTAATGAGCATAAGCATTTAATTTTAGGAAAATTCCAGTTATCTAGCTTATCTTCTGGAGTGTTTGTGTTGTTAGTTATGGTTTGTATCCTGTTAATGACATATATTAGGGCCTGTAGCACTGATCCTATTTTTTCTTCTTTGATATTTATAGTTTTTGGTTTTATATTTAGGCCTTTGATCCATTTTTAATTAGTTTTTATGTATGATGTGAAGTATGGGTCCTATTTCATTTTTTTTGCAGATAGACATTCAGTTTTGCCAGCACTATTTGTTAAAAAGATTCTTTTCCCCCATCTGATGAACTTTGGGCCCTCATCGAAGATCTGGTGACCAGAGGATGGATTTACATCTGGGTTCTCAATTCTGTTTCATTGATCAGTGTATCTGTTGCTGTACCAGTACCAGGCTGTTTTGACTACTGTATCTGTATAGTAGTTTCCAAGGTCAGGTAGTGTGAGTCCACCTACTTTATTCTTCTTCAATAGTGCTTTAATTATCTGGGTCTTCTTTCCTTTCCATATAAAGTTAATGATTAGTTTTTTCCATCTCTTTAAAGAAGGTTGTTGGTATTTGGATCAGAATTGCGTTGTATTTGTAGATTGCTTTGGGTAGAATTGTCATTTTCACAATGTCAAGTCTACCTATCCATGAACATGGTATGTTTTTCCATTTATGTAGATCTCTTTTGGTTTCTAGCAGTGGTGTTATGTAGTTTTCTTTGAATAGGTCTTGTACGTCCCTGGTTAGATTTATTCCTAAGCATTTTATTTTTTTAGGAGGTAAAATTTTTTTTTTTTTTTTTTTATAAATGGTATTGTTTTCCTGATTTCCTTTTCATCATTCTATTCATTGGTATATAAGAATCCAACTGATTTTTGTATGTTTATCTTATAACCTGCTACTCTGCTGAATATTTCTATTGGTTCCAGTAGCTTTCTCATGGAGTCTTTTGGGTTTTCTATGTGTAGCATCACATCATCTGCAAATAGGGACAGTTTTATTTTTCATTACCAATTTGGATGGCCTTTATTTCTTTTTCTTGCCTTATTGCTCTAGCTAAGACTTCCTGCACAATGTTAAATAGGAGTGGTAATAAAGGGCATCCTTGTTCTTGTTCCCAAGGGGAATATTTTCAGCCTCTCTCCATTAAAAATTATGTTAGCTGTTGGTTTTGTATAGATGTCCTTCATTATGTTGAGGAAATTTCCCTTCTATACCTATTTTATTGAGAGTTTTTATCAGGAATGGGTGTTGAACTTTGTCAAAAGCCTTTTCTGCATCGATTGAGATGATCACGTGATTCTTTTCTCTTGTTCTATTTATGTGGCATAGTTTATGCTGATTGATTTTCTAATGTTGAACCATCTTTGCATACCTGGTATGAGTCCCACTTGGTCATGGTATATTATTTTTTATATCATGCTGAATTCTATTGGCTAGAATTTTGTTGAGAATTTTTGCATCTGTATTCATGAGAGATATTACTCCGTAATTTTCTTTTTTTGTAGTGCCTTTGCCTGGTTTTGGTATCAGGGTTATGCTGACTTCATAGCATTTATTCAGAAGTATACTTTCCTTTTCTACGTTCTGAAATAGTTTGAGTAGTACTGACATAAGCTCTTCTCTGAATGTTTGGTAGAATTCTCCAGTGAAGCCGTCTGGGCCAGAGCTTTTTTTTGTTGTTGTTGGGAATTCTTTTTATTACTTTTTCAATCTCTTCTTTTGTTCTGGGTCTGTTCAGATTTTCAATTTCATTTTTGGTTAGTTTGGGTAGGTAGCATGTTTCTAGAAATTTGTCCATTTCCTCTAAGTTTTCAAATTTGCTGCAGTATTGTTTTTCATAATACTCTATTATGATCCTTTTTAATTCAGTTAGATCTGTTGTAATGTCCATTTCATTTCTCATTTGGGTTATCTGCATCCTCTTCTGTTTTTCTTTTATCAGTTTGGCCAGTGGTTTGGCTATTTTGTGGATCCATTCAAAGAACTAACTTTTGGTTTTGTTGATTCTTTCTAGTGTTTCTCTAGTCTTTATTTCATTAATATCTGCTCTGACCTTTATTATTTCCTTTCTTCAGGTGGCTGTGGGCTTCTTTTCCTGTTCTCTTTCTATTCATTCAAGTTGTGTAGCTAATGTTTTGATTTTGTCCCTTTCTTCTTTTTTGATGAGTGCATCTATTACTATAAATTGACCTGTGAGCACTGCCTTTGCTGTGTTCCAAAGGTTTTAATATGATGTGTTTTCACTGTCATTTGATTCTAGGAATTTTTTATTCTATGTTTGACTTCTTCTATTACCCAGTGTGTTTTAAGCAGGGTTTTATTCAGTTTCCATGTAATTGTTTTTTTTTTTTTTTTTTTTCCCTTGCTCTTCCTGTTGTTAATTGCTACTTTGATGGTGTTGTGGTCAGAGACGACACTTTGTATTATCTCAATGTTTTGATTTTGTTGAGGTCTGCTTTGTGGCCTAAGATATGGTCTATTCTGGAGAAAGTTCCATGTGCATTCGAAAAGAATGGGTACTTTGCAGCTGCTGAATGGAGTGTTCTATATATGTCTATGAGTTCATGTTGGCTGACTGTGTCCTTTAGCTCTTCTGTATCTTTGTTGAGTTTCTTTCTAGATGTTCTGTCTTTTACCGAGGGTGGTGTGTTGAAATCTCCTACTATTATTGTGGAACTGTCAATTTCTCTTTTCAGTGCTGTTAGAGTTCGTTTTATGTATTTTGGAGCCCTGTCATTGGTGCTTAGATATTTATTATGATTATGTCTTCATGATGGATTGTCCCTTTAATCATTATATAGTACCCTTCTTTGTCTTTTATGGTGGATTTTGTTTTAAAGTCTATTTTAACTGAGATTAGTATTGCCACTCCTGCTCTTTTTTGGTAGCTGTTTGGTTCATACATTTTTCCATCCTTTGATTTTTAATAAATTTATGCCTTGTTTCTAAGGCATGACTCTTATAGACAGCATATTGATGGATCCAGCTTTTTTTTAATCCATTCCGTTACTCTGTGTCTCTGTATGGGTGCATCTAGGTCATTTACATTCAGAGCAATTATTGATAGATGTAAGTTTATTGCTGTCATTTTGTAGTGCTCTTTTTTTTTTTTTTTTTTGCAGTGCTGACTTTTTTTTGTTGTTGTTGTTCCTTTTACTCTCCGGTGCTGAGTTCCTTTTGTTTGTGAATTTGTTTTTCATTTTGTTTATTTTTGTAGATTTTCTTTTTACTAAGACTTCATGTTTTGCTTCTTTATTTTGATGAGTACTTTTGTTAACTTTCTTTGTGGTTACCTTGAAATTTACCCTTATCTTCCTAGGTTTGAATCAGTCTTTTATTACTTGGTATCACCTTGCCTTCCTCTCTATTAGAAAGTTCTGTATCTACACTGTTTATTCCCTCTTTTATTATTTTGATGTTGTTGTCATTTACAGATTAACCACTTTGGTTCCCTGTTGTAAATCTTTTGGTTTTGAATACTCCTTGGAAGTTCATTTCCTAGGGTGGTATCTGGCTGGTGCAGTCTCGCGTCCTAGATTCAGGCTGTTATCTGATGTTATTTCTCTCAAACCAAAGGACTTCCTTTAATAATTCTTGTAAGTTTGGTTTTTACATATTCCCTTAATTTCCGTTTATCTGGAATTGTCCTAATTTCACCATCATATTTGAACTAGAGTTTCCAGAATATATTATTCTTGGTTGGCAGTTTTTTGTTTTTAGTTTTTTTCTTTCAAGATTTTATATATGTCATCCCATTGCCTTCTTCCCTGCATGGTTTATGCTGAGTAATCAGAGCTTAGTCTTATTGTTTTCCTCTGTCTGTGACTTTTCATTTTTTTCAAGATGCTCTCAGGATTCATTCTTTGCCTATGGTTTTAGTGAGTGTGATATGCATTGGTGATTTTATTTTGGGGTTTCATTAAGCTTCTTGGATGGTCAGCTTTTCATCTTTCATGATATTAGAAAGTTTTCTGTCAGTAATTCTTCAGTGATCCTCTCTGCATTTTCTGTTTTCTCCCCTGTTCTAGAAATCCAATCACTTGCAATTTTTTTTTTTTTTTTAAATCAGGTAGTTTTTTTTTAGTTTTAGTGCCTTTTCTTCTACTGGAAAGTGATCTGGTGTTTTATTTTGGACATCTACTGGAACCATCCCCCCCTGTTTTTTTTATGTTATGATATTGTCTGCTGTCTTCGAGACATTCAGTAGTTATTGTCTTCATTTATTTATTGCAGATTTATTCATCTCATTCTGCTTTTTTTGTTTTATTTTGTTATGCCTGAGCAGGCAGGCTTTGCATTCTTTGTTCTTTGCTCAGCTGTGGAAATGATACTTTTCACCTCCTTGTCTAATGGAAAGGGCCAGTCACTCGGCTCTGGTGCAGCAGGGCAGGTCCAGATGAAGGGTAAGGGGCTGGGATAGGTTGTTTGTGGCACATACTGGGGCCAACAGTGTGAGCTGGGGGTCAGTGCAAGGCAGGTCCCAGGAGGCTGTGTTTGTACTATTTGGGGGGTGCAATGTTCAGTGCACAATGCAGATAAGCAGGAGGGAGGGGAGAGGTTGTAAGGTGTGGAGCTAATTTTGGTATGGGAAAGAGGAGAGAGGGGAATGAGAAACAGGAGCAAAAAAAAAAGTACTGAGGGATTCTGCCATTGGAGTGGAGAGATAAGAAACTGAGAAATCAAGAAAAAGAAAAAAGGGAAATAAATAAATAATTTTAAACTGCCCCAGGAATCCCACCAGTGACTGGGAAAATGGCTCCCAGGCCTTGGGGCACATCCCATCTAGAAGGGATGGAGACGGCACACAGCACCAGGTATTCAGGAGACAGGAGAAGAAGCACAGTAGAGAGAGATGAGAAACTGAGTAATGAAGAAAAACAAAAAGGAAAAAAGAGAAAAGAAAACTAAGGGAAGAAGGAAAAAAGAAATGCCCCCAGGGATCTCATTGTTGATCAGCAAAGTGGCTCCCAAGCCTTGGGGCACAGCTGCTCTGAAGGGGCAGAGACAGCACACAGCACCAGGTATTCAGGAGACAGGAAAGAAAGCAAGGTGGAGAGAGATGAGAAACTGAGAAATGAAAAAAAGCAAAAGAATAGATAATAAAATAAAATATTAATTTAAAAAAAAGAAAGAAAAGACATGTTCCCAGGGATCCTGCCAACGTGCTGGGCAGACTGGGGAAGTGGATCCCAAGCCATGCAGTATGACCTGCCTATAAGGGGCGGAGATAGCAGATAGCACCAGATATTCAGGAGACAGGAAAAGACAGTAAATAGATAGAGATGAGAAACTAGAAATAAAGAGAAACAAAAAGGAAAAAAGAAAAGCCCCCAGGGATCCCACTGGTGCAGCTGTGCAGACCAGAGAAATGGCTCTCAAGGCGTGCAGTACAGCCTTGCTAGAAGGGGTGGAGATGGCACACAGCGCCAGGTATTCAAAAGACGGGAAAAAAGGTAAGTAGAGAGAGACAAGAAACCAAGAAATGAAGAAAAACAGAAAGGAAAAAACAAAACAAACAAAAGAAAGGCTCCAGGGGTCCCACCAGCATGGTGGCTCAGACTAGGGAAGCAGTTCCCCAGTTGAAAGGTGCTTCACAGCCTGTCGAGGAGAAGCGAAGATGGCATATGGAGCCAGGTTTTCAAGAGAAAGTAGGGGAATGAGGTGAGAGACAGGGAAGAAACCAAAAGAAGCCAAAAACAACATCAGCAACAAAGAAATGGCACTGAAGGAGCCAGCAAATATGGGGGAGGTGGTGAAACCATGCAGCCTAGAGCTGACACCTCCTGGCCAAGCGACCATGGCCCACCGGGTAATGGCAGAGTCCAAGCAAGGGGAAGAAGAGTGGGGGGTGGGAAAGTGTGTATCGCTGTTTACCATGTGCTCTGTTTCCTGCTGGGAGCTCCATGAAGGTATTTTCCTGTACTCCTTGTCTGACGATCTCCAGCAGGAGTCCAAAATGGCAAATCTGTGCTGCATTAACTGATAACGGACCTGAGCTTGTATCTCTCCTCACTCTCTATTCCCTGTCAGTTTCTCATTCCATTTGGTGCTTGATTGAGTTCTTTATCTCTTTATTTGATGCTTAGGGTTCCAGGGTTGGCATTTGTCTCTGTTTTACTTAGTTTTTCGGGTCTTCACCATAGAGGGACAGCGTGGTGCTTTTGTCCATAGTGCCATGTTGGCTTCACCTCTGAGAATGTATGTTCTTGATGAACTTGCACCTGTAAGGAAAGAGGTAAGAAAATGTTAGTTGCCATCAGTTATATCGACAACAAGCGAGAAATTGATTCATTCAAGAAGAAGTGGCTGGCTTTCAACCAAGAATGAAAGGGAAAAGAGAGAGTCCAGAAAGTTTAGGACTTCTGTGGTTGGGAAAGACTCTGCTTCTCATTCTCAACTAGTTAAAGACAAAAATGAGACGGCCTTTGAGAAAGAAAGGCTGAATAGAATTCAGCCTTACAGCAATTCATCCATTCATCAAATCAAGGGCAAGGACAAAGCTTAAAACCTCTGAATAGACTTAGCTATCTGAAGTAAAGATCCAGTTAGGATTATAACACGCCATGTATCCTTTCAAGAGGACAAAACAGCTCAGTGCAAAGAGACAAAGGTAGGCTCAAGGAGGGCGATTAGTTGAAAGGAGCCCAATCTGGAAAATGATTGTAGGTGTGACTATTTGTACATGCTTGTGATTGGCATCTGATGAGAAGCTAATTATACTTGTAGTTGAAGTCCAAAGAATCACAAGACTAGGCCAAAATTTGGTCACCATTTGCAACTTAAAATGACATTTGGACCCAAAATCACAGGCTGAGAAAACTTCTCAATCCCTGAGGAGGGCATATTCTCCAATGTCTTCCTCAGATGTGGTTAAAGAGAATAATGGAAAAGTAATAAACTCCCCAAGGATGAAGGCAAAGTCTTGGAGAACAATGGACTGGGAAGTCCTTTTCAGGAAGCAGAGTTGATCCCC